>NC_060138.1:22812740-23123805 GCF_021461385.2 Schistocerca piceifrons
TTCAAGTAACTCAAGTTAAGGGCTAGTTGAACCCAATTTTGTTTTATTCTTTGAAAATCGTAAAAGGGAAAAAAGGCAACAAGCGTGACAAATATTAAGTATGGAAGTTTGAGATAAAGAACAATACAGTTATCAATGGCAGTCTTTTATTATTATGGTTTTACAAGAACATGTATCAGAAATACTCGCATGTAAAAACTAGGTGCAAGTAACCCTGGTTTACGGTACGCATGCGTATTTTCGAGTTAGTGGTGCGTTATTCGGAACTTGCCCTGCTACGTACGCAGTTGATAATTTCACGTACGATCCGTTGCGGTATGATCAGCCCACGCGTGCATCTCACGTACTGTAGAAGCGTGGGCGAATCATAATAGACTGCATCTCTGTCTGATTAGGCAGCAGTGAAGAGAGAAATGCACCGCGCACGGTCTACTTCGTAACGCGTAGGCGACGCAGCCGGGTAACATAACGGAAACACTGCCGACACGCCAGATGCAGTACGCGAATCGCTCCCAGTCGTCGTTTCCGCTGAACGGTGTGCGCGGTGCTTCCGTGTCACAGGAAGAGCGGCAGCTAGCTGCATTCCACGGTGTAAAAGCCCGCCCCGGCCACGGATGCAGCTCGCTGGGGGTTCCGTGACACACGCCGGTGACGTCGGTCCGAGCAGTATTGGAAACTGTTTGCCTGCCGGCTGCTACAGTGAAACTCGAACACGGCCGACGTCCGTTATTGCGTGTAAATGGACGGCGACAGGCGTATAGGCGGCCCGCCTGCATGAAAACAAATTTAAAAAAAGCCGGCGGCCCAGAGGGGGTTGGCCAGCCGTAGCCAGCGAGCGGTGATCTGTTCTACATTCCCGACCGGAACAAACGTCTGCAGCTCGCGGAATTAACAGTTATTACGGCGCAACTCTGAAGGGGGTTTTCCGGTCTCAAAGTGTCAAATTTGTTCACATTTTGACACCTTATAGACTTAAAAATGTGTGATCGAAAGGATTTTGTCGGCGAATCATTTTTTATACCTGTAAATTACGTTTCAAGGCGCGCGGGCTTGTGCCCAATCTAGTCGCTCTCGGCGCTTGGGCCGTCTGCGACTCCGATCCATATCTCCTTGTCTGTAACACAACAGGTCGAACGAAATATCGATGTAGCTGTTGTACGTTTCCACCTGATGTCTCAAGTGCATGCTCTCGACAAGTTTGAGATGAAAAAAGCGGTTAAGGGGCGTAGGACGTCAAACGGGAGGCACCACAGAACATTTTAATTTCCACTGTCTATACTTTTACAAGTAAATTCATAAAACTTTGTCAGCATGACCAGGAAGGATTCAGGATTCACACTCGTAGGAGCGGAAGTTCAAAAACATAACAAAATAATTTTTTTTACATGTGAAATTTCATCATTTTTTCACTTACTATTGGCTGCATTTGTTGCTACAGATACACTTTCCTTCATAAGTAAGACAGACTGTTCGATGAGTTTTGCACAGCATACAAACCATACTTACAGGTGTCTGAAACTGTAGAATCTATTTAATTTATGAAAAATGAATGAGCTGTTACGTTTTAAACTTTATGTTTAGAAAAAAATCAAATTTTGTAGTTAATTATCTCAGTTTTTACCACAGTTTTTAATAGATTTGGAAAATTCTAGAGTTTCATACACCTGTAAGTATGGTTTGTATGCTGCGCAAAATTCATCACAGAATCTCTCTTACTTGTGAAGAAAAATGTACCTATAGCAACAAATGCAGCCAACAGTAAGTGAAAAAATGATGAAATTTTATATCTAAAAAAATTATTTTGTTATGTTTTTGCACTTCCACTGCTATGAGTGTGAATCCTGAATCCTTCCTGGTCATGCTGACAAAGTTTTATGAATTTATTTTTAAAAGTATAGACAGTAGGAAATAAAATGTCTTGTGGTGCCTCTCCTGCTCCAAGTCGGCCCGTTTGACGTCCTACCCCCTTAAGGTGACATTTTATGACAGGAATTCAACGAATGAGAATCCGCAGGTCGACAACTGTTCTGAAAGTTGGTGTAAATGGAAGCAAGCTGAGACGAACGGGACACCGGATATTTCTCATCATCAGCCATCACTAAGTACTGAAGTTAGTGAATCTATTGCTGATATGTGCAGACATCTGACTGACGACAATTTAATGGAGAAATTCCTTGGAACCTCTACGCAGAACAACACTGAAGACCTGAATTCATTAATTTGGATTTATGCTCCAGAACATATGTTTCCGAGTGTAAAAGTCGTCCCAATCGGCCAGGTGTCATTTTTAACGACAGGTGTAAGGGTGTCCTTCGTAAGATGAAAGTCATGGGAGTCGTCACCGGCAGCACGGCTCGCTCGTTCGGCACGACAAGCGACGAGAAGTGCCGCGAACGTTCCGACTGCCGTGGTCGTGATCGTGGTCGTTACAGAGCACGTCCGGGCTAGAACTGCGGCCAGGGAGGGAGAGGGAGAGAGAGATCTTGGAAGAAGAGGAAGGGTTACTAGTGAGTACTCTGCGGCCCAGGAACAGCAGATGAACGGTAAGTTGAAAAAATTTAAACTTACCTAAACAAAACTCGAAGCTTCAAGTGCATATTTCTTGACACCACATTTGTTAAACCGGTTCGCATGATTTAAGAAAAAAAAATCGCTCGGTTGAACTGGATGCCGCTTTGGATTTAATAAAACAAACACTTGTAATTTAGGCGTCAACCACAAAAACAATATATTTTTATATGTTTCGTATTTATTTACGTTTAAAGGCAACAAAATAGGTCGATTTTCAGTACCTGCGTTTACAAGTCACCGCCATTTTGAAATGCACTTCAGGAAGTTTGATTTCCGAGTTTCACGCCATAGAGATTATAATTCCGATAACGCACATATGTTGAATTGTAAATCTGTACTTCACCTTCAGTCGCCCGGACTGTTTGGTTGCGCACTCCATGCAGAGGTCTTTTGGCCGCCACTTTGTGCTACATAGGCTCATCAATTTACCGGCGAAAATTATTTACGTACTATTTAAGTTATCTAATTTTATTTGCTGATAAATAACTGTATGAAAAAAAATTTTGGAGAAAAAAATGTTGAGTGTGAGCATAAAAAAATAAGGGCGCGAGCCCCGAAATCCCATTAAGTGATTACGAGATCACAGCCAAGTTAAAGTTCTCAGGGGCGAGATGGTGTGACGTCTGCATTGCCTCCTGTACCATTTCCACATCTACATTTACACACATGCTCAAAAAAAAAAAAAAAAAAAAAAAGGTTCAAATGGCTCTGAGAACTATGGGACTTAACATCTGAGGTCATCAGTCCCCTAGAACTTAGAACTACTTAAACCTAACTAACCTAAGGACATCACACACGTCCATGCCCGAGGCAGGATTTGAACCTGCGACCGTAGCGGTCGCGCGGTTCCAGACTGAAGCGCCTAGAATTGCTCAGCCACAATGGCCGGCACACACATGCTCAGCAAGCCATTGTATGGTGAGTGGCGGAAGCTAACCTGTGCTGCTACTATTCGTTTCCTTCCTGTTTCGTGCGCAAATAGAGCGATGTAAAAGCTACTGCCTATACGCCACAGTATGAGCCATAATTTCTCCTACCTCATCTTAGTTTCGTGATCCTTACACGAAATGTACGTTGGTGGCAGCAGAATCGTTCTGCACACACCTTCAAATACCGCTTCTCTAAATTTTGCCAATCATTTTCCGCGATAAACACGTCGTCTTCCCTCTGGGGATACCCACTCGAGTTCACGAAGCATGTCCGTTACACTTGCGTGTTGGTCTAAGCTACGGGTAACAAGTGTAGCAGCTTGCCTCTGAATTGCTTCTATGTCTTTCTTTAATGCGACCTGGTGGGGATCTCAAACACTCTGACAGTACTCAAGCATGAGTCACAATTGTGTTTCGTACCTGTTCATCGATGCACGTGAACCATACTTCCCTCAAATACTCCGAATAGAAAGAAACCAACCACTCGCCTTCTCTACCACAACCCCTTCATATCGCTCTGCGGTTGACTGTGCCTAGCAGGTCACTACTAATGCTGTGTTGGAAAATTATGGATTTCTTTTTCCTAATCGTCCCCCTTAACTTATATTTTTCTACATTTAGAACTAGCTGCCGTTCATCACACCAACTAGAAATTTTGTGTAAGTCACACCACAATGACTCAACGACCAAGTCTTCGCGTACACCGCTACGTCATCGCCTGACCTGTTCACCCCGTCCGTCAGATCATTTACGCATTTAGAAAATAAGAGAGGCCACTCCTGACGGTAGCCTCGACTCTGCGGAACAGAGGAGAACGTAGGGCACAGTCCCACTACACCGACAGTGTTACGGCACACGCCATCGCCAGTTCTCATTTCTAGCACTAGGTGGCAGCGCGTACAAGGGATGAGATGAAAGACGCCAGGATTCTAGTCATCGTACGTTGGGCATTTCGTCCAGAGTTCAGATGTTTCGTGAGTTGTGAGCGTTTAATGCTCTTTGTGTGACAGGACCGCGCAAAAAGTTAGTTTCATGACTGCGATACGCGTTTATGAGGTGAATAATTGAATCTACTTTTACATTTATTTTAACTGTAATGTTTAAGAATATTGTGACCGTAAAACTTTCAAGTCAGTACGCAATCGGTATCGTTTTTATTGCGTGATCGTCTTACGGCCGGCCAGTATCTTCCAGAGGAAAAACTAATAATAACTCTCTTCACTTTCCAGAGTGAAATGGCTGAGAATAAAGGAAAATAGACTTAAGAGAATATGAGGGTGGCAGTAAATGAAGCAATATGGCGGACAATCAGAGCAAAACAGGCACCGGAATCTTTTCATGTCCCAAGGTGCAATTTAGGTGATCGAATAAAAGATAAAGAGCAGAGAAAAGGAAGTCAGAGACGTCAAGTCAGATCAAGCTCTCAACAGAAAAACGTCAGATGCATCTAACAGAAGCAAAGACGTAAGTAATTGAAATAGTGACGCAACATATAGGAGGCATCAAAAGAAGCTGGAATTTGATGGGGATACTCTAACAACGGACGAGAGCATAATATATGTAATAAGCTGTGAATCATTTGAAGAATAATGGGTTCAATGCTCCAAATGCAAAGAGTGGGCAAGTATTGCTTGTGTAGACCAAGAAATTATATTGTGTTTTATTTGTGAGCATTGCAATAAATGAACAATGGTTATTGAATTTAGTGATTTTTGTCGATATAATAGTGTGTTTAATGGTTTTCTTTACCTGTGTAACGTTTTTTATCAATAAACCCTGAAAATCGTCCGATAGAGGCACTGGTCGTTGTTGGAAGGCAATTTTTGTACTGACTGAAAAGCCACCTGATTTTAATTCTACATGACCTGTGACTTTTGTAAAATTTCAGGCAAATCATACATGTACATCCATAAGGCATTATTAGCTTATGTACTAGATTTTTAAGTATTTAACATTTTACTTTGTTTCTACAGGTTTCCATTTCTTAAGGAGTGTTCGAGCCACTTACATACCTTGCAAACCTTTTCATAAGCTCTCATCTTCGTTAACAGTCTGCAGTGGGGCAGCGCGTCAACACGTTTTTGAAATGTATGAACATGGAAATCCGCCTGTTGCCCTTTGTGGTGTCACCGCCAGACACCACACTTGCTAGGTGGTAGCCTTTAAATCGGCCGCGGTCCGTTAGTATACGTCGGACCCGCGTGTCGCCACTGTCAGTGATTGCAGACCGAGCGCCACCACACGGCAGGTCTAGAGAGACTTCCTAGCACTCGCCCCAGTTGTTGGTTGGTTGGTTGGTTGGTTGGTTGAGGGATGAAACGGACCAAACTGCAGAGGTCATCGGTCCCTTTTTCCAAAATACTAAAAATACCCAGAGAGAATAAAATATGTTCAACAGAATAGGAGACAGACGACACAGAACAAAAGAAACGTAGACAAGGACCAGACAAAACAAAATAAAAGCACATGGAGTGCGACGGTGGTTGGCCGACCATAGGAACAAAAAAAGGAAAAGCCAACCACCGAAAACACATTAAAAATTGAATTTAAAACCGCAGACCAAAGGCCAGAATCAACACAAAACAATCAAATAAAACAGAAACACTCAGATTAAACGATAAAAACCCCCTGCCCGAATAAAACGCGCCGCAGTTGTACAGCCGACTTTGCTATCGATGGTTCACTGACAAAATACGCTCTCATTTGCCGAGACGATAGTTAGCATAGCCTTCAGCTACGTCATTTGCTACGACCTAGCAAGGCGCCATTATCAGTTGCTATTGATCTTGTGATGCATGTACCGTCTGACCGACGTTCACCATTAATGGATTAAAGTTAAGTATTCCACCAGCTACGTCCGTTTTTTGTAAAGTCTAATTTCCTTGTCCTGTTCCAGACCTCACGCCAGCCTGCGTGAGCTAAAACGCGTGCCTTTCGGCTTCCTCTAGTATTCCTGGGTTGGCTCTCCAGCCAATCCGCAACACCCTTCGTCCATCCGAGATACCACGTGAGAAAAGGGCGCTGGCGGTGCTGGTTAGTGGACAGGAGCTCTTCTGCCTCCAGGAAACCGATCTTAAGGATACCGGTCTATAGTTTCCTGGTCCGCTATCTTACACTTCTTATATGCGGGAGTCGCCTGAGTTTTTTTCCAGTCACTTCTTACTTGTAGCAATATCTTATGGCAGCCATGTGGAAATCTTACCATACCTCACTGTCGGCATAAACAAACAACTCATTGGATCCAACCGTGGAAACCAGAATACTTTTAATGTCTGGCAAATGCCGCTAGCTTTGCTCTTACCGCTGTAGTATTCACTTTCAAAGGTCTCAGGTCGATAATATTTCATTCGAGGAACAATGTGCACGGCTTGTTGACTTCAAGCAATTCTCATAAAAAACGTGGATCAAAGACTTACGAACTACTTCACCTACTACAGTCGTCATCTTTACGAATCTCAGCACCTCTATCGTGCGTGTCCCAAGCTACCAATTAGAAGCTTGCTCCGTTAATCCATCCGGCTACATCCTCCACTTACCATCATTTCAAATTCATAATAGTCTCCCTTTCTTTGTCTCCCTGTGCCTATTCGTTACGCTCATTAGAAATGAGATGACACAATGTGGTTAGGAAATTTTACACACACAAAGGTATAAGTAAACCTTTTACAATAATGAACCATTTTTACTTCCAACCTGGGTCCCGGTTTCGAACATCGATACAGCTTAAACTTCGAATAAGATCCGTGTCAAAGAGGACAGAGGAGTGGACAGAGAGTGATGGTACTCTTCGTTTACCAGGTAGTTGTGATTACTTGTGTAAGTTCTTCTGAAGACTATGGTTCTGGTTTTTTTTTTTTTTTGTTGGTTCTGCAATAACGCCGTCTTCACTGGATGTCTTGTTGCTTTTTAATTTAGGTGTATGTTTGTGGATCTCTTCACATGGTGGTACGAGTGATTCTAGGAGAGAGAAGGTGTAGTCCTGTGATGGGAATTTTGTTTCGGGTTCAGGGTACTTAAGCAGATCATAGAAATAACTTGCAAGTTCCTGATAATTCTCTCGATTAGTTATTGTGTGTTTTCTATCTCATTTTCTAAAGCATAAGTTTTGAGGTGTGTACCTGCAGAGCTTTCTAGCAATGCTCCTGTAGAATTCTCTCAAGTTGTGGTTGCGGAAATTTTCCTGTATAATGTACAGTTGCCCCTTCATGGAGTTACCCTTCTGCTGCCTAATGCGTTTTGTCTACTTTTTGGACTCGTTGAAACCACAAAGTTTTTCAAGGATTTTTATCTGTTGTGCTGGTGGAAGGTTTGTTTGTGTCTTTCTGACAGATTTCTACTTTCTGACTCCCACCACGGGTATCCCTCTATGGAATTTATTCCATGTATTTGCTTACTTTCTCTTTCACTCCTGCTTTATGTTGGCTTCTCTGACCTATTTCCTGTCAAACTTGTGTGTTCTTTTCTGATCGAATTATTTTTCTTCGTTCTAATTTAACTTTTATTCGAATTATGTAGTGGTCTGAATCTGTGAACTTTCTGGACTGGGTAGGATATCGCCACATGGTCTATTTGCAAATCTCCCATCCGTTGCATTGAGAGATTGCAGGGAACTCTCACTTCTGATTTGGTGTTATGCCGCTTCATGTTCTTACGGAATATGATCTTTACTGCAGTTTGACTTAATAAATTATGATGAAATGGTGGGCAGTAGTTAATGGTATTGTTTGCATTCTCTAGGGAAGGAATGACGGTAAGCTTCACCTGCGTTCAAAGGAATAGGGTGCCGATTTAAACGACTGCAGTAAAAGCTGCGGCGATGATGGACACAGCAAAGCGCGTTTTTTCTGCGGAACGTGGGGAGACATTTCCGGACGGCCGAGTTCCACCGTCTGTTTGTGAAAACACATTTAGCTGGCGCTAGATGGGAGGCAGGCGCATCCAGGTATACAGACTAGCGCCGAGAAGTTGCCGCTGCACTGGCCAGCGCATTGTAGACCGGCAATAAAGCAGAGGATGGGCCCTTGTTAGGGAGGAAGCTGACAAAAGAACTGTGAACGGTCTGTGAATTTCCGTGGGACAGGGCGACTGGCGACCAGACGTCCAGACTCTGTTTCAAAACATATTTGTGAAAGCACGAGGCTTTTAGCGAGTTTATGGCTGTTCTTTGGAAACTTTGAAATGGACACAACAGGGGAGATAACAAGCTGTTTACGGAGGGCTGTGCTTCTGTCCTGAGCATTTTGTTAGCAAAAGACACAGCAAACGCGTGGGAAAGTGGCTGCAAAGCTGAATCTTTATTTCCTTTTTCTCGCAATTAACTTTAAAATCTCTGATTGGTCAAACGGGTGTTTGAAGGGCAAAGGCCGCTCTCCCAGCTAAGAATGCTGGGCTCCAGCTCATGATCGGCTTTTGCGAAAGAGGGGAGAGTCTATAATGTAAAATGTGCTTTTGGTACCGAGCTGAGGAGGAAGCGAGCAGAAAGGAAGAAGTCTTGTACTGACACTTCGTTATTAAAGAACTGCAGGTCTCTACCTAAACGGTGAGACTTGCGTCCTTTGGTAGTGTACCACTTAGAGCCTGTGCCAGTCACCTTCTGAACCATCAGAGGTACTGCTTGTATCAGCACCTCACAACAAGTGAAGCGTGGGTGTACTTATTTTTCTTGTGTCGGCCATCTAAACATTTGACAAATTCCGTCACGCACGGTCATGGCAAAGAGTCAAATTCGTTTGGCAGACCAGCAAACGGGTCCACCCGCACACTGGAATCCACCGAGGTTTCAGAGCCTCATAGGAAAGTACCTACATTCCGAATTAACCGAACTCGAGTCCGCACACTTAATTTTTTTCGGAAATGCACCAATAATAACAGATGGCCGCCGTCCACGACTTGCCGTACGCATCGTGGTCTGTCGCCTTGACCAGCAGGAGTGTAAAGTATTCGCTGCTGCGGCATACGTCTGTAACATATGTTTCTCAGCACCCTGTTCTTTCGAACCATATTTTTCTTTTTTGAATATACACTCCTGGAAATGGAAAAAAGAACACATTGACACCGGTGTGTCAGACCCACCATACTTGCTCCGGACACTGCGAGAGGGCTGTACAAGCAATGATCACACGCACGGCACAGCGGACACACCAGGAACCGCGGTGTTGGCCGTCGAATGGCGCTAGCTGCGCAGCATTTGTGCACCGCCGCCGTCAGTGTCAGCCAGTTTGCCGTGGGATACGGAGCTCCATCGCAGTCTTTAACACTGGTAGCATGCCACGACAGCGTGGACGTGAACCGTATGTGCAGTTGACGGCCTTTGAGCGAGGGCGTATAGTGGGCATGCGGGAGGCCGGGTGGACGTACCGCCGAATTGCTCAACACGTGGGGCGTGAGGTCTCCACAGTACATCGATGTTGTCGCCAGTGGTCGGCGGAAGGTGCACGTGCCCGTCGACCTGGGACCGGACCGCAGCGACGCACGGATGCACGCCAAGACCGTAGGATCCTACGCAGTGCCGTAGGGGACCGCACCGCCACTTCCCAGCAAATTAGGGACACTGTTGCTCCTGGGGTGTCGGCGAGGACCATTCGCAACCGTCTCCATGAAGCTGGGCTACGGTCCCGCACACCGTTAGGCCGTCTTCCGCTCACGCCCCAACATCGTGCAGCCCGCCTCCAGTGGTGTCGCGACAGGCGTGAATGGAGGGACGAATGGAGACGTGTCGTCTTCAGCGATGAGAGTCGCTTCTGCCTTGGTGCCAATGATGGTCGTATGCGTGTTTGGCGCCGTGCAGGTGAGCGCCACAATCAGGACTGCATACGACCGAGGCACACAGGGCCAACACCCGGCATCATCGTGTGGGGAGCGATCTCCTACACTGGCCGTACACCACTGGTGATCGTCGAGGGGACACTGAATAGTGCACGGTACATCCAAACCGTCATCGAACCCATCGTTCTACCATTCCTAGACCGGCAAGGGAACGTGCTGTTCCAACAGGACAATGCACGTCCGCATGTATCTCGTGCCACCCAACGTCCTCTAGAAGGTGTAAGTCAACTACCCTGGCCAGCAAGATCTCCGGATCTGTCCCCCATTGAGCATGTTTGGGACTGGATGAAGCGTCGTCTCACGCGGTCTGCACGTCCAGCACGAACGCTGGTCCAACTGAGGCGCCAGGTGGAAATGGCATGGCAAGCCGTTCCACAGGACTACATCCAGCATCTCTACGATCGTCTCCATGAGAGAATAGCAGCCTGCATTGCTGCGAATGGTGGATATACACTGTACTAGTGCCGACATTGTGCATGCTCTGTTGCCTGTGTCTATGTGCCTGTGGTTCTGTCAGTGTGATCATGTGATGTATCTGACCCCAGGAATGTGTCAATAAAGTTTCCCCTTCCTGGGACAATGAATTCACGGTGTTCTTATTTCAATTTCCAGGAGTGTATATGTATACTGATGCGCCAAAGAATCTGGTGTAGGCATGTAGGCATGCGTATTCAAATACAGTGATATGTAAACAGGCAAAATATGGCACTGCAGTCTGCAATGTCTATATAAGCCAACAAGTGTCTGGCGCATTTGTTAGATCGGTTACCGCTGCTAGAGTGGCAGGTTATCAAGACAGTGAGTTTGAACGTGGTGTTATAGTCGGCGCACGAGCGGTGGGACACAGCATCTCTCATCTCTGAGGTATCGATGAGGTGGGGAATTTCCCGTATGAACATTTCACGAGTGTACCGTCAGTATCAGGAATCCGGTAAAACATCAAATCTCCGACATCGCTGCAGCTGGGAAAAGATCCTGCAGGAACGGGACCAACGATGACTCAAGAGAATCGTTCAACGTCACAGAAGTGACGACTGAAGAGACACGTTCAACGAGACAGAAGTGCACCCCTTCCACAAATTGTTGCAGATTTCAGTGCTGGGACACCAGTAAGTGGCAGCGTGCGAACCATTCAGCAAAACATCATCGATACGGGCTTTCGGAGGTGAAGGCCCACTCGTGTACCATTGATGACTGCACAACACCCAGCTTTAAGCCTCGCCTCGGCCCGTCAGCACCGACACTGGGCTGTTCATGACTGGAAACATGTTGCTTGGTTGGACGAGTCTCGTTTCAAATTGTATCGAGTGGATGGTCGTGTATGGGTATGGAAAGAACCGCAAGAATCCATGGATCCTGCATGTCAGCTGGGGACTGTTACAAGCTAGTGGAGGCTCTGTAATGACTTGGTTGGAGTGGTACGGCAGCCCTGGTACGTCTAGATACGACTCGGTGACCCATACGTAAGCATCCTGTCTGATCACCTGCATCCATTCATGCCCGCTGTCCATTCCGACGGACACGCACAATTCTAAGAGGACAATGCGACACTACACAAGTCCAAAATTGTAACAGAATGGCTCTAGGAACACCCTTCTGAGTTTAAACACTTGTGCTGGCCACCAAACTCCCTAGACATGAACATTATTGATGCCTTGCAACGCGCTGTTCAGAAGAGTTTTCCACCTCTCATACTCTTGCGGATTTATGGACATCCCTGCAGGATTCATGGTGTCAGTTCCCTCCAGCACTGCTTCAGACATTAGCCGAGTCCATGCCACGTGGTGTAGAGGCACTTCTGCGAGCTTGGGGTGCGGGGTCCTACACGATATTAGGCAGGTGTACCAGCTTCTTTGACTCTTCAGTATGTATATTATATCTGTGTGTGTGTGTGTGTGTGTGTGTGTGTGTGTGTGTGAGAGAGAGAGAGAGAGAGAGAGAGAGAGAGAGAGAGAGAGAGAGAGAGAGAGAGAGATGCTTGAAGGAAGCACACTGAAAGTTCAAAAGAGAATAAGCGGTAAAGACAAAGCTGAAAAAGGCTGCAGAGCCTACTAATATTGCCGTTAAGAGAACAGAATCCTGCAATGGTAATTATTAATTCTACTAAGGCGTTAGCAGTAATCTGGAATGGGCGAGTTCCGAGACTCACGCATACTCCTTGATCGAAGAGTTGCAGAGGCCGATGTGACGCGTTAGTATCACTCATGGACGTAGTATCAAGTGTATAGCAGTCACCTGCCTATGACTTAATATCTAGATTATAGTTTAGCCGATGCAGTCCCTAGCGTTCAGTACAAGAAAGATAGAGAAATAAAGGCACCCTCTGTAATTCCATACAAGACTATGGGCTACTATTAAGTTATTAACGCACGTGCGAAAATACGTTTGTGGGTACAGAATGATACCTGTAACCTAAGCCAGTTAGGCACACATCTAGTTGATCACTAACCAATGAGTTACCCACTATTATACTCGTTTAATGTGCTTTTACAAATAAACTGACGGAAATAAAATCTCAACGCCAGAAAATAATCAATGCAGAAGACATTTGTGTAGATAACAAATTTAAGTGATAAACAGTGCAAGATCACAGGCTTATGTAAGTGCGAGTTAAGTCATTGCAAATGTGAAATGCTAACTCATTAATAACCGGTGTTATACTGTAGTGTACAGGTGCCACACGTCAGTTTGTGGGATGGGGTGCCATACCCGTTCGGTCATAAGGAGACGGTGAATGCTGTTTGTTGATGACGCTGGAGTTGTCGTCCGATAATGTCTATATGTGCCCGATGGTTAGCGAGTAGGCCAAGGGAACATGTCGACACTCTGCAGAGTATGTTGGCTGCAACAGTGGCATGTAGACAAACGTTATCCTCATGGAAAACATCCCCTGACAATCTGTTCATTAATGGCGACACAGCATGTCGCACCGACTTGACAGAAAATCCTAGGAAGTTCTGGTGTTACGTCATATCAGTAAGTGGATCTAAACAGCATATCCAGACACTCTGGGATGATAATGGCACTGAAACAGAAGATGACACACGTAAAGCTGAAATACTAAACACCTTTTTCGAAAGCTGTTTCACAGAGGAAGACCGCACTGCAGTTCCTTCTCTAAATCCTCGCACGAACGAAAAAATGGCTGACGTCGAAATAAGTGTCCAAGGAATAGAAAAGCAACTGAAATCACTCAACAGAGGAAAGTCCACTGGACCTGACGGGATACCAATTCGATTATACACAGCATACGAGAAAGAACTTGCGCCTCTTCTAACAGCCGTGTACCGCAAGTCTCTAGAGGAACGGAAGGTTCCAAATGATTGGAAAAGAGTACAGGTAGTCCCAGTCTTCAAGAAGGGTCGTCGAGCAGATGCGCAGAACTATAGGCCTATATCTCTGACTTCGATGTGTTGTAGAAATTTAGAACATGTTTTTTGTTCGCGTATCATGTCATTTCTGGAAACCCAGAATCTACTCTGTAGGAATCAACATGGATCCCGGAAACAGCCATTGTGTGAGACCCAACTCGCTTTATTTGTTCATGAGACCCAGAAAATATTAGATACAGGCTCCCAGGTAGATGCCATTTTCCTTGACTTCCGGAAGGCGTTCGATACAGTTCCGCACTGTCGCCTGATAAAGTAAGAGCCTACGGAATATCAGACCAGCTGTGTGGCTGGATTGAAGAATTTTTAGCAAACAGAACACAGCATGTTGTTCTCAATGGAGAGACGTCTACAGACGTTAAAGTAACCTCTGGCGTGCCACAGGGGAGTGTTATGGGACCATTGCTTTTCACAATATAATAAATGACCTAGTAGACAGTGTCGGAAGTTCCATGCGGCTTTTCGCGGAAGATGCTGTAGTATACAGAGAAGTTGCAACATTAGAAAATTGCAGCGAAATGCAGGAAGATCTGCAGCGGATAGGCACTTGGTGCAGGGAGTGGCAACTGACCCTTAACATAGACAAATGTAATGTATTGCGAATACATAGAATGAAGGATCCTTTATTGTATGATTATATGATAGCGGAACAAACACTGGTAGCAGTTACTTCTGTAAAATATCTGGGAGTATACGTGCGGAACGATTTGAAGTGGAATGATCATATAAAATTAATTGTTGGTAAGGCGGGTGCCAGGTTGAGATTCATTGGGAGAGTCCTTAGAAAATGTAGTCCAACAACAAAGGAGGTGGGTTACAAAACGCACGTTCGACCTATACTTGAGTAGCGCTCACCAGTGTGGGATCCATACCACGTCGGGTTGACGGAGGAGATAGAGAAGATCCAAAGAAGAGCGGCGCGCTTCGTCACAGGGTTATTTGGTAAGCGTGATAGCGTTACGGAGATGTTTAGCAAACTCAAGTGGCAGACTCTGCAAGAGAGGCGCTCTGCATCGCGGTGTAGCTTGCTGTCAAGGTTTCGAGAGGGTTGGGTATCTGGATGAGGTATCGAATATATTGCTTCCCCCAACTTATGCCTCCCGAGGAGATGACGAATGTAAAATTAGAGAGTTTCGAGAGCGCACGAACGCTTTCCGGCAGTCGTTCTTCCCGCGAACCATACGCGACTGGAGCAGGAAAGGGAGGTAATGACAGTGGCACGTAAGGTGCACTCCGCCACACACCGTTGGGTGGCTTGCGGAGTATAAATGTAGACGTAGATCATCAGATTGAGGTACAAATTTGGAGCCTGGGTACGGGGGGATAACCAAGAAAGTGTTGTAGTAAAAAATCACAGCTCAGATCGTAAATCGAGGTTCACGTCCAACGTGTCTAGCATGCTGACAGGTTGGCTGCAGGATCTCAACTGGCACGCTTCTAACAAACACACAGTCATCACTGGCACTGAGGCAGAACCAGTTTCCAGCAGAAAACACGACAGACCTCCACACTGCCATCCATTTGTTGTGTTGCCGAGGTGCCGTAGGTGCAGTACGAGGAGCCGCAGCCATACGTCGAACGCCAGTCTTGCCCCTCGGTAGTGTGCGTGGGCGTCCAGAGCCCGGTCTTCTTGCGACCGTACATTATCGTGACCACAATCATGTACAGTGGCTACGTTCCAGCCAAAACTGTCTGCAGTATCGCAGAAGAAACATCCTGCTTCTCGCAGCGAGTGGCGACAGATTTGAATAGGCACCATCTCTCAACTGTAGAAACACATCTGCCAACTTTTATTTAGCATGACGCCGTCGTCAGGCTCCTGACCGACGTGTAGGGGCCTGAAGATGGCTAAGTAAACCGCCGAAACTGGTAGCCAAATAAAATAACTCTGGGAACTAGACGGCTCAAAGGTGGTTAACTTGACGTCCTGTACCGAACAGCTGAGTCCCGCAACCAACTCTGAAAATATGAACACAGAGAGTTTCGCATTACTCCTTCTTGGTGTTGTCAGAAGCAATCTCAAACGCTTGTAAGTGTGTTGCAGGGTAGGATGTGCTGAGAAATAATTATTAAGAAAAATATCCGATACGTCGCTGCGCGCCTTTTGGAAGCTAATTAGCGTTGAAGTTAGCCGAGCAGGCCGTTGCGCGCAAATTCGTGCGGCCCACCAGAGACTCTGACGTCAAACGTATTCTTCTTTCGTTTTCCAAAAACCGAAAGCCAGAGGTCGATGAAATAAGTCTGGACGCATGGCAGTAGAATTTATCGAACCGAGCCTGCGCCTCCTTTTTTATCGTCAGAGTGACTTGGTACTGTCATGGAACCTCAGTAGACAATAGTCAAATCATCATGTAATATAAGCTGCAAATGGGAGGAAAAATTAATTATGATAACAAAACAATAATAAACGGACAAAGGATATAAAACCGAGAACAAAGCCGAAAACCATCTCCATTATATGTATAAAAATTTTATACAGTTTTTTTATATTTATTTAGCTTATTTTTGTTAGTTTTTATATATACTGTGTTATATAGAATCTAAAAAGAGAAAGACAACGAGATCAGATTATATTCGAAATAGCAAACTAAGAGAAATTCCAAGCTAATTTTAAGTATTGCGTACGCTCATGTGTATATATACTTCTTTCTATACCCGTGTTACAATAGAACTGGAGCTATACTGAGTCAAAACACAAAATAAACCGAGCAGGTAAACTAGGAGACAACAATTCGAAGTAAATCAGATGGGAAACATACTTAACAAAGAAAACACCTCTCATCAGAAAAATGAAATTAACCAACACCTTGGCCGGCCAGTGTGGCCGAGCGGTTCTAGGCGCTTCAGTCTGGAACCGCGCGACCGCTACGGTCGCAGGTTCGAATCCTGCCTCGGGCATGGATGTGTGTGATGTCCTTAGGTTAGTTAAGTTTAATTAGTTCTAAGTTCTAGGCGACTGATGACCTCAGAAGTGAAGTCGCATAGTGCTCAGAGCCAAGCCATTTGAACCACCCAACACCTTGCCGACGAAAAACAAAATTCAACATGATGGCGAGGAGGTCTCGATATCGAGGCACTCGCAAGCATGTCCAACAGGCCGTGATCATGTACTGCATGAACTTTTTGTGATCTTCCCCCTCGCCTTGTACAACATACTGAACGAAGTGTCCCGACAATCACGTAACGGTGTGGGTTTTCGACCGTGGAAAGAGGGAAGAATCTCGGCGCAATATGATGCCTGTTGGGTATAAAGTCTCAGAAGGTCGAGTAAGGAAGGCCAATTACGTCCTAATCCAAGACCGATTTGCCATATGTTCTCCAGAAGTAAAGCGACGCCGTATCGTATCTGTAGAGATACGAGGACAACATAAATCCGTGTCGCCAGACCCAATACGGTAAAGTCGCTCGTTCGTTGGAATCAAGTTATTTACTACCTTATACGAAGAGGACGCTGCGTGCAACGGGAAAATAAGAAGACTGATGTTACACCAAACTGTCGTCCAGATTGTATGCGGTGATCCTCTTTCAACGAGGTTCGGGCAAGGGACTGCTCCCCAACGAATCTTTAGGAAATTCATGGTGAGGACGGGTCTCCATAAAATGTCAGCCCTAAATAGCTCACCCCAATATAGATGTCACGAAGGTGTTTTAACTTATAATTTACACGACCAGCACCAATAGGGGGTTCAAGACTAGCAAGGCGGACACAGAGAAGTAAACGAGACGTGAATGTGAGAGTTTCTTGAGTCAACATCAAAACAGTACATCGCACATATAGCATCTGCGTCTTCCTTCGTATGTCAGCCAAGCGCAACCCCCGCCAAAGGAACAAGGCTTCGTGACCATCTCGTGCCGTAAGCTAAAGATATATCTTTTCCCTAAGAAACGACCCGACAACTGCTGTAGTTTCTTCGCCATCATCGAGAGAAGTGGATCAACTTGAGCCACGTAACAAGCTTTGCATAAGACATATGTATCCAGTATTCGGACTTTCTGGAGCAGACTGAGAGAACGCCTTTCATGTTCTAAACATGGGCCACATAATAAGCTTTGCATAAGACATATGTATGTAGTATTCGGACTTTCTGGAGCAGAGTAAGAGAACGCCTTTCATGTTCTAGTAACGCTCCCTGATTTTTTTCCGTAACAGACTTGCAGCTGAGCGTCGCCATTTTGAGTGGACAAGAATCAATGATACTGAGAGACGTATGCCGATCCAGTGCCGTACCCCACTGAACAACGGCGTCATGAAAACCTCGCAAACTAAGAAGCCTGCATTTACCTTCATTAAGTAGTGCACCTGAAATCCGACAATAATAATCGATTGCAGCCTTCAGACGAGGCATCTCCACAGAATTGCGGAGTAGAACCATCACGTCATCTGGGTATGCACGAACAGCTATCGTTCCTCCGGACAACATCCAGCCTTTCAGCTGGGATGCTAGCATCCGAAGTAGGGGCTCCAGAGACAACACAAACAAAGTCCTTAACAGCGGCCTTCCTTGAGGCACTTACCGACAGATATTTATCGGAGGCGAAGCTGAAATACCCATAAACAGATTTGAGAGCACCCGTCGTATGTCAACAGTAAAACCAACTACCTCCAGAATCCGAAGCAAAAAGTCGTGATCAAATGCCTTATCGAAGTCTAGGAAAGCAAGGGCACAAGGGACGGACGTTACAGTAGCATCCGAAACCACGTCACGACACTCGATTATAGGGACAAGGAATGGTGCGACCAGGCACGCAGCTTTGCAAAAATCATGCCCTTCACAGCCGAATTCTATTATTAACTGCCATAGCCACAGTCTTACAATCAAACAAAGTAATAGGGTGAAAAATATCAGGGGAAGTCGGTCCTGGGCGTTCCAAGATTAAAAAATTTCTTCCCAGTTTGAACGACGTCGGCATAACTCTACCCTGTAACACTGCATTCAAAAGAGACGTAAAGATAACACCCAACAACGGCCAAAAGCGCACGTAAAATTCATTGTGAAGTCCATCAAGACCTGGAGACTTTTGAGAAGGCGATCTCACAATAACTTTGTAAACATCCTCAGGCTGAAACGCAGGTAAGAGCTTTTCATTATGTTCAGGTGTAAGTGCCGTATCCAAGATGCTGACTAGTCGCTCGTAAAAGATTGCACTGGACTCATCGATGTCGTAGATGTCTACATAGTATTGGTGTAAGGCTTGCTCCGATACGATACGTCCATTATTTGTCGTGAGAGAATGAATACAACCGCATCGGCGACGGGTCTGATGCCGAATCAAATGACATAAGGAAGTCAGTTCTACCGTCACCAATGAACGTGGCGTGGATCGCATTTTCAACCCTTCCACTTGTGTTCTTTTCAAGGTCAACAATTTTGCCTTTAGTCGTCTAACATTCGCAATTCATAGAGGGGCGTGATCCGCAGCATCATGAAGTTCACGCAGAACTGAATAGTAACATTCGTAAGTTCTCGGAAAGTCTCGCGCTTTTGCAGCACAAAAAAGTATCAAAGTTTGCCTGAGCCTCGGTTTTGCTAGATGTGTCCACCAGTCAAGGATGGAACCGTAGAGTACGCTGCCACACGGCTCACATCACGTGATCGAGAGAGGGATCATCTAGGTGAGCGACGTTTAACATCCACAGAGTGCGAAACAATTTGACGGGTTACCGTTCCAGATTGGTGGTTGTAGTCACTACACAGTGATCTGTAAAGCAAGCTGGGATGACTTCAACATTAAGAATACAATCGCGCAGTCAGTCTGATAAGGAAAACCTATCTAACCTGCCACTAGAAGTCGCAGTAAAGAGGGTAAATTTAACTAACGTCGGGTATTTACATATCCAGACGTCTTTCAGGAACGGACCAGTTCATGTAATTCACGACAGAAATTGAAATTTGGAAACTGATCTGCAGGCTGCAAGACACAGTTAAAATCACCACCTAACAGAATATCCGGTGGACTCTTACGCTACAGGTAAACAATATCCTCTTTATAAAAAGACAAACGATCCACTGCGCGACCAGTGCCAGAAGGAGAACATAAAAGAACCAAAGTAAGATTAAAAAGTTGACAACTTATGCCCTGCCAGAATCCAACATTTACACCTCAGCAGTAAGAATGCAATCACGAAAAAATAAGGCGCTCCCCATAGAGAAGTCGGTTCCTACATTAAAGGTCACACGAAAACCAGGTAAGGATGTAAGGGTACAGTACCGCCCGACACTGAAAATAGGTACGAAATACTTCATTATTTTTGTCAGAACAACACATTTTTTTTTGTAAAATAACTCAATTTCAATTAATACAGCGAAGCCGGATACCAGTGTGGGAAAGAATGACAATTTATTTATTTAATTGATCACATGTGCACTCCCACAAAGTAAATCCCTACATCCAGTTTGGTGAGATCTGTGAAATGAATGAATGTATGGTCGTCTGCTAACTGCAGATAGTGAATGTGAATATATGATCATCTTTGAGTCGATCCTTTGGCCACCTTTGGTGGAACCAAAGAGATTAAATTTACCTGAGCTTTGAGCGCCTGAAATGTGGCTGACCAATAGGGTAGCATGGTCTTCCCCCCACCTCGACAGAGGTGCCAGATGACCTACAGAACGGCCATGTTTCAGCACTCTGCCGCTGGATCTTGTGCTGTTAAGACCTGTTTTAGTTGTGCTCCGTAACGACGAAAGAGTGGAGACATGGTATGCATGTGGAATATTTAAGAGTAGTTTGAAATAATAATTTCTCTATTTCAGGAACTTTTTTGGGGGAGAATTAAATGTCAGGCAGGTAATATTAAAGGGATTGTAGTAATCCTCCGAAGTGACCAACGGTCACAATGAAACCACGTGTAGCAATAAGTTGAAATACTTCCGTGTGCTTAAGTTAAGCTGCATTTCTAGCGTGTGTACAATAAGTTGAAATATTTAAGAAATAGCGTGTGTACCATAAGTTGAAATATTTAAGAAATGGCGTGTGCAGGACTTGAAATTAGAGACGAGTACTTCCACGTGGTGAGTACTGTGTGAGTCTCAAACTGTGTATGAGACAAAAGATAAAGGGAAGTACTCGTCCATGGTATCAGTTGAGGACTCGCGTGTGTGACGAATACGTTCCTAATATTACTTTGCGTGATATGATTCCGTGTGACGCTAGATTTAAACTCTGAGAGAGAATCAAGGTGAGTCGGCCGTCTATACAGCAACGCCACTTGGCTTGCAATGCACAGGAAGACGTGCATATATCTCTAGAGTTCATAGTAGGAAAGTAGAATTACAAAGTGGGGCAGTGTCGTGTGAAACTGGGATAAATATTAATTGAAGTGGGAAAGCTGAAAGTGATAATGTTGTGACCATTCTCTGTGTAGAATTTCATGTTGTAGTGTGGTGTATGTCATGTAATTTGGGTATGTGTGGTTTGCATGGGAGAGTAGCGAGGTTGTTTCAAAAGATTAGTGGGTTATGCTTGTTCCTTCGGTACCGCTCGGTCTGGAGGAAAGTTTCGTGATGATGATTGTGAGAGTCGAAGTGTGAGGTATAATAAAAGGTCCACCATCCTATCCAGAAAGTGCACTGTAGCGTTAAAATAATTACGAGACCATAATATAGAGATTCACCATTGTAAAGCCATGCCCACTGGGCCGAATTTCTCATGTGTTATTGTTGTAGGTTGTAGAATTTGTGTGTTTAGGTTAGAGAATTTATCGGAATAAATAAGATAGTGAAAAGAAAAAGATTGGTGGATTTTTCCTTCGAATTGTATGTTGTCATAATGTCCCGAATTTATAATGTGTGCGCCATTCATATCCAGTGCGGTGGCCACGTGTTGACAAAAGCCGTTAAATAAAAGACAAAAAGAAAATGTGGTATTGCCAGTGCGTAGTGTACAGTCAGAGTTCTGTAAATTACTGATAGTCAGATGCGTGTTTCCGTTGCGTATTAATCATACAGGAGGATAACTGGTAACTTAAGTGTGAGTACTAGAGTTCATGTTACTCGGTAAATAAGAATGAATCCACTCGCTTGGCAGACCACTCATCTTGCAGGCCTGACTGCTTGATGCTGCAGTATGAGCAAGGCATGTGGGTGCCTCTCAAGGAAAAATGCTTAAATAACACCTCCTGTGAGAAGACTATGTCCGCACGTGAATCATAAATGAACTGACACAGAGAAGCCAATCGAAATTCCACAAGATTAACATTTAAGGAAAGAAACGTGTAGGCTTGGGTCACTGGTCACCGCTGTACAGGGACGTGCGGGAAGTCCGAGCAGAATTAGGTAGGCAACTGAGAGTCAAGGTCCATTGCAGAATCCACAGAGGAATCAAGACATCTGGGGACCAGAATCGCCGCCATCGCAACCTTTTTTCTTAGAACTGCCCCTCAGAACAAGTGTCATGTAATGCAGTTCCAGTGAGTAAGGCGGAAGCATTCTGTGGAACTGCCAATGCAACAGGTGATACTTGGTCGCTAATTTTATTCTCCTCGGGAGTTGCTGTAGGCGGCAAATTCAGGAAACTTTCGCCGGCTGAAGACGAAGGAGCAGGAGGACTTTGCATCGCCTCAGACTGTAACGGAGGACACAAAGACGAAGGGGGGGGGGGGGGGGGTCCGCTCACTCTCTGCACACAAACAGCGCAGAAGGAATCTCATCGCGAGCAGAAGGGAAGCTGGAGATAGCTTTTTCGCTACTCACCGTATCATGGACGGGAGGTATCGTAGCATCGAGACGAGCAGGGGACGCAATCGATGCGGAGGGGGTTTTCGCAGAAGGCACAGCCAAACCATCACAATCTTGAGTGCGACGTGGCTTGTTTGTCACCGTTACAGGTTCTATCCTAGGAGCAATAAGGATCCTGAACCTGTCGCGGGGGTAAAGGCGGGAATTCACTGACATGATTATCAGAATGGACTTCTTGTTCATTATGATCCGAAGCATGAGTAGGTCTGACGGCGGTAGTGGAAGGAACAAGATCAGGAACCGGCAACCGTAAATTTGCAACGTTGCACTAATGACGGCTTTAATACAAAAAAAACCGCGAGCAATTAGACCGAACGTGTCCACATTCATTACATAGGGAGCAAATTCCCTCTTGACCAGTAAACATGACACTAACGCGGTAACCACACACTTGTAAATGTGATGAAATATTGCGTTAGACAAGCATTTCCACGGAATGCATTTCTCTGTAACACAAAGTTTTAAACATGGGTGCTTGGTTCAGTGACCGTTTCAGAATTAAAATTGAAACAAATGAGCCCACGGTCACTATTATTTTTAGTCTTATTGACAAGGTTTCAACACTTCTAAGAGTGCCTTCATCAGAATTAAAACAATAAAAATGGCCATTTTTTTAAATTTTCTTCTATAACACTGTAATCTGTGTTGAGTAGACCAACATTGTGGACGGACTTTTTTGCGTTAACATAAGGAGTCAATATGTTAAACATTCGAACACTGGTATAGTTCATTCAGGCGTCTGCAAGTGACACCGTACTAACGGAAATATCGCGATGCTTGAACGAGGCTTGAAAACCATGTCACGAGAGTAATCTTTCAACGTGAAGGAGATCCATAAATTTCACGTAAAACACTTTCTCGTCTGCTTCAAAATAAGCATGAAACTCATAACCTGAAATACATCGACAAGCCATTCGTGGATTTCTAGAGACCCGGGCTGCACGTGCTGTGTCGTTTTATCGAAAGTAAAGCTCACAGTACCTTTTCGCAGAATACACGCGGAAAACATGGCAGCCATAGCGGAGCGGCCGACGCCGCTGCAAGTAGACCAACACTAAACAGAAAGTAAGGCGGAGCGGAGGCGATACGACTCACTCGGCAGAGAGCACAACACTAACGAGGAAAACTTCACACAAGCAACGCTGCGGCAAGAGTTTCTGCAATATCGCAGAAGAAACATCCTGCCTCTCGTAGCGAGTGGCGACAGATTTGAACAGACATCACCTTTCAGCTGTAGAAACACTTCTGCCAACTTTTATTTAGCATGACAAATTAAACATTTTTCAGCCGTCTAGTTTCCAGACTTATTTTATTTGGCTACCAGTTTCGGCGGTTTACTACGCCGTCGTCAGGCTCCTGACCGACGAGTAGGAGCCTGAAGATGGCTAAGTAAATCGCCGAAACTGGTAGCCAAATAAATTAAGTCTGGAAACTAGAAGGCTCAAACAAAGGTGGTTAATTTGACGTGCTGTGCCGAACAGTCGAGTCCCGCAACCACCTCTGAAAATATGAATACAGAGAAAGTTTCGCATTACTCCTCCTTGGTGTTACACAGGGCTGTCAGAACGAGTCTCAAACGCCTGTAAGTGTGTTGCAGGGTAGGCTGTGCTGAGAAATAATTATTAAGAAAAATATCCGATACGTCGCTGCGCGCCGTTTGGAAGCTAATTAGCGTTGAAGTTAGCCGATCATGCCGTTGCGCGCAAATTCAAGCGGCCCACAAGAGACTCCGACGTCAAACGTATTCTTCTTTCGCGCCTCTAAAACCGAAAGCCAGAGATCGATGTAAAAAACTGGACGTTTGGCGGTAGAATTTATCGAACAGAGTCTGCGGCTGAGCAAGTTTCATGCGCTGCCACCACGATATTTTTTTTTTTTTTTTTTGTATTATCAGAGTGACTTGAACTATCATAAAACTTCAGTAGTCAATGGTCAAATTATTACGTAATATAAGCTGCAAATGGGTAAAAATCAATTACGATAACAAAACATTAATAAATGGAGTTTATATATTGTTTACATTTATTTACCTTTTTTAATTTTTAGTATATATATATATATATATATATATATATATATATATATATATATATATATATATATATACTCCTGGAAATGGAAAAAAGAACACATTGACACCGGTGTGTCAGACCCACCATACTTGCTCCGGACACTGCGAGAGGGCTGTACAAGCAATGATCACACGCACGGCACAGCGGACACACCAGGAACCGCGGTGTTGGCCGTCGAATGGCGCTAGCTGCGCAGCATTTGTGCACCGCCGCCGTCAGTGTCAGCCAGTTTGCCGTGGCATACGGAGCTCCATCGCAGTCTTTAACACTGGTAGCATGCCGCGACAGCGTGGACGTGAACCGTATGTGCAGTTGACGGACTTTGAGCGAGGGCGCATAGTGGGCATGCGGGAGGCCGGGTGGACGTACCGTCGAATTGCTCAACACGTGGGGCGTGAGGTCTCCACAGTACATCGATGTTGTCGCCAGTGGTCGGCGGAAGGTGCACGTGCCCGTCGACCTGGGACCGGACCGCAGCGACGCACGGATGCACGCAAAGACCGTAGGATCCTACACAGTGCCGTAGGGGACCGCACCGCCACTTCCCAGCAAATTAGGGACACTGTTGCTCCTGGGGTATCGGCGAGGACCATTCGCAACCGTCTCCATGAAGCTGGGCTACGGTCCCGCACACCGTTAGGCCGTCTTCCGCTCACGCCCCAACATCGTGCAGCCCGCCTCCAGTGGTGTCGCGACAGGCGTGAATGGAGGGACGAATGGAGACGTGTCGTCTTCAGCGATGAGAGTCGCTTCTGCCTTGGTGCCAATGATGGTCGTATGCGCGTTTGGCGCCGTGCAGGTGAGCGCCACAATCAGGACTGCATACGACTGAGGCACACAGGGCCAACACCCGGCATCATGGTGTGGGGAGCGATCTCCTACACTGGCCGTACACCACTGGTGATCGTCGAGGGGACACTGAATAGTGCACGGTACATCCAAAACGTCATCGAACCCATCGTTCTACCATTCCTAGACCGGCAAGGGAACTTGCTGTTCCAACAGGACAATGCACGTCCGCATGTATCCCGTGCCACCCAACGTGCTCTAGAAGGTGTAAGTCAACTACCCTGGCCAGCAAGATCTCCAGATCTGTCCCCCATTGAGCATGTTTGGGACTCGATGAAGCGTCGTCTAACGCGGTCTGCACGTCCAGCACGAACGCTGGTCCAACTGAGGCGCCAGGTGGAAATGGCATGGCAAGCCGTTCCACAGGACTACATCCAGCATCTCTACGATCGTCTCCATGGGAGAATAGCAGCCTGCATTGCTGCGAAAGGTGGATATACACTGTACTAGTGCCGACATTGTGCATGCTCTGTTGCCTGTGTCTATGTGCCTGTGGTTCTGTCAGTGTGATCATGTGATGTATCTGACCCCAGGAATGTGTCAATAAAGTTTCCCCTTCCTGGGACAATGAATTCACGGTGTTCTTATTTCAATTTCCAGGAGTGTATATATATATATATATATATATATATATATATATATCCCAAAGAACCATGGCCCTTGCGATAACGGAGGGCTATCTGTTGAGAGGACAGACAAACGTGTGGTTCCTGAAGAGGGGCAGCAGCCTTTTCAGTAGTTGCAGGGGCAACAATCTGGATGATTGACTGATCTGACCTTTCAAACATTAACCAAAATGGCCTTGATGTAATGGTACTGCAACGGCTGAAAGCAAGGGAGGCTACAGCCGTAATTTTTCCTGATGGCATGCAGCTTTACTGTATGGTTACATGATGATGGCGTCCTCTTGGGTAAAATAGTACGGAGGTAAAATAGTCCCCCATTCGGATATCAGGGCGGGGACTACTCAGGAGGACTTCGTTATCAGAAGAAAGAAAACTGGCGTTCTACGGATCGGAGCGTGGAATTTCAGATCCCTTAAATCGGATAGGTAAGTTAGAAAATTTAAAAAGGGAAATGGATAGGTTGAAGTTAGATGTAATAGGAATTAGTTAAGTTCGGTGGCAGGAGGGACAAGACTTTTAATCAGGTGAATACAGTAGGGATGATGCATGTAGGGATGAAGTAGGGATGATGCAGGAGTAGGTTTAATAGTGACAAAAAATTGGTGCGAGGGTAATCTATTACAAACAGCACGGTGAACGCATTATTGTAGCCAAGATAGACACGAAGCCCAGGCTTACCATAGTAGTAGAAATTTACATGCCAGCTAGCTACGCAAATGACGAATAGATTGAAGAAATGTATGATGAGATAAAATAAATTACTCAGATGGTTGAGGGAGCCGACAATTTAGTTGTCATGGGGGACTAGAATACGATAGTGGGAAACGGAAGGGAACGAAAGGTAGTAGGTGAATATGGACTGGGTTCCCCAGGAAAGATAGAGGAAGCCGCCTTGAAAAATTTTTCACAGAGCATAACGTCATCACATCTAACACTTGGTTTAAGAATCATGAAAGAAGATTGTATACGCGGAAGAGACCTGGAGAAACTGGAAGGTTTCAGAGAGATTATATAATGTGAAGACAGAGATTTACGAGGCGGATGCCACGCTGTGAGTGACGATGACAGTATATGGCGGGCCGCCACAGCTTGCGAGCGCAACGGCCTGTCTGGCTAACTCCAATGCCAGTTAACTCGAAAACGGCGCGACGTACGAATTTATTCCTTAACAATTATCTCTCAGCACAACCTACCCTGCAACATCCTTACAGGTTTTCACACTGTTTCTGACCACCTTGTATATGCGCAGAATTGAATACCTGAATTCCTATAAGGACAAGAATGAGATGTTGTTAATACAGTTAGACATACTTCAATAACTTAAAACTGTAGAAGTATGTCGGGTACATGTACGTCCGCTAAAGCACATGTTTGCTGCAGAACAGACAGCTATGTTATTGTGAATGATTTCCAAGTAAGGTAAAAGGAAACATTGACATCTCCAGCTGGCTAAATAGGCTCAACGCCATTCTCGTAGAAGACGCTACATGCTCAGTGGAGTATGTTCAATTTAAGGAAACCACGTCAATGCATAACATATTCAGTGCATTCCCTAAACATAAGTGCTTACCTATATCATAGCATTTTTGTGTGAAAGTATTTTTTAGGTAGTCAGCTACTAACGAGTTATACGAAATTATTACATAGATTACCACAAAAAAGCTTTTCTTTGCGAAAACTTACAAAATGGTATACTGAAAGAAATTACGTATTTCGTAAGTCTGTTCAGTGCTTAATGGCCTAAGACACCTCGAGGACCTGAAGAGTTGAGTGACGTAATGTTGTATTCCACTGTATTAAACAGGTGACACAGAAACGACGGAGAGGCTTCGTCGCGCCGTAGCCCTCTGTGGTCCACCCACCCCACCGCCGCCCCACACCGAACCTAGGGTTATTGTGCGGTTCGGCCCCCAGTGGATTGTATAGACGAGTGTAACCGCAAATGTTTGCGTGGTAGATTAATTGTGGTGTACGCGTGCATGACAACGGTGTTTGAGCAGCAATCGCCGACACAGTGTCACTGAGGCAGTATAAGGGAACCAGCCCGCATTCGCCGACGTAGATGGAAAACAGCCTTGAAAACGATCCACAGGCTCGCCGGCACACCGGACCTCGACACTAATCCGCCGGGCGAATTCGTGACGGGGACCGGCACGCCTTCCCTTTCGGGAAGCAGCGCGTTAGACCGCGCGGCTAGCCGGGCGGGCGACGTTTATGTTAATTTCAAGCAATGCCTTTAATGTACTACTGTCAAAGCAGGCTTTATTTTCCCTGTCACCGATGTAGAGTGAGACAGAGGGACGAATACAATAGGAGTTGGACGTCCGTGCAGTAGTAATTCGGAGATGAAGAGTCTTGCACAGGACGTGCATCAAACCGGTCTTCGGAGTGAACGACAACAACAACCACAACAACAACAACAACATGTAACCGATAACCAGCAGATGAGGCCAGTGTTGTGTACAGTTGTTCCGCTGTGGCAGAAGTTCAGACACCCCACAGCCGGCACGCAGAAGAAGACTCGCCTGGACACGTCCGGGTGTCTGATATTTTAGCATTGCACAGTGTTAATTAAAGAGGAAATGTGCTGTACTGCACGGAATAAATGTGCTAGAGATATTGTGTATCGGTCAGTCTGTGTTCATCTGCGTAGCTGTAAAATCTGTCTTTATCGGGCGAGCTACTAACTTTATTCAAAACTATACAATAGCGGGCAATATAAAAATTCTTAATGACCAAAGTAGTGACATACACGTGAAATTTTGCAACTGCTGTGTACATCGCTGTTCAGTTGCAGAACTTTGGCTGTTGCGATGATACACGTACGTTCTGAGTATATAGTGCTATGGTCAAATCATTATGTAATATAAGCTGCAAATGGGTAAAAATCAATTACGATAACAAAACATTAATAAATGGAGTTTATATATTGTTTACATTTATTTACCTTTTTTATTTTTAGTATATATATATATATATATATATATATATATCCCAAAGAACCATGGCCCTTGCGATAACTATCTTCAACGAACATACGAACGCATTGGTATGAGACACACCAGAAAAATCTGCACTTGGCAATCAAAGATACAGTTCGCAACTTAGAGAGAATAAATGATAACTTAACGATACTGTAAACTTTAAAAGAACGCCACGAAATGTACATTTGTGGACACGACAGTTACATGTATATAAAGAAAGCAGGAAAAAATTCACTGAATAACCGTTCTGGAACCAAGTCAAGCAATTTATTTAAAAGTTCTGCTGTGCTGATCCGGTCTCTGAGCTGCTGCACTGTTCCTGGCAGTGGGGGTGCGAAACACGATCCTTAATGTCCCCCGAAGGAAAAAGTCGCAAGTCGTTGACCAGAAAGCACCGGCCATTCAAACTTCAAAGGGCACGTGAACGCCGATACTGAGTGCCAAAATTTAATGTTATCGGACGAATCGCGCTTCAACATCCCCTGCAGTGATAGCCAAGAACGTGTGAGGTGCTTACTGTGGCGAATGCACTAGGGTAGACAACAAAGCCCAAAGCATACCGGACAAACGTCAAAAATTGATAGTTTCGCATATGATTCGGTATAACATACAATGTTGTCTCCTACGCGCAGAGAACAATCTAAATATCTGTCTCGATGTCAGGAATGTTCTAGAGACTAAATCACTGCTCTTGTGCAGGGATCTCGACATGCCACATTTCAGCAGGACAGTGCCCATCTACATGTGGAGCGGGGTGTGGAAGCCTTCACTGAAGAAGGATGGCTGCCGCTCTGCCGCTGCTTCGCTTGCCTGTACGTTCTTCTGAGATGTCGCTCATCTGGGATATCTGGGATATGGTCGCCTGGCGTTTCTTCGTTTTGGTCCTCCCGCAACACTGGTCGATGCTTCGTTGATGCAGCTGAGTGTGTTACCAACAGAGAACGTGTTTAATTTCGAGCGTGTGTGTGTGTATGTGTGTGTGTGTGTGTGTGTGTGTGTGAGAGTGGGTGGGTGTGCGCATGTGTCTTTTTCCCGGACTTACTGGTGCTGAACGACGAGGTTATCAGCGTCCTTTTACACGTTAAAAGAAGCTAAGTAAGGAGGAAATCTACACTCCTGGAAATGGAAAAAAGAACACATTGACACCGGTGTGTCAGACCCACCATACTTGCTCAGGACACTGCGAGAGGGCTGTACAAGCAATGATCACACGCACGGCACAGCGGACACACCAGGAAGCGCGGTGTTGGCCGTCGAATGGCGCTAGCTGCGCAGCATTTGTGCACCGCCGCCGTCAGTGTCAGCCAGTTTGCCGTGGCACACGGAGCTCCATCGCAGTCTTTAACACTGGTAGCATGCTGCGACAGCGTGGACGTGAACCGTATGTGCAGTTGACGGACTTTGAGCGAGGGCATATAGTGGGCATGCGGGAGGCCGGGTGGACGTACCGCCGAACTGCTCAACACATGGGGCGTGAGGTCTCCACAGTACATCGATGTTGTCGCCAGTGGTCGGCGGAAGGTGCACGTGCCCGTCGACCTGGGACCGGACCGCAGCGCCGCACGGATGCACGCCAAGACCGTAGGATCCTACGCAGTGCCGTAGGGGACCGCACCGCCACTTCCCAGCAAATTAGGGACACTGTTGCTCCTGGGGTATCGGCGAGGACCATTCGCAACCGTCTCCATGAAGCTGGGCTACGGTCCCGCACACCGTTAGGCCGTCTTCCGCTCACGCCCCAACATCGTGCAGCCCGCCTCCAGTGGTGTCGCGACAGGCGTGAATGGAGGGACGAATGGAGACGTGTCGTCTTCAGCGATGAGAGTCGCTTCTGCCTTGGTGCCAATGATGGTCGTATGCGTGTTTGGCGCCGTGCAGGTGAGCGCCACAATCAGGACTGCATACGACCGAGGCACACAGGGCCAACACCCGGCATCATGGTGTGGGGAGCGATCTCCTACACTGGCCGTACACCACTGGTGATCGTCGAGGGGACACTGAATAGTGCACGGTACATCCAAACCGTCATCGAACCCATCGTTCTACCATTCCTAGACCGGCAAGGGAACTTGCTGTTCCGACAGGACAGTGCACGTCCGCATGTATCCCGTGCCACCCAACGTGCTCTAGAAGGTGTAAGTCAACTACCCTGGCCAGCAAGATCTCCGGATCTGTCCCCCATTGAGCATGTTTCGGACTGGATGAAGCGTCGTCTCACGCGGTCTGCACGTCCAGCACGAACGCTGGTCCAACTGAGGTGCCAGGTGGAAATGGCATGGCAAGCCGTTCCACAGGACTACATCCAGCATCTCTACGATCGTCTCCATGGGAGAATAGCAGCCTGCATTGCTGCGAAAGGTGGATATACACTGTACTAGTGCCGACATTGTGCATGCTCTGTTGCCTGTGTCTATGTGCCTGTGGTTCTGTCAGTGTGATCATGTGATGTATCTGACCCCAGGAATGTGTCAATAAAGTTTCCCCTTCCTGGGACAATGAATTCACGGTGTTCTTATTTCAATTTCCAGGAGTGTATAAAATGACACTCATGCACCCCTCGCACCTCACACGCGTTGACCCACACAAATACTCTGTGGTGGTGGTGGTGGTGGTTGTTGGGATGTTTAAGGGGGACTAAACAGCTAAGGTCCCCCATTCCAAAAACAGGCGAGACAGTAAGGCGCGGAGCAGATAAAACCCCAAGGGGAAGGTGACTCCCCCCCCCAGGCACTAAAGAACACAAATTAGGCAACAAACACTACAGACGCGAAGACACCAGACAAAAAGAAACGGAACAAAAGAAGATGACCGGAGACTGGTTGACTGACCACGACAACAAAAAAGGGAAAGGGTCAACCAACCGACAACACACTAAAATCTGCAACCAAATACGAGAGACTCGAGGACAAGAGACACACAAAGGGAAAGGAGCAGGACCTCCTTAAATGGAACAATAAAAAGGACTACCACGGATAAAATTTAAAACGTCATCAGCCACAGAGGCATCGTCACTTAAAACCAAAGGCAAAGTGCCCGGGAGATTAAAAGACTGCCGAAGGGTGTGCAGTCGGGGACACTCCAATAAAACGTGGGCGACCGTCAGCCGGGACCCACACCGACACAGGGGGGGATCCTCCTGACGCAAAAGATGGCCGTGCGTCAGGTATGTATGGCCGATGCGGAGCCGACACAAGATAACAGACTCCCTGCGAGAAGACCGCAGGGAGGAGCGCCACACATCGGTCGTCTCCTTGACAGCCCGCAGTTTATTCGGGGCTGTCATGCCACACCACTCAACAGACCACACCCCAAGCACCTTACGGTGCAACACCAGCTGCTGGTCGCGAGCTGTGAGGCCGATCTCCAAAGCTGGGGCGTCGATCGCCCCTTTGGCCAGCCTGTCAACACGTTCGTTCCCCGGGATACCAACATGACCAGGCGTCCAAACCAAGACCACCGAACGACCAGAAGGGGCAATGGCGGAAACAGACTCCTGAATAGAGGACACCAGAGGAGAAGAGGGATAGCAGTGGTCGATGGCCTGAAGGCTGCTCAGGGAGCCACTACAGATGACGATGGACATACCTGAGCAGAAACGCATATGCTCAAGAGTGCGCAAGATGGCCACCAGCTCTGCAGTAAAAATACTGCAGCCAGCCGGCAAGGAACGTTGCTCAACATGGGCAGCGTGAGCAAAAGCGTAGGCAGTGCGACCATCAACCAGGGAACCATCAGAGTAGACAGCCTCACAGCCCGGAAATGAGGTGAGGAGCGCAAGAAAACGGCGACGGTGGGCCACAGGTGGAACCGAGTCCTTAGGTCCCTGTGCCAAATCCAGACGGACGGACGGCCGGGACAAACACTAGGGAGGCGTAGGTGTACGGACCCGGAAGGGAGGCAGAAAAGGGAATGACCCCAGTTCTGACAGCAGGGACTGGACACGGACAGCTACGGAAAGCCCAGACCTAGGTCGCCGTTAGGGCAGATGGAGGATCATGGCAGGGAAAAGCAGGCGACGATTGGGATGGCCTGGCGAGCAATGCACGTGGACAGCATAGTCGGCGAGCAGACGATGGCGGCGAATCTGCAGCGGGGGAACCCCGGCCTCCACCAGTAGACTATCCACGGGGCTGGTGCGAAAAGCGCCAGTTGCAAGCCGAACCCCACAGTGGTGTATGGGGTCTAACAACTTCAACACTGAGGGGGACGCAGACCCATAGGCCAGGCTCCCATAATCAAGCCGAGACTGCACAAGGGCTCTGTACAATCGCAGCAGCGTGCAGCGATCTGCACCCCAAGACGTGTGGCTAAGGCAGCGGAGGGCGTTGAGGTGCCGCTTCAGCTGAGTAACATGAGGAACCCATGTGAGCCGGGCATCAAACACGAGTCCCAAGAAGTGGCAAGTGTCCACCACTTCAAGCAGGTGGCCGTCGAGGTAAAGTTCAGGATGAGGGTGGACCGTCCGACGCCTGCAGAAGTGCATAACTCGAGTCTTGGCAGCAGAGAACTGAAAACCATGAGTCAGAGCCCATGATGCTGCCTTGCGAACGGCGACTTGCAGCCTGCGGTCGGCGACTCCCGTAGTCGTGGAGCTAAATGAGATGCAGAAGTCGTCGGCATACAAAGAAGGAGACACCGACGACCCCACTGCTGCAGCCAGACCATTAATGGCCACTAGAAATAACGAGACGCTCAACACTGAGCCCTGCGGGACCCCATTTTCCTGTATATAAGATGAACTAGAGATGGCACCGACTTGCACCCGGAAAGAGCGGCGCAATAAAAAGCTTTGAAGAAAAGCCGGGAGCTGACCACGAAGACCCCACCCACGCAACGTGGCGAGGATGTGATGCCTCCATGTGGTGACATACGCCTTCCGCAGATCGAAAAATACAGCAACGAGATGCTGACGTCGGGCAAAGGCCGTACGGACAGCAGATTCCAGCCGCACCAAATTGTCCACTGCAGACCGGCCCCGACGGAAGCCACCCTGGGATGGAGCGAGGAGACCGCGCGACTCAAGGACCCAACACAAACGCCGCCCCACCATACGTTCGAGCAATTTGCACAAAACGTTGGTGAGGGTAATGGGACGATAGCTGTCCACCGCCAGTGGGTCCGCACCGGGCTTCAAGATGGGGACAATAAGACCCTCTCGCCATTGCGACGGGAACACGCCCTCGCTCCAAATGCGATTAAATATCGCGAGAATGTGTCTCTGGCAGTCCCTGGAGAGATGCTTCAGCATCTGCGCGTGGATGCAGTCTGGGCCTGGTGCTGTATCAGGGCAATCGGCGAGGGCAGCGAGGAATTCCCTCTCGCTGAAAGGAGCATTGTATTTTTCAGAACGACGCGTGTGAAATGAGAACGGCGTCCGCTCGGCTCGCTCCTTGAGAGAGCGAAAGGCGGGGGGATAAGATGCAGTCGCAGAGCTCTGAGCAAAGTGCGCGGCAAGCCGTTCAGCAATCGCGGCAGCGTCCGTGCAGACAGCGCCGTCCAAGGAGAGCCCAGGGACACCCATAGGGGTCTGGTATCCATAAATCCGCCGGATCTGGGACCACACGAGTGAGGGGGAGACATGGGAGCCCAAGGATGAGACATACCTCTCCCAGCACTCCTGCTTACACTGTGCAATAAGACGACGGGCCAAGGCACGGAGCCTCTTAAAGGCGATGAGGGTCTCCAGAGACGGGTGCCGCCTATGACGCTGGAGAGCCCGCCGACGGTCGCGAATAGCCTCAGCAACCTCCGGCGACCACCAGGGTACAGCCTTCCTCCGAGGGAGGCCAGAAAAACGGGGGATGGAAGCCTCGGCCGCTGAAATGATTGACGTGGTTAAAACACGGACCACCTCGTCAATATCACCCTGTGGGGGAGACTCAATGGCTGCAGCAGAAGTAAATGCCGGCCAGTCTGCCCTGTGGAGAGCCCAGCGGGGCAGGCGCCCAGAAGAACGACACTGGGGTAGTGACAAATAGATGGGGAAATGGTCACTGCCGCACAGGTGAGGGTGCACCCTCCAGTGGAGGGATGGGACAAGTCCGGGGCTGCAAAGAGAGAGATCGATGGCCGAGAACGAGCCATGGGCAACACTGAAATGCGTGGGAGCACCGGTGTTCAAGAGGCTAAGGTCGAGCTGAGCCAACAAATGCTCCACGGCCCGACCGCGGTCATCAGAGACAGTCCCACCCCATAGAGGGTTGTGGGCATTGAAATCGCCCAGAAGCAGCAATGGTGGCGGGAGTTGAGCCAGCAGCGCAGCCAAGACATGTCGGGGGAGCTCCCCATCCGGAGGAATGTAAACAGAGCAAACAGTAATAGCCGGCGAGAGCTCAACCCTGGCAGCAACTGCCTCTAAAGGCGTCTGAAGGGGTACTGGCGAGCTACAGACAGAGTGATGAACAAAGACGCAAACCCCACCTGCACTCGTTGACAGGCAGCACGGTTCTTATAGTATCCCCGATAACCGCGAAGGGCGGGGGTCCGCAGTGCAGGAAACCAAGTTTCCTGCAGAGCAATGCAGAGAACAGGGGAATCACTCAGAAGCATCCGGAGCTCAGGCAGGTGGCGGAAATAACCGCCGCAGTTCCATTGGAGAATGGAAGCAGGAAGGGACTGGGAGGGCGTGAAGGCGACTAAGAGGCAGACAGCGCTTCAGAGCCAACTGCCGCCACTGGGGGAGAGTCCATAGGAGAGGCCCCCAAGGGTTCCGTGAGGGCGAGATCTGCGGCAGAGGCGAGGATCTCCACCTCATCCCCGGAGCCAGGACTATGAACAGCAGGCGGTGCTGAAACCGCCGGAACGTCCTTCTTCTTGGACACATGCCGTTCCTTCTTCTCACGTCGGCCTTTAGGGTGAGAGGGCTGGGAGAGCTTCTCTGAAGGAGCGTCGGAGGCTGACGACGACGCAGAAGCCCTACGACCAGCAGGTGGCGGAACCTTCAGCCACTGGCTGACATCTGGCTGGGAAGGAGAAGAAACGGAGGAAGGCAGAGCCCCGAGGGACCCCTTCCGCGAGAGAGGAACCGGCGGAGGCAACGCCGCCGGAGAAGGAGGGGGAGGAATTGAGCCTCCCGGTTGTGGAGCAGATGTCACTCCCGAAGTAAGCGTGGGGGGAGCGACAGAAGAGGGTTTGCCCCCAACTGCTAAGGGGGCAACAGAGGAAGGCTTGCCCCCAGGCACGAGGGGGGCAGACAGAGATACACGGCCCTGAGGGCCCACTGAAGGCGGCACAGATGAGGCGACAACCATCGCTCGCGTGGGCTACGATAACGTGGCTGCAGCATAAGATGGTCGAATGGAAGCAGGATACAACCTTTCATATTTCAGTTTTGCCTCTCGATAAGTAAGCCGGTCCAGGGTCTTAAATTCCATGATCTTCCGCTCCTTATGAAGAACGGGGCAATCAAGCGAGCATGGAGAGTGGTGCTCCCCACAGTTGACACATACAGGCGGAGGCGCACATGGAGAATTGGGATGAGAGGGGCGTCCGCAATCTCGACATGTAGCGCTGGATGGGCAACGGGAGGACATATGCCCAAACTTCCAGCACTGGAAGCACCGCATCGGGGGAGGGACGTATGGCTTCACGTCGCAACGGTAAACCATCACCTTGACCTTCTCGGGCAAGACATCACCCTCGAAGACCAAGATAAAGGCACCGGTGGCCACCCTGTGGGCCTTGGGCCCTCTATGTACACGACGGACAAAATGTACACCACGTCGTTCCAAGTCGGCTCTCAGCTCGTCATCGGATTGTAACAAGAGGTCACGATGGTAAATAATCCCCTGGACCATATTTAAGCTACTGTGGGGAGTGACGGTAACAGGGACGTCACCCAGCTTATCGCACAAGAGCAACGCTCGTGACTGGGCTGGGGAGGACGTCTTGAGGAGGATGGACCCATTCCTCATTTTAGACAACCCTGCCACTTCCCCAAACTTATCCTCCAGATGTTCCACAAAAAACAGAGGCTTCGTCATAAGAAAGGAGTCACCATCAGTCCTGCTGCAGACAAGGTATTGCGGTACGTAAGGCTCCCGCTTGGCACTAGATCAGCGTCCCTCCCATGGCGCAGCCAACGAGGGGAACGTCTGAGGGTCATATTGTGCAGCATCAAAGTCTACTCTACCACGCTTAGAGACGCTGGTGGCCGTGCGACCACCAGCTTGGTGTGATTTATTGCGCTTCATTGCGCCACATCAGCCCAGATGCCACCTACTCTGAATGAGGGCTCTCCCCAAGGGCGCCACCCACCCAAAGCAACGGGTATCTGGCCGATATCCCGTTGCCTGGAGTCCCCGTGCCCCAGACAAGATGGACAGATACTCCTTGGCATGCATGGGGAGGAAACAGCTCTGGCATCTGTAGTGCGATCCCTGCGTGGTCAGGGGGCTACCACCAAGAGGGTACATGACGACCCCACCACAACGGACTGGCTACCGTGCTGGATTTTAGGTGTTGAAAGGGTCCACAGTTGTCGTAGGCGCTAAGAAGAAGAGTGCGCACAAGGCGAGAAGGAGACAACCCAGAAGATGTTGGGCATAGTCCCCCCCACACGACAATAGGTAACATGCAAGATGGTGGAGCATGATGGACCAATAGAAAAACACCACGTAAGGTGTCCTTCCCCAAATGGCACGTACTGACAACGGAAATTTGGAAAAAAAAGGTCAAACCCAAGAGGGGACCATCACAGAAGGCCGAAACGTTTGAGACTCCTTTTAGTCGCCTCTTACGACAGGCAGGAATACCGCGGGCCTATTCTTACCCCCGAACCCGCAGGGGGCCAAATACTCTGTCGCATACGCCTTAAGACAATGTAGAAACGATGAAACGTGCTATATCTCGGATTAAAATAGAAATAAAACGACAGAGGAACGAAAAGAAAGACACAAGGAAATGTGGCAGCACTGCAGATAACATCGGGCAATTCATAAGAGGTTCGCCACTGAATCGGTATCTAAAGAGGAGTGCGTTAAATGGAAGGTAGCTACATTTGTCTGAATAGAATCATGTCAAAATGACGACAGAATTAAATGCTGAATGCCCTAACTGTAACTAACTGCTGCTGTCTCCAGATGCATAAAAGCTCGCGTGAAACGGCTTTCTGTTCAAATGGTTCAAATGGCTCTGAGCACTATGGGACTTAACTTCTAAGATCATCAGTCCCCTAGAACTTATAACTACTTAAACCTAACTAACCTAAGGACATCACACACATCCATGCCCGAGGCAGGATACGAACCTGCGCGATACGACATATTTTAACTGAGTGTGTTTTATATGCGGGTTTGAGGGAAGATTTAAGTTTCCCACCAGACCTGCCCTCTATTTTAACTAATAACGAGGCGAGTGTGGCTAGAGTTTTACGTTTTTGTGTGATGTGCGGACTTCTTCCCAAAATATTGGGATTGAGATCTTAATGTGCTGTAAAGTGGTTTGGTCACCCATTATTTGTAAGTGGTCACCCAGCCACAGTTAATTATTTTTACCTGTTTTGTACTGATATTTTATTTTTAGTTTTATCTACCAGTTTTGATGTGCTGTGTCCAATTTTGAAATTTGAACATTTACAATCCTCGCAAAGATCGGCTCTAAATTGATCTTTGTTTAACAGATCTTGACTGCACTCGTCAATATTTGTTTGGGAACGGGCGCTGATAAACTCGCTGTTGTGCGCCCTAAAACACTAATCATCATCATCATCGAACCTGCGACCGTAGCCGTCGCGCGGTTCCAGTCTGTAGCGCCTAGAACCGCTCGGCCACCCGGGCCGGCCGGCTTTCTGTGTCCTTCATCCGACAGCACTGGAGAACGGAAGCTACAGCAAGTGTTTCATCCGAAAAGTGCTGCGTAATTACGACAAGGGCTACAAGCGAATAACAGAGAGGCAGAAAGTCAATTAAATATTGTGTATAATGAGCGAGAAATGCAAATGAAATGCGAGGCAGCCTTCACAGGTTGGGACACTCCTAATTTACAATTCCGGACTGTCCGTAGTAATTGCCTGTCAGCAGCGGGATTATGAATTTGTAAAAGGCGAATAAAAAATTAGTAAAAAAGTTCGTCCATCCCCTAGGGGGTTCAGACTGCTAAAAAGCGCGGCAAACGGCTCTGAGAGACAGAGAGCAGACGTCCACCGTGAGGGCGGCTGGGATGCGAACAGAAAGAGCGCTTACCAGAGCAACACCGGCGCGTGGCGTGCACTCGACTCGCAGAAGAGAACAGTTTAGGCGGGAAGTTTCGGCGATTGCTGTAGCGGTGTGCGCCCTCGCGCTGTTGAGCGGCGCTTACAGGACGGGTAACTTTCGCACGATGTGTCGCTGTGAAGTAAGATGATTCGACGACACTCAGATGGTACACGGAAAGAATCTCTAAATACAGAAGGTAATTGAAAGTAAGACGCAATGAGACGAACAAAAATGAGATTTTCATTCAGAGACAATAACTACGCTGAAGATTTACAAAAGGCGGGACACGATTGTTAGCAGGGTGTGTCACCACCATGGGCGCAATGCAACGCGCTCCTTTGCTGGTCACAACGTCGCCAAGGAGTTCCCTCAGCCAGCACTGATGGCAGCTGCTGGATCGTCATCGGTGCAAGTCGAACTGCTGCTGTACGTCTCCCCAGCCTGTGCCACGCGTGCTCCAAGGGATTCAAGTCGGCGTAACGGGCACGTGTCCAGTCGCTGAATGTCCTCCCGTTCCTGCAGCTCTTCCTGAGCTATTCGATGCGGCCGTGCATTGTTGTCCGGGTAGTTGCGTGCAAGACTGTCGCACTCAGCGTTCCGTGCAGACACAATGTGTCTGGACAGTTCGTGCATTCCGAGAATCGAGGATCTCGACGAGTTTTGCCTGTTATCACGTTGATACCAAGATACACTATGCAATAAAAAGTATCCGGACATCTGGCTGAAAATACAAGTTAGTGGCGCCCTCCAACGGTAATGCTGGAATTCAACATGGTGTTGGCCCACCCCGACTTGATGACAGCTTCCACTCTCGCAGGCACACGTTCAGTCGGGTGCTTTAAGGTTTCTTGGGGAATGGCAGCCCATTGTTCACGTAGTGCTGCACTGAGGTGAGGTGCCGATGTCGGGCGAGGCCTGGCACGTAGTTGGAGTTCCAAAACATCCCAAACGTGTACCAGGACTCTGTGCAGGTCAGTTCATTGCAGGGATGTTACTGTCGTGTAACCACTCCGCCACAGGCCGTGCATTATGAACAGGTACTCGATCGCGTTGAAAGATGCAATCGCCATCCCCGAATTGGTCTTCAACAGTGGGAAGCAAGGAGGTGCTTAAAACATCAATGTAGGCCTGTGCGGTGATAGTGCCACGCAAAACAACAAGGGGTGGAAGCCCCCTCCATCAAAAACACGATCACACCGTAACACCACCGCTTCCGAATTTTACCGTTGGCGCTACACACGCTCGCAGATGTCGGTCACCGGGCATTCGCCATACACACCCCTTACATCGGATCGCCACATTGTGTACTCTGATTCGTCACCCTGCACAACGTTTTTCCACTGTTCAATCGTCCAACGTTTACATTTCTTACAGCAAGTTAGGCGTCGTTTGGCTTTTACCGGCGTGATGTGTCACTTGTGAGCAGCCACTCGACCATGAAGTTTTCTCACCTGCCGCCTACTTGCAGTAAATCCTGACGCAGTCTGGAATTCCTGTGTGATGGTCTGGACAGATGTCTGCCTATTACACATTACGACCCTCTTCAACTGTCGGCAGTCTCCGTCAGTCAACAGACGAGGTCGGCCTGTACGCTTTTGTGCTGTACGTGTCCGTTCACGTTTCCACTTCGCTATCACATCGGAAAGAGTGGACCTAGGGATGTTCAGGAGTGTGGAAATCTCGCGTATGACACAGAAGTCTGAAGTACGTCAACAAACGGCAAAAGAAATATTTTGTTTCGTGTGACATAGTTACACATTAACAATTTTCTAACTTTTTTCCTTTACCTGTACTATGAAGCCTTTGTTCTTGCCAAATTTCATTACTCTATGTCAATGGAAAGCATCGTACAGGTTTTAATGAATAAGTTTATTAGTATCATAATATGTCACGTAAACGGCCATATCTTTTCCTTGCATTGTCTTAGAAAGTTACACTTGTTACACCGCCAAGTGACTACACATCTTAGTGTATGAGATAAATTTCAACCAGATAACTCTGCTGAACCCTTAGGAAAAGAACTCTTGATAGGCGGAGGGACACACTGACCAGTCTGGTAACGTCCAGGAGCAGCGTGCAGACTGCAGCTGCTCCCACCCGGGATGTGCACGCGATCCCACACTTCAGTGTCTGGCCACCAACGCTCCTGGAACCACCTCAGACTTTTGAATACGCTACTCTCACCACTCAGTTGTAGTCTAACTAACCATGTGCGTCTTTTCAGGTTCACCTGTGAGTGTAAGTAATGTGTTTTTCTGTTTAACTTGCAAAACAGAAAATAAATGAACTACTAAATGAAAACAGCCTTTTGCTACTTCATACCACACATCGTACTCCCTTATATGCGTTCACTAGCGAGTTCAGACACACATCATTGGTTGAATGTCTCTGCACCTTTTTAACAGCTGTAGACGTCCGATCTTCTCAGATGTGACTTGCTAGCAGGTGTGGAACTGTAAACTTTGGCGGCCGATGGGTTAATGTGTGATGCTGCACTGAAATTTCATCGCGCAACTGCCAACGATAGCAAACGAGGGACACGTCCTCACCAGTGCATAAAGTCTTGGCGAATTTCGTTACATGTACTCAGTTGGACACTAACGATGCCTTACAGGCAGGCAAGCGAACAGTATACACTACACAGATGTCAGCATTCGAGAGAGGCCAACAAGAAGCCGGTCGGACTGATGCCGAATCTCTCGACACTTGAATGGGAACGATGCCATGACGACGGTGGCAGGTGTGGTGGGACACAGCGTCAGGACGCATCCTTCCGTCCTCTGGGGGAGGTATAGGGTGGTCGAATGAGGCGTCATCAGATGCCTCCCGTCGAGACGAACAACTTTTATTACAGCCTTTTTTACTCTGATTTCAAGTTTTCCAGATATTTCCAAAAGCAGTTTAAGTGCCTCACCCTGTGTACCCGAGATTTTTGTTGTTGCTGCGAGTTGCGCGTCCACAGTTCCACTGCAGGCTAGCCTTCCCTCTAGCAACGCTTGTTGCACGGGTCTGCCTACACGGCAGGCGGAACCAGACCGTGAGACATGGGCGGCCTGCAACAGGGCCGCCAGCATGACGGGAAGCACTGTACGTCGAACGTCAGCAGTCGCTTGGAACAAACAGGACGCAGTTTCGCATCACTGCACAAACAACGATATCTGCACCGTTCCGTTACGAAAAAGCATTTCGAGTTCCGTCGAGTGCAGCAGTCCCATGACGGCTCAACGGCCGAAGAACAGAAGCCTGCTCGCCGAAGGAACAGCCACACACACCGAGGACGCGTCGGTAGGAAGTCAAGAGCCCAGGAAAATGCAAGACATCGCCACTGATCAATTTGTATGTTGGGTAGGAGATCGTCGCATCCAAAAATTTGGATTTAGGCTGGTACAGGCTAGGACTTCTTTTACGAGTATCAGATGAAAGTTGAGTATTTGTTTTACTGAATAAATCAGTGTTTTTCACGTAGAAAATTGTAGTTATTTCAGGAGTTGCAATGATTATGTGTATGCATACCCGATATCATTTGTTCGGAGTGGTGCCTCTGTTCGCACAGACATATGTGTGGCACATCATAGGCTGTTGACAACGCGCAGAAGAGATGCCAGCCACATCGCCTAACAATTTTCTTTTTATCTTCTAGCTTTTTTTCTTCTAACTTAATAGAACGCCCTCAGACATTAGTCGGGTACATCTGCATATCTGCACGACGCGAAATTTCAGCTGGTTACTGGTAAGGCTGTGTTGTTATACGGGTATGAGGCTTCGTGGAAGAAAACTCGTGGAAACAACATTGCGCGGTGTTGGCTCATTTTTCCAGCCATCTCACACGCTCTGTGATAACTGGTGAAGAATGTCGGCACCCACAGCAGGTGTGACGGGAATTCAACGCGCCAAATACGGTCGCACACGCAAGGTTGTGTATGGACACCGTTGTATGCCTCCTTGCGTATATATCTGAAAAATTCTGCATTGTATTCCAGGCCACTTACATTTTGGATCCCGCGCACTGTTGCACTATACCAGAGTTATCACGTAATTCTGTGCTGTGAAGAATATGTGTTGAATAGGAACTATTGGCTCCTCTCAACATGTTCTTAAGCTTCGAGCTGTGGATCCGTAAGGGGGTTTGTCAAAGTCTGAGTAGTTATCTCAGACATCACCTGAAGTCGTATTCTATAGCTTCTCACGTAATGACGCCCGGATCTGTACACCTCTTAGAAGCATTGTCAAACGTCTCCGCTACATTCGATTCACACTACTTAACTTGTATTCCATGCTGTCAAGCTCTGTCTTTCGTAATTTAGTTTTGCACTTAGTGTTCGTTCCAATTCAGTGGTACACAATTACATCAAAGAACCCATTTTTTCCAGTAAGCACCTAATCCCGTGTACAGTACCTATACTTTGTGTTTCAGAATTTCCTTTCTCTTTATCATCTGTATGAATGAGTGAGTGAGTGTACATGTTCGTCTTATATGGTAACAGTACAGGATCTGGCTGTCTGCTGTCGTAGCAACATTGTAGCCAACGTAGCTTTCTGAATCAAGGCAAAGATATTTGTGCCCTTTCGGTAGTCATTCAGCAGTAGTTAAGTTGGTGACGGAAAGGACCGCTCTGGTCACTTCCGGCTACCTGAGCGAGCACTCGCCAGCCGGGACTCTCCCTCTGGTGAGGAAGGCGGCAGGCACTCTTAAGAGCGACTCGGCGCTGGTGAGTGTGTGAATGTGTGGCAGTGTGTAGCTATTGTAACTGATGCACGCGTCTGATCTGCTAGTTGGTTTTCAAGTTAGGTAGTCGAGTTCTTACATTTTTCAACGTATGGTCACGAGTATATTTTTCTGTATATAGTAAGTTTTTCCGGTCCTTCCTTTGTGTAAGCAGAACACTTGTAGGAGGTTCGTTACTCCAGCGCAGGTTTAAACTTCAGTCGTCTGAGTTCTGTTTCAACTGGAACGTATGTGTGAACTTTTCTCGAATGTAGGTGTTTTATTTCTTCTACTTTTCATTTCGTTTCAATTTTCAAATTGTGTGGCTTTTTTCGTACCACGTGATGGTGATTTCATGGTTATAATTTCAGTAGCATCTTGAATAATTTCTATTCTTAATGCCACGCGATATTTTATTGCTATTTGTATCGATGCGGTTTACATTTGTGTTATTGAGCTTTTGAAGAATCTCGGTAATTTTGCTTTGTTCGTGAATGTTTACGGAATTTGCGGGTATTTCACGCCAGCGGAGCTTAGTCGCGTGTGCAACGTGATTCGGGCAAATTTGTTTGTCGGAAAGTGTTGCATTATATTAGTATTCACAATAATTAAATCATAGCGGTAGGGATGAACCTCTGAGCCATTGACTAATTGTGATGGGCAAAATTCTTTTTGTCTCTGTTCTTGTGTGCGTGACTCGTATATGTTTGTGTGAACTTTTCCCGTGTGCGCCTAAGTTTCCTTTTCATTTATCATCGCACTGTACCTTAGTATCCAATATAATGATAATATAAATCAGTTAATTAATTAAATAACAGGCAAAGAGAGACCATAATTTCGAATTACTTTGTGAATTGTTAATATGATGTTTTATTTTGATAAGCTATGTTAAACTCTGATGACTGTTTCTCAGACAAACCCCTCCCCAATCATTTTGTTGAGGCTTAAGCTCCTGCTTGCTCTGAATTATTTGATTTCACGCTTGTGCATAAATTGTTGTCATATGCTTATTCCATATACTCATTGGGATCTTTCTGTTAGTATCAACATGTTAGTTATGCTTATCGATTCAGTGATTAATTGAGTTCTCATATTAAATTTTCCCAATTTTAATTAAATTGGGTGGCCACCCAGCAAAATGTTGCGGCAGACGAGACTCACAGTAGACTGCAGAGTTCCACATTGAGTAACTTGCCCCAGTTTCTGTTTGCAAAATCACTTTCCAGATAACCATTCACCCATTAATAACCATTTAATTGCAAGAATTGAGCCTCTCTTCGGGTCGCAGCCATGCTCGGCGACGATGGTTACCCAAGTAGCGCTGACCTGTGAACCATCAGTGAGCACAATGGGACATTATTTATCAACAGTCAATGTTCCAGGTCAAGGCGGAGCTCCAAATGCAGCCTTCTGTGTTATGGTGTTAATGGCATCCTGTGCATGGGACGGTAACTTCTTAGTTCGGCTGCTGTTTGTGTCCGACCTATGATGGGGGATGTCGCAGAATGTTGCAGGGAGCCCATTACTTGTTCTCGAATAGTAGGCGCAAATGTGAGGAGTTACGATGTGCAGGTCAGAAGCGGTCGACTGTGACCTTGAAGATGAATATGCCCACGTTTACGTTGCCACGCACTCCAGAAACTGGCCACAGTCAGATACGGTTACGCCACGTATTTGGATACAGTACGACCGTCAAATGCTGATAGCGCTGTCTCATACGAGTACGCGACATCTCCGTGTCTTTCACAAGTGACCGAGAAAGACCTGATGGAGTTAACGTCCCGTATATGGCCTGCCAGACTTGGTAGCGACACTAAACGTGAACAACGAAGGCACTCTCGTAGCCATTCTGCCAGTATCTACTCATCTATATACCCGCTGCTGGTGTGTACGTGTTGAAAGTTACGCTAACACCCGCCCATGCTGTCTCGGTACTTCACGTTTATTGTGAGGCAGTGTATACGCAAGGCGTGTCCCTCGTAAAGAGTCTTCAGGTGACGTTTCTTCGGTGTTTCGACGTATATTCGCAAATTTACTTTTTTCCGTGTGTATCTGGAGTCAGCCCAGACAAATTCCGCTCGCCACGTCTTTCACGCGACGCACAGGGTCAACGGAAAGCGTCAGTTTGTTTCGTGTTACAAACAAAATGCTTCTAAAAGAGGAGCTATAGGTGGCCATTCGATAGAGCGATCCAAAATTAGTGTACTACGATACTGGTTTCATCGATATGTATTAAGAGGGACAGTAAAACACGGAGAACGGCCAGTACTCCGGCAGCGATAACACCCCGTGGCTCGCGCTGGCAGCTGCCGCCATGCGACAGCGCTGTTTTATCGCTGCCGGCGTACTGGCCGTTCTCCGTGTTTTACTGTCCCTCTTAATACAAATCGATGAAACCAGTATCGTAGTAGACTAATTTTGGATCGCTCTATCGTATGGCCACCTATAGCTCCTCTTTTAGAAGCATTTTGTTTGTAACACGAAACAAACCGACGCTTCCATTCGTTTGGGCAGACTGCAGCTAGACATTGCAAAGACGAAACTGCAAATATCTGTCGAAACATCATAGGAAACGCGCCCGGCGACAGAAGGGACACTCTATGCAAGGTATTTGAAAAGTTTTGCGACAATCGTCGAAGCGTTATAAAAATGGCTCTGAGCACTATGGGACTTAACATCTATGGTCATCAGTCCCCTAGAACTTAGAACTACTTAAACCTAACTAACCTAAGGACATCACACAACACCCAGCCATCACGAGGCAGAGAAAATCCCTGACCCCGCCGGGAATCGAAGAAGCGTTATAGATCACGTCATGGGACGCAACCGTTTATAGAGACAAAATGTTCGCTGGCGTTTCCCTGCGGCGCTAGGAGTGATTTAAGACCGGCTATACACTGAGACACGATGGGGAGCAGGCACTCTGCGACAGCGTGCTTCGCTTGTCACCCAGTCATCTGCCCCGCGTGAAAGGCGGAAGGCCAAGCAAAATTCAACTTCCTGAAATATTTTTCTCCATTTAATGAATCTCCTTCTTACTGTTTTCTTTTCGAAATCACTCTCTCAGTTTCTTGGATACGTAGTATGCTACATTCTGGATTGTCGCCTATACGAATTTTTGCAAATGTTGATGGTGTTAGGACAGCAACCAGCCACAAATTTAATTTTAGTTCCTTTATTCAAAGGATACTGTTACCGGTACTCATATGTTTGTAAGCTCTTTGTATGTATTAAAACATGTGGTGCGTGGTGGAAATCATCTCAGTGGCAAATCTAAAGTGTTCAATGAGAACTATTTACGTGTGCAACAACAAGGATCCAGTGGGAATGCATTTACATCTGTTGGACGAATGTTATGAAAACAAACACTCGAAACCGACGTTTCACGTAAGTCACATGCAACGAAAATCTGTAACGCAACCATCTGCGTGTGGCGTGTTTATAATTATGTATTATTTATATTTTAGGACACTAATCTGTAAAAAAAACACACCACATGTCATAAAGACAGCGTGTAAACCGTCTGAAAATGAATCACAACGATTCGAAACCGGTAACGGTATCCTTTGAATAAAGGAACTGAAAGTAAATTTGTGGCTGGTTGCTGTCCTAACACCATCAACATTTGTCTTCAAACAACAGCCACGGCCTCCATCATGTCATCATATGACAAAATTGCATGAATTTTCGCAGTTTGCGAGCACAGCAAAGTCTCAGCTGTAAGGTGTGCAGTGGCGAGACACTACTGACGCAGACATATTGTGTCTGTGTAGTGTTGACTGCTAAGCTGCGCTCAGCTGGTAGGATCACCAGCGCCTTTGCCTCGTCTCACTGGTACATGTCGACCACGTGCTCAGCATCGCGGACACGTTGCCTGGCGCGCGGATGTGGCTGCCTTAGAACCCGGTTATGTGGAACTAAACTCCGTCCGGAAAGGCCTTGGAATGCCCAACGGTACTGACCGGCCGCCGTGGTATCCTCACTGGATGCGGATATGGAGGGGCATGTGATTAGCACACCGCTCTCCCGGCCGTATGTCAGTTTACGAGACGAGATTTGATACTCTCGACTTCGACATCTTACTAGCCATACTTAGTGGTCTAAATTTCTCACCAAGTGCAGTGCAATGGTTTCACTCATACATGACGTCTCGTCAGCAACGCGTCCTGTTCGGGAATATAAAATCACAATGGCGGCAGGTAGTGTCAGGCGTTCTCCAAGGCTCAGTATTAGGTCCTATACTCTTCTCTCTGTATGTCAATGGTGTGTCATCGGTTCTGACCTATTGCAAATATCATATGCATGCTGATGTCCTTCAGTTGTATCTAAGTGCGAAACCAAGCAAGCTTAAGAAAGCTACTGAAAATTTCAATACTGACCTCGATGCACTATCAAAATGGGCTCAGGACATAGGACTAAAACTAAACTAAACCCATCTAAAACCGAAGCGGTACTTATTGGTCACTCTAAGCTCATTAGCCCAAAGCATCGGGAATCCGTACCATCTGTCCTAAATGGAACAAATATTAACTTCTCTCCCTCAGCAAAGAGTTTCGGAGTAATAATAGATTAAAATCTAAATTGGACAGAGCACGCAACTCCAGTGTGCAAAAAAGCATCAGCATCCCTTCATGTCCTACAAAAATATAAAAAACTCTTCCCTTTCGATCTGAAAAAGAAATTAGTACAAACGCTTATACTTCCAATCATTGACTACAGCGATATTATCCTACAAGGCCTCTCTCAGGAAAATTCGCGACGTCTGGAACTGGTCATGAATGCCTGCGTCCGATATATCTGTGACGTTCTACTTCTTGATGACATTTCACCTGCATAGGCAAAATTATCTGTTGAGAGGCCAGACAAACGTGTGGTTCCTGAAGAGGGGCAGCAGCCTTTTCAGTAGTTGCAAGGGCAACAGTCTGGATGATTGACTGATCTGGCCTTGCAACAGTAACCAAAACGGCCTTGCTGTGCTGGTACTGCGAACGGCTGAAAGCAAGGGGAAACTACAGTCGTAATTTTTCCCGAGGGCATGCAGCTTTACTGTATGATTACATGATGATGGCGTCCTCTTGGGTAAAATATTCCGGAGGTAAAATAGTCCCCCATTCGGATCTCCGGGCGGGGACTACTCAAGAGGATGTCGTTATCAGGAGAAAGAAAACTGGCGTTCTACGGATCGGAGCGTGGAATGTCAGATCCCTTAATCGGGCAGGTAGGTTAGAAAATTTAAAAAGGGAAATGGATAGGTTGAAGTTAGATATAGTTGGAATTAGTGAAGTTCGGTGGCAGGAGGAACAAGACTTCTGGTCAGGTGACTACAGGGTTATAAACACAAAATCAAATAGGGGTAATGCAGGAGTAGGTTTAATAATGAATAGGAAAATAGGAATGCGGGTAAGCTACTACAAACAGCATAGTGAACGCATTATTGTGGCCAAGATAGATACGAAGCCCACACCTACTACAGTAGTACAAGTTTATATGCCAACTAGCTCTGCAGATGACGAAGAAATTGAAGAAATGTATGATGAAATAAAAGAAATTATTCAGGTAGTGAAGGGAGACGAAAATTTAATTGTCATGGGTGACTGGAATTCGAGTGTAGGAAAAGGGAGAGAAGGAAACATAGTAGGTGAATATGGATTGGGGGACAGAAATGAAAGAGGAAGCCGCCTGGTAGAATTTTGCACAGAGCACAACATAATCATAACTAACACTTGGTTTAAGAATCATGAAAGAAGGTTGTATACATGGAAGAACCCTGGAGATACTAAAAGGTATCAGATAGATTATATAATGGTAAGACAGAGATTTAGGAACCAGGTTTTAAATTGTAAGACATTTCCAGGGGCAGATGTGGACTCTGATCACAATCTATTGGTTATGACCTGTAGATTAAAACTGAAGAAACTGCAAAAAGGTGGGAATTTAAGGAGATGGGACCTGGATAAACTAAAAGAACCAGAGGTTGTACAGAGATTCAGGGAGAGCATAAGGGAGCAATTGACAGGAGTGGGGGAAATAAATACAGTAGAAGAAGAATGGGTAGCTTTGAGGGATGAAGTAGTGAAGGCAGCAGAGGATCAAGTAGGTAAAAAGACGAGGGCTAGTAGAAATCCTTGGGTAACAGAAGAAATATTGAATTTAATTGATGAAAGGAGAAAATATAAAAATGCAGTAAGTGAAACAGGCAAAAAGGAATACAAACGTCTCAAAAATGATATCGACAGGAAGTGCAAAATGGCTAAGCAGGGATGGCTAGAGGACAAATGTAAGGATGTAGAGGCCTATCTCACTAGGGGTAAGATAGATACCGCCTACAGGAAAATTAAAGAGACCTTTGGAGATAAGAGAACGACTTGTATGAATATCAAGAGCTCAGATGGAAACCCAGTTCTAAGCAAAGAAGGGAAAGCAGAAAGGTGGAAGGAGTATATAGAGGGTCTATACAAGGGCGATGTACTTGAGGACAATATTATGGAAATGGAAAAGGATGTAAATGAAGATGAAATGGGAGATACGATACTGCGTGAAGAGTTTGACAGAGCACTGAAAGACCTGAGTCGAAACAAGGCCCCCGGAGTAGACAATATTCCATTGGAACTACTGACGGCCGTGGGAGAGCCAGTCCTGACAAAACTCTACCATCTGGTGAGCAAGATGTATGAAACAGGCGAAATACCCTCAGACTTCAAGAAGAATATAATAATTCAAATCCCAAAGAAAGCAGGTGTTGACAGATGTGAAAATTACCGAACTATCAGCTTAATAAGTCACAGCTGCAAAATACTAACACGAATTCTTTACAGACGAATGGAAAAACTAGTAGAAGCCAACCTCGGGGAAGATCAGTTTGGATTCCGTAGAAATACTGGAACACGTGAGGCAATACTGACCTTACGACTTACGTTAGAAGAAAGATTAAGGAAAGGCAAACCTACGTTTCTAGCATTTGTAGACTTAGAGAAAGCTTTTGACAATGTTGACTGGAATACTCTCTTTCAAATTCTAAAGGTGGCAGGGGTAAAATACAGGGAGCGAAAGGCTATTTACAATTTGTACAGAAACCAGATGGCAGTTATAAGAGTCGAGGGACATGAAAGGGAAGCAGTGGTTGGGAAGGGAGTAAGACAGGGTTGTAGCCTGTCCCCGATGTTGTTCAATCTGTATATTGAGCAAGCAGTAAAGGAAACAAAAGAAAAATTCGGAGTGGGTATTAAAATTCATGGAGAAGAAATAAAAACTTTGAGGTTCGCCGATGACATTGTAATTCTGTCAGAGACAGCAAAGGACTTGGAAGAGCAGTTGAATGGAATGGACAGTGTCTTGAAAGGAGGATATAAGATGAACATCAACAAAAGCAAAACAAGGATAATGGAATGTAGTCTAATTAAGTCGGGTGATGCTGAGGGAATTAGATTAGGAAATGAGGCACTTAAAGTAGTAAAGGAGTTTTGCTATTTGGGGAGCAAAATAACTGATGATGGTCGAAGTAGAGAGGATATAAAATGTAGACTGGCAATGGCGAGGAAAGCGTTTCTGAAGAAGAGAAATTTGTTAACATCCAGTATTGATTTAAGTGTCAGGAAGTCATTTCTGAAAGTATTCGTATGGAGTGTAGCCATGTATGGAAGTGAAACATGGACGATAAATAGTTTGGACAAGAAGAGAATAGAAGCTTTCGAAATGTGGTGCTACAGAAGAATGCTGAAGATTAGATGGGTAGATCACATAACTAATGAGGAAGTATTGAATAGGATTGGGGAGAAGAGAAGTTTGTGGCACAACTTGACCAGAAGAAGGGATCGGTTGGTAGGACATGTTCTGAGGCATCAAGGGATCACCAATTTAGTATTGGAGGGCAGCGTGGAGGGTAAAAATCGTAGGGGGAGACCAAGAGATGAATACACTAAGCAGATTCAGAAGGATGTAGGTTGCAGTAAGTACTGGGAGATGAAAAAGCTTGCACAGGATAGAGTAGCATGGAGAGCTGCATCAAACCAGTCTCATGACTGAAGACCACAACAACAACAGGCAAAATTGTCCCGGCTGCGTGCAGACAAACGCAGAGATTTCCATACACTCTGTCTCATTTACTGCCTTATAAATGTACACTGTCCCTCATATCTCTCCTCGTCCTTAACGCTTATGTCGGAACAACATGACAGAAACGCACGTTCCCATCATAATGAAATCCTCTCTGTTCCACTGCATCGCTCAGTCACCTTCTCCAAGTCCTTTACAGTAGCGGGAACCCGACTCTGGAATAACCTCCCTCGTTATGTTAGAGAACTTAAAAACATGTCCGGCTTCAAAAACAGTTAATGACGTATCTATTTAAGCAACAGTAATGCCTTCCTCCTGTACATGAATGCACTTCACCTCATTACTCTCTCTTTCCCCCTCCTTAAATCTCCCTTCCCCAAATCTCGTTATACTAATAAACATCTACTTTACACGCCAGCATATAAATGTACATCTGCACAAATCTTCATTACTATTGCCAATTTTTCTCAACCTTAACCTTATTACTTGATTTTTTTACTGTTATTATTATTGCTTCTATCATAATTTGTTTGTATAGCACCTGTTGTAAAAATACTGCCAGCGTTTACTTTATTAGGTCTTAGTCATTACTCTTTATTCATATTGTCACGAGAGTAATCCAATTTTCTTATTTAAACTATTGTTACAATGTAACTCTGATATGTGAAATGCTGCATGTGTGGAACACTGGTCCGATGTAAGAGAGGGCCTGGTGGCTCTAATCTGATCAGGTTAAATAAATAAATAAATAAATAAAAAGGAGCCGCTACTTCTCAACCAAGTAGCTCCTCAGTTTGCCTCACAAGGGCTGAGAACACCCCGCTTGCCAACAGCAGGCCGGATTGTCACCCATCCAAGTGATAGTCCAGCCCGACAGAACTTCGGTGATCTTATGGGAACCGGTGTTACCACTGAGGCAAGGCTGTTATGCGAACTATCAGGAAATTGGAACCCTGATGGTGTGAATGTTGGAAAAACGTATGGTGGAATATAGCTGTCCTAGGTGAGGTATATTTATCCCAAGAGCACTAAAGCAGTTACACTGCTACTAAACCATCGTAAATTTGACTGTTATAGATTTTATTCAAAGGAAATCATAATTTATACCTCTGTATGTGTATCTTTTCATAGATGGTTGCGAGACTGGGCTGTTCCATACAGGATGTCGAATTAAATTTATTTGGCTACCGGCTTCGGTGATATACTATACCATCTTCAGGCCCTTTGTGTAGACAACAGTGGTATGTGTATGAAATAGATAACCAAAAAAGGGGCGTGGTGCAAGTCTTATATGAAGTGGTAATATTTACTAACATAATAATACCAACCAATAAAGTATGTTGCATAAAGTTACAGATAAATTAAGAAATAAAATAAGAGAACAGTTGCACAGCATATTAAACTAGTGAGCAAAGTATAACGTCATACCGTAAAAAAGTATCCTACTAAACGAAGTTCAATATTTAATGCATAGATAAACACGGTATAATGCTAATGCAATGCCCGGGAAACAACTGGAGTAAAATAATATAGACATATACTGACAAGTACAGGCTGAACATAAAACATTTGATTACATGCTGTCATATACTAGTAAAACATATACCACTTACTGGAGGTGAACCCCATAATTATCTGTATAATCATGTTCCTTATACTACTAATAAAAGGAGAATATAAAAATACATCAGCGTAATTTACCAATCACAAACTCATTAGATGCAACTTATTTAAGAAAACATTCCTAGTGAACCAATCTATGAATCTAATTTAATATGCCGTAACGTATTCCCGGTAAGCAATAACTATTGGATATATGGAAAAGACAAAACCAACGTTATCACACAAGTGACAAGTCTGCCGGTGTGCGGTCGTGTGGCTAGGTGATATACTGAACCATAAGTTATGATATTAGCCTAAAAGAAAAGTACTGCGATGCATACGCACTATATTAAAAAGACACTCATTACAATCAGAACAACCACAGGCGCGTACCTCCGTATGTCATGTACCCCTTAATCAGGGGAAGAGAAAAGATAGTGTTGTGACTTGGCAAAACAGCCAAGCCACTGTGAGGTAGCCGAAAGGCACGCGTTTAAGCTCACGCAGGATGGCGTGTCAGGAAAATGACAAGGAATTGAGACTAGCAAAAAAGGTACATAGCTGCTGGAATACTTAACTTTAATCCATAATTGGTGAACATCGGTCTGACGGTACATGCATCACAAGATAAATAGCAAATGATAATGGCGCCTTGCTAGGTCGTAGCAAATGACGTAGCTGAAGGCTATGCTAACTGTCGTGTCGGTAAATGAGAGCGTAATTTGTCAGTGAACCATCGCTAGCAAAGTCGGCTGTACAACTGGGGCGAGTGCTAGGAAGTCTCTCTAGACCTGCCGTGTGGCGGCGCTCGGTCTGCAATCACTGACAGTGGCGACACGCGGGTCCGACGTATACTAGCGGACCGCGGCCGATTTAAAGGCTACCACCTAGCAAGTGTGGTGTCTGGCGGTGACACCACAGATAGTATGACCTACGACAGAAAAGACACCACTACATATATCTGGTTATACCACACAATGTGTAATATGTCAGTTTGTACCTTTGTGATTAGATGGTTAATTGAGAATGTGGATATCAAGGAATATACCGGAATACTGTGTCAGGTATTCTCAAGGCAATAGAGATTCACGTGCGCAATCTGAAGAAACATCCATATCAACCAATAAAATTAGTAATCGCGTGAAGACTAACACTCGCATTGTAACATGAAAACAATGTCAAGAGGGGAAGAACTCACAACATTCACACCACAATGTCAGCCAATGTAGTGTAGCAACCGTCGTAGTTACGTATTGAAGAATGAAGGTAAGCAAGTAAGTGAACAATTAAGGGAACGTTAACCTACGTCAAGCAGGTCTTTTGAAAAAACTAGAAAGCTACGAAACACTAAAGGCATGTGTTTTATTTGAAGAGTAGTAACTGCACGGTTGTAGTGCATCCTAGGAAAGTGACGTTACAAACGAAGTAATGAATATATGTAAAGAAAAATTCCTGTACATGTTGAAGATCAGTAAAAACAATATCGTGTGTCGTTACACGTTTATTGTACGAAATTGTTAGCGATAAGTATGGCCACAAATACAATTACGTGTTCCTCATAGAGTGGTGTCTCATATATAAAGCAGACATGAAAGCTTTGCACTCAGTACTGAGTCAAACTAGGAAACAATGTTGATGTACTTTAATATAGACGCAAACATAAATGTACAGTAGAACCCCGTTTTAATTGACAATGACCAAAATGATCAGATATTGGAAACTTGCAGTCTGTCGTACATTAGTTACAACGATACACGAGAAACCAAGCCCCTGTATTTCAAGTCAGTCATAAAAGGAGAAAGAAAGAACTGAAAGGTCTCTGTTGGATTCCTTTCATGTTTGATTTCTTAAATCTGCTGTCATTTATGGAATAAATTCCTCTTCTAAATTTACTGTGGCGTTTCTGACTATCTGGGAGAAGACTGAGTAGTGGAACGTGTTACTTTTACACGTAAACAAGAACGATCTGACACACTACTACACTTTAAAACACAGTGTATATGTAATTCATGTCACACAGTCTCATACGGAACCTACATCCGCTTTCTGTTATATACTGTATATGATAAGATACTGTCATCCCCCTTCCCTTCTGTGTGAGAGGATGAATGATCAAATGTGTTTGTAGTTGCATGCTTGAGGGTAGCAGACAAGGCTGTCTGCTAGAGAACAGTAGGACCAACGTCGGAACAGGTAGCTACGCTTCCTAAAAGCAAAGGGTTTCTATCCTTAGTATGGTCCTGTCCGTCCGTTGTCATGTTGGTATAGGAAGCTGCCCCTCTGGCCACTTCCGTTGGTCTTTGTGAGCCACCCTGCAGGAAGCACGCTGGGCGGTAGGCAGTTGCAGTCTGGCGGTGGCGAGCGTCTGAAGTGGTAAGATCTCCGGCTAAGCGCGTGTCTGCTAAGTCCATAGGACAATGGATTTGTTAAGTTCAGCCTAACTGAAAATTTAATCATCTTTATCTCGGGTTTAGCTCTAAAATATCTAAGGTTATCTTAAATTGCAGCGTAGTGTGAAGTTCAGATTATTTTGGGGTAGTTGGTTTGTCATTACTTTGCGAGTAAAGTGGAACCACGTGTTGATCAGTAACTCTAACTAAGTTCATCAATCTTAAATGTGAATGCTTGTGTGATTATAACGTCTCGTCTGGACAATATTTTACAATATAGCAACTTTTCTTTATGCTTTTCTTTATGTTCAACCCACGTGGAGTGTACTTTGCGAGACCAGTACCACGTGCTTATATAACTGTTTGACCCATCAGGTTAATAGTAAGACGTTAGTAACCAGTTCAAGGTTTTGCTTTTGTCAATTGCTTTTCGATCTAATGTATTTTAATTATCAAAATTATTGTGGAGTTGTGCGCTTTGTGTAAACCAAATTGACCACGTGGAGCATGTGGTGTAATCATCAAAGTAGCCCTCAGCTATTCTTTTTGCGAAGACTTCACAAAGAGTTAATATGAATTTAGTATACCAGTGTGTGGTAATTACATGACGGACAGGATTGTGGTATGAACGTAATTTCTTTGGGTATAAAAACTGAATCTGTTGGTTGTGGTTAATTTCTTCTTGCTTATGTTTCAATGTTCTTCGTGAGTTATTTTATGAATGCAGTGTCGTATGCAGTCTCCCAATCTTGGCTCCATATTTTATGTGTTCCGTAAGATTACAATCTCACATTTTTCAATCGTAAATAAGGCACCAGCTCAGTTATAACTCACGTATAATATGCTGAAATTTCAATGAACAATCTTAAAATAAATTTCCAAATATAAACTGATTTCTTTCTTTTTATTTAAATTCTCTTTATATATATATTTATATTACCGGTTTTGTATGACTATTAAAAGATTATCATTAATGTTAGTCTGCTTGGTAAACCTAGACTAAATATCTGATGAAACAGTTGCCCAGTAATCCACGGTTAACGTCCCCAGACAGATCACGGCTTTTAACCCACTTTCATTGTCAATTAGCACCGATATCAGCATACCAAATTAGAGTAACAATATTACACATGGCGACCCTGTTCTGTGATTCCGCTAGACTCTGGAATCTCTGACACGTTAGATTGCGAGCGTGTTATAATCTTAATTTTTTTCCTACAGCGCTCGAACAACTTCTGTGTTGTTTCCGAGCAGACTTTCAAAAGATTCACGGCGTTGTTGATCGGCGTTGTGTTGTTTGTCTTGTTTTGCTTTTTATATTTGTGTGTTTTATATGTCTGTGTGTTTTTTTTTATTCTCGCTTGTAAATTCCACTGTTTCGATCTAAGATAAAAATTTGTTTTGCGTGTGAAAAAGTGCGTACTAGGTTGGGTATCTTTCGTGTGACTGTCGTAATTTTTGTGAGACACATTTATTTTGATTATTGTGTCGCATACCGGTTATAAATTGCACTAATGCAGACACGTAACCAAACTAAAAGTAAGCGGTCCGACAACCTAAGCAACATGGACCAAGGGGATAATTTAATTTCGGATGTTAACGCGTCGGGCGGTTCCGAAAATGCAATGGGGAATACTTCAGACGAAATGCAAGACAGGACGAACGGGCTCACATCAGAGCCACAAATTAATTTGCCTCCAACTAACCAAATTGATTTGGCAGAACTCATGAAAGCCTTATTACAACAAAATAAAGAATCATTTGAAAAATCGTTCCGAGAACAAAAAGAATCATCAGAAAAATCGTTCCGAGAACAAAAAGAATCATCCGAAAAATCGATCCGCGAGCTAGGCGAACAAATGACGCAGAAATCTGAAAAATCTATCCGCGAGCTAGGCGAACAAATGACGCACAAATCTGAAAAATCTATCCGCGAGCTAGGCGAACAAATGACGCAGAAATCTGAAAAATCTATCCGCGAGCTAGGCGAACAAATAGACGAAAAACTAATCCAGCAGACAAATAAAGTCGACAAGTCGATGCAGAGAGTGTCCGATGATATCTCACAAAGAATAAACATCTGGCAAGTGAAATAAAAAGTGATATTATGAAAGAATTAGGCCGTACATTTGAACAAATCGATGATCGTCTGCAAGCCTTAGAACAGAGCAAGCGGAGGGGCGATGCCGAATCTAAAGAAAGCGAAGAACGGCTACTTAGGAATTTCCAAGAGCTGAGGGAAGAATGCCAAAGGGAGCACCAGCAGGTACTCTCGAGGGTCCAAGAGGCAGAAACGCATTGTCCCACGTCCGTTAGCAACACAATAGCGGACAACAGTTTAGCGATCCACGCGTTGGAACAGCAAGTAGAACAATTGAAGCAGACTGGGGCGGAGGACAAGAGACAAATAGATGATAAGATTGCGGCATTAGCGGACATTGTAGGCACGATGAAGCTGACGGAAAGCGAGAACAATACTACACCGGTAGCGACCGCAGAGACCGAAGAAGTGCGTTCGCTTCTGAGATTTCAGAAGGGACAATTCGAAGTGAACAGGCAACACAAGGCTGTAACAGGCGAATTACAAGAACGCGTGGCGCATCTGGAAAACCGCATGGCGTGTGATTCCGAACTCGCCAATAGCACTAAAAATAGCCGTACGAACAGTGCAGAGAGGGACTCCGGCCACGAGGGAGATTTTGACGACAGGGAAGAATGTAATTTGAGGGGCAGACATGAGAAAAATAGAAACATTCAAGGGCCTCGACAGGAGGAAATGCGGGGATTTGATTTCAAACATTTCCTTACGGTAAGAAAGTTTGAGATATTCCGAAATTCGCAAAAAGGAATACATCCACGAGCATGGCTCGAGCAATTTGAGTTCTGTCTTCCTCCCGACTGGGCAAGTTCACATAAGATAGAATATATGTGTGCCTATTTGGAAGGCGAACCGGCGATTCGCATGAGATCGGCAGCGCGTCACTGCAACTCCACTCGGGAGTTTCGACAAGCCTTTCTCTCCGCCTATTGGTCGGAAGCGGCACAAGATAGGGTCAAACATGGCATAATTATGCTGCCAAATTTGAACCAGTCTGGTTTCGGCAGCCCTGCACGCCTATTCGACCACATGCTGCAGGCAAATCAATTTTTATACGATCCATACGGGCCTGCGGAACTAATTAGGATATGCATCACCAAATTGCCGATGCACTTGCGGCACGTCATTCTTGCGGGACGATGCAAAGAGGACGTGGAAACGTTTAAAACACTTCTCCAAGAGTTGGAATATAATACAGCAGAATGCCCGCCTAATCAGGCACAAAGTTATTACGGGGCACAGCAGCGCGACCGCAGTCGTGGCCGTATTACTAATCAACGGCGTGACTGGTCGTCGCGACGCGAACGGAACAATAATCGGGACCGGCCGTATAGAAACTGGGGTAACAGTCGCGAACACAGGTGGAACAGCGGAAATGATCGAGGACGTGGACAAGATCGTGAACGCTACAGGTACGGCTACCAGAATCGATATCACGGTGAACACGGTGGGAATAGGACTGTAGGCGGAGCACCTCATGATGTGGAAATTCGGCCGGCTAACCCTAGACATAATCCAGCAAATAGAAATGAGCAAAACCGGCAATGACTAACGATCAGCGCAGAAGGCGCCCAATCGGAACAAATGAGCGACATGGCAAATGTGTAGAAAGGACAGTGGGGAGTAGAGAGGACGGTGGAGAGAATGAATTGATTAGTTTAAATTTGTGACATGCATTTTGAACAATATGTTGGTAAAAATTAATGATAAAGATGTTTTTTTTTGTGATTGATTGAAGTGATGTTGTTAATTTGTTTTCTTTCCTTGTGCAATTAGGATTTAGTTTGATTCAAACGTAAAGATAAAAGGTTTCCTTGTAAACGAGTAAAATGCTGTTTTTTTGTGTGTGTAAATTGAAAAGAGCCGCTCCTGAGAGAAGCAAGATCTGTGTTGAATTAATGCAAAACTCAGGGGAATATCCGATCTGTGGGTATTATGGGTCTGGCAAACCCAGGTCCCCAGCTGTTAGTAGCCTTGTTTCCGATTTTCTGCTTTCAGTGCTACTATCTATCTATTACTATTCTATATCTGTCAGTATAAATGAGGATCTCTTACTATAGTATGCGTGCTGTATGAATATTTTAAGACAGGAGAACTCTGAGAAAGGAATGAGTAAATCTGGAATCTTGAAAACAGGACGCGATAATACGATTGTTTAACCATTGGCTTCCCAATATGCGATGATATGTTAATATTGATGATATATGTCTTTTTTGTTCTTTATAGTTGAGTACGGAAAGTGCTGTCTGTGGATTTCGTAAGTAGATTGATTCCCTTCAAGGTGAAAGAAGAATTGTGGTTTGTGTAATTTACGTCGCCCTGAAATATTATTGTGGCAGTCAAATACGAGCAGTTTTCCAGCAAATGGAGAATGGAACGGAAATGTGGATCCTTTTTGTAGTCTTCACTGATGTTGAGCCAAAGCCTAAAAAAAAATTATTCTGCGTTAATACTTGTCCTAGAAAAACGACGTTTATGTGTTTTGCTGATGCTGTGAGCATTACAGCTTACTGTTTTCGCTGGTGCGGGATGCACTGCAGCCTATATGATGTGTACTGAGGAAACTTCCCTCTTGAAGGTAGAGGATGATTAAATAATTTTGATTATGGGAACGAAGAAAGCTTGGTTTAAGGTAATAAGGATGAAGCAAAACATTTGTCATTTAAACTGCAGGAGGATTCGGATCTTTTGTGTCTGTTGTAAGTTCAATATATTAAGATGATACTGTTTTACAGAATAGAGGTGACCACAATTTTGCCATTCATGAGAAATGAATCCAGAATAACCACCACAGGCGAAATGACTGATTTGGAAGCGAGAGGTAACTTAAAGAAGGAACGAAATCGCAGCAAAATGGGTAAGAAAATGTAGTATAACCGGTATAGTGCAGACATTTTTACCGTTCTCAGAGCCATCTGTGTGATTAATTCTTGTGATAACGTAATTTTAGATGAAATTTTCTTACTGTTTTATGTGTGAATATATGAGTATGATAAATGTATAATTGCGAGTCTCTTTTCAGGTGTGCGAACTGGTATAAATATTTTGGTGTGTAAATAACCATTGTTCTTTTTACTGTGTATGTTTAAGGAAAGTTTCTCCATATTTATCACGTGACAAGACGTATGCCGCGAGCGTCAAGAAGAGGACGAATTAGAACAATGTTGTAGTGGTATATACACGGTGTTGAAATAGCATTGAAGTATTGGCTTAAGTAGTAGTGGATAGAAGTAGAATATTGAGTAATGCATGTTTATGGGTAGTTAGTTTGTAGAATAGACAACAGGTGTGCATGTATGTGTGTGTAAATAACATGTGAACCCTATGCTGTCCTGACCTATACTTGCACAAGGCATAATCCTATTCATTTTAGTGAATTACTAAGTAGCATTGGATTTATTAAAACGTAAGTGAACCACATTAGTGATGTGGATTTAAATATTGTATTGTCAGTTCATTTAATTTTTTATTTTTTTTACATTGTAAAGTCATTTCACTTTTATTTTTTTACATTGTCAAGTCATTTAAATTTTATTTTTATATTGTCGATTCATCTAATTATTTTTATAAAAAAAAATTAAGTCTCACGTTTGTTCTTAAAAATTGTGAAAGACAATACTAAGTGGTATTATGTATGACATTGTGTAATCACATAACTACGATAAAAAAAATTTTCTGTGAATGCAGTTGAGAACGTGAAAGCGAACCGGCTAAACTCTTACGAGACAGCGGGAGCAGCCGGACTAGTTGTAAACTGGCGGGTTTCCCAGCAGGACACACTGTCAACCGGGCCGCTTCGGGAGCGCGGCCGACAACAAAAGAAGGGTACGCGGCAAACACTTTCCCTTGTACCTGGAGCTAATGGGCGGCCGCCCCGTGCGACCCTTCCTGAAGGCGACGACCTGAGATGGGCGAGCGGTCCACCACGCGGAAATCCATCTGCTGGCAACGCACCACACGCACGCGACCATGACGAGACGGCCGCGGAGAAACAACACAAGGGGCGTGGAGCCTTTTGACAGGTACTGTCCAGAGAAACTGGCAGACTTCAACGACGCCTATCAACATTTCCTGATGGATGCCTACTGTCAAGCGACAGTAAATCATGGTTCGATGTTCTCTGGTCGCTAAGGGTGGCACAAAAGAAGAGCCACTAAGTGCCATCCTTGCCCAGGAATATCAACCTGGCGTGTCAATCGAGGATACCGCACGAATTTGACAACACAAACATGGAACCAAATCGAGATGTACGTGACACAGACCACCAAGAGAAACTTCATGAGAGGGCAGAGACGGCGGGATTGCACGCAACAGATGGACAAAAAAAATCCCTACTGACAGCTGCGGCGACGCACCCCCTTCCCCTCCCCTTATATTGTGCCTTGGAACAGTGGAACTAGTGAGTGTATCAGTGAACAGTGATTATACGGTTCTTAGTTCAATGCATATACGTGTGTTTCTGTCACAGAAACTTTGACTCGTGTGTTTTGCAGGGATTCGATTTATTGGTGTTTATTAGACTGACTCTTGTATTTTGCAGGTGTTCTATTTTTGCTTTTTTTTAGACTTTGACTTTTGTGTTTTGCAGGTGTTCTATTTATTATTTTTTTTAGACTTTGACTCTCGTATTCTGAAGGTGTTCTATTTATTGTTCTTTTTAGACTTAGACTCTTGTATTTTGCAAGGTGTTTTATTTATTGGTGTTTTTTTTTTAGATGTTGACTATTGTACTGTTTTATTTATCAATGTTTGTTTTTGTGTGATGTATTAGATTTGTGATATTTTGTTTCGTAAATTCATTGCTGTGGCATTGCTTCGTTTATCAGTCAGATAGCTTTTTATTCTCATTGAACTGTGATCGATTAGCCTTTGCATGGGGCATATTTACTGTGAGGAACCCCTTAAGGGTAACAATCACATTATTATTGAAGTTTCAGTCTAATGACACAGTGCTCATTGTTTGCTAGCTAATTGAAATATAGGAGAGTGATTAAATAATGCCACATAGTTATGTTAATTCTACAAATTATTAGTTTTATAAGATATAGAATTTTTTTTTGCGATAACGACTTTGTAAAACATGGTTTTTTTCTTATCAATTTTTGCTTTTGCGGATTGTGCATTGTAATGTTCTGCTTTATAATACTGATGTTATTTCATGTTCTTTTTTAATTGCTGTGGCACCTTTGCTATTTTCATAAATTTTGCTTGTTAATAAACAGTCATAAATTTGCCTGTGATCAGTTGGCTCTTGCAATGAGCAAATACTGGTGAACTCCATAAGGGTAACAACCAGAAATTGTTTTCATATTAATGACACAGGAACCATTGTTTTTACTTGCAGACCGAATTAGGTCTACATTATCTTTTAAATAGGTGTCACAGATTGTGTTTTTTTTTTTTTTTTTTTGTTTGAAATTAGTAGATTTTAAAGATTTGTTGAAATTATTGTGTTTTAGCAAGTAGCTGGTGACCTTTTGCCTTTTCTTTACACATTTGGTTTAAGTAGGGTGTGAGAAGCCTGCTTGGGAATGTCCTAGCATGGCCAGAAAATTCCCTGCACAGTCTTTTCCCGGAGCGTTGGGGTTATGAAAGGTCTCTGTTGGATTCCTTTCATGTTTGATTTCTTAAATCTGCTGTCATTTATGGAATAAATTCCTCTTCTAAATTTACTGTGGCGTTTCTGACTATCTGGGAGAAGACTGAGTAGTGGAACGTGTTACTTTTACACGTAAACAAGAACGATCTGACACACTACTACACTTTAAAACACAGTGTATATGTAATTCATGTCACACAGTCTCATACGGAACCTACATCCGCTTTCTGTTATATACTGTATATGATAAGATACTGTCATCCCCCTTCCCTTCTGTGTGAGAGGATGAATGATCAAATGTGTTTGTAGTTGCATGCTTGAGGGTAGCAGACAAGGCTGTCTGCTAGAGAACAGTAGGACCAACGTCGGAACAGGTAGCTACGCTTCCTAAAAGCAAAGGGTTTCTATCCTTAGTATGGTCCTGTCCGTCCGTTGTCATGTTGGTATAGGAAGCTGCCCCTCTGGCCACTTCCGTTGGTCTTTGTGAGCCACCCTGCAGGAAGCACGCTGGGCGGTAGGCAGTTGCAGTCTGGCGGTGGCGAGCGTCTGAAGTGGTAAGATCTCCGGCTAAGCGCGTGTCTGCTAAGTCCATAGGACAATGGATTTGTTAAGTTCAGCCTAACTGAAAATTTAATCATCTTTATCTCGGGTTTAGCTCTAAAATATCTAAGGTTATCTTAAATTGCAGCGTAGTGTGAAGTTCAGATTATTTTGGGGTAGTTGGTTTGTCATTACTTTGCGAGTAAAGTGGAACCACGTGTTGATCAGTAACTCTAAGTTCATCAATCTTATATGTGAATGCTTGTGTGATTATAACGTCTCGTCTGGACAATATTTTACAATATAGCAACTTTTCTTTATGCTTTTCTTTATGTTCAACCCACGTGGAGTGTACTTTGCGAGACCAGTACCACGTGCTTATATAACTGTTTGACCCATCAGGTTAATAGTAAGACGTTAGTAACCAGTTCAAGGTTTTGCTTTTGTCAATTGCTTTTCGATCTAATGTATTTTAATTATCAAAATTATTGTGGAGTTGTGCGCTTTGTGTAAACCAAATTGACCACGTGGAGCATGTGGTGTAATCATCAAAGTAGCCCTCAGCTATTCTTTTTGCGAAGACTTCACAAAGAGTTAATATGAATTTAGTATACCAGTGTGTGGTAATTACATGACGGACAGGATTGTGGTATGAACGTAATTTCTTTGGGTATAAAAACTGAATCTGTTGGTTGTGGTTAATTTCTTCTTGCTTATGTTTCAATGTTCTTCGTGAGTTATTTTATGAATGCAGTGTCGTATGCAGTCTCCCAATCTTGGCTCCATATTTTATGTGTTCCGTAAGATTACAATCTCACATTTTTCAATCGTAAATAAGGCACCAGCTCAGTTATAACTCACGTATAATATGCTGAAATTTCAATGAACAATCTTAAAATAAATTTCCAAATATAAACTGATTTCTTTCTTTTTATTTAAATTCTCTTTATATATATATTTATATTACCGGTTTTGTATGACTATTAAAAGATTATCATTAATGTTAGTCTGCTTGGTAAACCTAGACTAAATATCTGATGAAACAGTTGCCCAGTAATCCACGGTTAACGTCCCCAGACAGATCACGGCTTTTAACCCACTTTCATTGTCAATTAGCACCGATATCAGCATACCAAATTAGAGTAACAATATTACAGAACGTTTTGCACAAGCCATTGACAGTGGCTATGGTATAAAAACACCCTATGTGAAAGAATGCGTAACACACAAGCATGGACTAAACACAGGGGAAAAATACCGGGAGAGGAAAAGTATATCCATACCAGACTGAGAACATCATGTCAGTTTATAGGTTTTACTCATACACAAGTTAATTACAATTGTTAGATCTCCAGAGGGATGTTACATACAATATAAAACAAAATTTCCTGTTTTATACCCTACAATGACAATTTCACTGCTCAAAAAGTTATTGGAAAAGAAGTCATAACTTATGTGATGCACTACTTACAAACTATTGTAATTATTATTTCTCCAACAGTATTTTACTCCCAAGATGAACAGGGCGTGTTCTGCATTAGATGCTGTTACCATAGTACAAACAAGACCTACACTGGACATCCGCGTTCACCCAGGGACTCTTATTCCGATTCTTTGCTTTCTTCATTTGGTGCTTCAATGTCTGGGTCTGTATCACTGTCATCAGTACTCACAGTACTATCTTCTTGGTGAAAATATTTCTCTTCGCCAGATTCTCCATTGTCTGCGTCTCTATTAGCTTTTTCAAGCAAATCACAAAATATGTTGGTGCCTGAATCAAATTCAGAACTATCTATACCGTGCTAATTTCACTAGCAAAAGATGAGATTTACATTGAAGAAGGCCAGTGCGATATAAAGTAATATTCTTCTAACTGTGACTGCTTGATAAGTCACAGTAAAGGCACATCTTTATGACAAGGGCACCTGCTTCAGAAAACAGCTGGTGTTAGACAATAAATAATTCAAACATTGTTGACAACAATGTTTGCCGCGAAGGTACAGAAGAGCATGTTTCACTCAATAGTAGAGATTCACGGGAGCCACGAAGAGACACCAACTGCAGTCGTAAATTTTACGATGGTTAAGTAATCTAGAGTTAATAGAAAATGGGGGACAGCTTGTCACGTACATGGGTACTATTGTTTGTAAGGTATCAAATTTTCTAGAGTAAATTTTACGTTAAACTTCGACGCCTCAAGCGCATTGTCCATCAATTTTGGGTAAGGTAAAGGTTAAAAAATATTCAAATGTGTGTGAATCCCTGAGAGCAAACTGCTGAGATCATCCGTCCCTAGACTTACACACTACTTAAACTAACTTACGCTAAGAACAACACACACCCATACCCGAGGAAGGGCTCGAACCTCCGGCGGGAGGGTGAAGGTTATACAGAATGTGTTGTATGTATCTGTTGCGTGTTCCTTAGATGTGTTCCTTTGTAATGTTGTAGTGGCGGAGACAAGTGTAACGCAGCAGTATAGTAGCGAGGTGATGGTTGCTGGCAGAGCGGTAGCCAGGACCGCGGGGAGTAAACGAGCGGGCAGCTGTCCACGCGAGCACCAGCGAGCAAATCTCCACTCTGCGAGTATCATTGCGAACATGGGTCGCCCAATGTAGTGCCGAATGTAATAAGACCTGCACCAAGTGGACCGGACCTGCCTCGTAAGGGGCCCCCCGGCCATTGACACCAAACACTCATTTCATTTCCATTGCGAACATGGATAGATGACTGAGCAGTACGTCCGTTCAGTGTTAATTCTCGAACACTTAAATCATCAAAGTATACCAGACAGCACTCCACATATTTCTATCACCTCCAGCATAGTGTTTACGATCTGTCTCTCTGCGCATGGGAGTCACAGAGCATTCTCGCTGCCTTAGGGTAAAATTAGAGAGTGAAAGGCCCTCCTCACACTGTCATTGACCAATCCGCCTTTCAGCACCGTTATCGAATTAATCTCCACCCAACCAGAAGAAGACCGCTATACTCCACGTTAGCACTCCTTATCGATGTGTAGTAACAGATTTCAAAGTGCTATGATGAAATGGCAGACAGTTAAGAAGAACAAGAAACGAATGATTTTTATGCGCGATGGGACTCCAGATGGATGGAGTTCGACGCATTTTTACGTAAATCAACCAAGCTAGAGTCTAGGATCGTTACCTGGCAGGTACTGGTAAGAGAGAATATAAACACACGCACTCCTAAGGCTACAACGTTCTGCACTTAAAACAGGCCTATAAAGTTAGATCGCCTGCGTTTCCTACCCATCAGTCGTATGGAATGTAGCATTGTTAATATTTCATTGTGAGAAATATATTTCAAGCGCATGACATACATCCTTCTTCTAGGTTTCTCTACTATATGTTATCGAACCGTAAAACGAAAAATCTACTTCTGTAAAACACTTGCTCTGTGTGATACGAGCACAATACAGTTTTACGGCGGAGACGTATAGTGTCCACTGTTCACATCTGATCATGGTTCAGAAATTATACGATGCCTGCACTGGGCCTATTTAAAATTATCGTTAGTAGCTGGGGTACCTCCTACAAGGAAACAGATAAACGCACAGCAGCAGCGTCCGACATGTGAAAATTACAAGTCGTTCCATCACTAACTCTCTAAGCAGCACATCTGTCACCCAAAGGTGTGCACAGGGATTCCAACGCCTCACAAGCACCTACCGCTAACTTAGTTATGAAGCTGAAGTCTCGATTTTACCCCCACGATGCGACAGGGAGGATGGAGTACATAGCATAAATCAAAGTTCATTTAGAGGAATGTGTCAAGTTTCATTACACATGAGATGGAAGTCCTCTGATGACCGATAGGTTTACCGTTAACGATCGCAAGTAGACAGTGCTTTAAACCAGAACACGTGGCTGTATACGACTAGAACGCAGGCTATATCACGTGACTGAGGCATCCGGACGGAACACTGGAAAAATTGACCTTCAGCAACTTCTCCTTCTCTAGAATGCGTCAGTCAACCATTAAATCGTACCTACAGTCCATTTGACTGTTCAGAGACGTCACTAAACCAGCCCAAAGATGCATGAGCAGCGCCTATTAGATGGAGGGACCCGACAGCCGATCAGTTCCAGTCATTCCACCAGGAGGCAGGTACATGGCTCGTGTTGTCTGTAATGCTGCGGTTCGATCGCGTATGCATTTATACATTGTGCCAGGAAGGGCTCTCAACAAGGGAACTGTACAGGCGTCTCCGAGTGAACCAAAGCGATGTCTCTCACAGAGACAGGAACTGTCGATGACATGCCTCGCTCAGGCCGCCCAAAGGCTACTACTGCCGTGGATGACCGCTACCTACGGATTATGACTCGGAGGTACCCTGACAGCAACGCCACCATGTGGAATAACGCTTCTAGTGTAGCCGCAGGACGTCGAGTTACGACTCAAACTGTGCGCAGTAGGTTGCATGATGTGCAACTTCACTCCCGACGTCCATGGTGAAGTTCATCTTTGCAACCACGACACCATGTAACGCGGTACAAATGGACCCAACAACATGCCGAATGGACCGCTTAGGATTGGCATCGCTTTCTCTTCACCGATGAGTGTCGCATATGCCTTCAACCAGGCAATCGCTGGAGACGTGTTTGGAGGCAAACGGTTAGGCTGAACGCCGTAGACACATTGTCCAGCGAGCGTAGCAAGGTGGAGGTTCCCTGTTGTTGAAACATTGCTTTTTTTCTGCTGTAACATGCTTTGTACACTGCCATACATTTTGTTTTTCAACCACGACTTTGAGTGTAGCAACGTGGAGGTTTCCTGCTGTTTTGGGGTGGCATTATGTGGGGCCGACGTGCGCCGCTGGTTGTCATGGAAGGCGCCATAACGGCTGTACGATACATGAATGCCATCCTCCGACCGATAGTTCAACCATATCGGCGGCATATTCGCTAGGCATTCGCCTTTATGGAAGACAATTCGCGCCCCTAAAGTGCACATTTTGGGAACGAGTTCCTTCAGAATAACGACATCGCTGGACTAGAGTGGCCAGCATGTTCTCCAGACATGAACCCTATCGCGCATGCCTGGGATAGACTGAAAAGGTCTGTTTATGGATGACGAGACGCATCAACCACTCTGAGGGATCTACGCCGAATCGCCGTTCAGGAGTTGGACAATCTGGACCTACAGTGCCTTGATGAACTTGTGGATAGTATGCCACGACGAATACAGCCATGCATCAATGCAAGAGGACGTACCACTGGGTATTAGAAGTACTGGTGTGTACAGCAATGTGGACCACCACCTCTGAAGGTCTCGTTGTATGGTGGTACAACATGAAATGTGTGGTTTTCATGAGCCATAAAAAGGACGGAAATGATGTTTATGTTCATCTGTTTTCCAAGTTCCTGTATGCGTTGCGGAACTCTCGGAACCGAGGTAATGCAAAACCTTTTTTTGGTGTGTGTATATAGAATGGTTGCATGGAATTGCGCCTATCGTGCAGCATGAATTGGGTTATGGGAGCAGGAGGCGTGTGAGCACGTCCGCTTCCGAACAGACACACACTCAGTTGGATTTAGTGACTGTTGAAGCAGCTCGACAGAGGGTATCATGGCGTCGGGGGAGGGAAGGAGGAAGGCCATAGGTTGAAGTGTCTACGCTCATCATCATATAAACCATGAAGTAAGCAAATAATTCAGTAAAAAAGTAAAAGCATCTTACTGAGTTACGGAACAGATATCATTATATTGATCCTTTCAGCTAAACATTCAATAGAAAACATATTAATACATGGTGGTCCATCAATCTGGCATCGCGTATTCGAGTCACAGTGCTAGGAGTGGAGCACATACTTTGAAATGACTTCATCCCTTCTAAATACGTCAGGTAGCAATTAAAGTATGTATCACATAGCAGTGGTACAAGTTGTGGTGGTGGTGGTGGTTGTTGGGATGTTTAAGGGGGACTAAACAGCGAAGGTCATCAGTCCCCCATTCCAAAATCAGGCAAGCCGAAAATCAACGGAGCAAGTAAAAACCAAAGGGGGAGGAGACGTCCCCCCAGGCGCTAAAAGAACACAAATGCAGCAACAAACACTACAGACAAGAACAGGACAGAGGAACACCAGACAGAAAGAAACAGAAGAAACAGAAGAAAGGAAGATGGCCGGAGACTGGTTGACTGACCACGAGAACAAAAATGGGAAAGAGTCAACCATCTGACGGCACACCAGAACAGCAACAGACACAAGGACAAAAGACACAGAAAGGTGGTGGTGGTGGTTGTTGGATGTTTAAGGGGGACTAAACAGCGAAGGTCATCAGCCCCCCATTCCAAAATCAGGCGAGCCGAAAATCTACGAAGCAGATAAAATCCAAAGGGGGAGGAGACGTCCCCCCAGGCGCTAAAAGCACACAAATTCAGCAACAAACACTACAGACAAGAACAGGACAGAGGAACACCAGACAGAAAGAAACAGAAGAAAGGAAGATGGCCGGAGACTGGTTGACTGACCACGAGATCAAAAATGGGAAAGAGTCAACCATCTCACGGCACACCAGAACAGCAACAGACACAAGGACAAAAGACACAGAAAGGGAAAGGCGCAGGACCTCCCTAAATCGAACCATAAAACGGACTACCACGGATAAAATTTAAAACGGTATCAGCCATGGAGGCATCGTCGGATAAAACCAAAGCCAAAGTGCCCGGGAGATTAAAAGATTGCCGGAGTGTGCGCAGTCGAGGACACTCCAGCAAAATGTGGCCGACCGTCAGCCGGGACCCACACTGACACAAGGGGGGATCCTCCTGACGTAACAGATGGCCGTGCGTCAGGTAGGTATGGCCGATGCGCAGCCGACACAGGACTACCGAGTCCCTGCGAGAAGCCCGCAGGGAGGAACGCCACACATCGGTCGTCCCCTTGACAGCCCGTAGTTTATTCGGGGCCGTCATGCCACGCCACTCAGCAGCCCACATCCCAAGTACCTTACGGCGCAACACCATCTGCTGGTCGCGAGCCGTAAGGCCGACCTCCAAAGCCGGGGCGTCGATCGCCCCTTTGGCCAGCCTGTCTACACGTTCGTTCCCTGGGATGCCAACATGACCTGGCGTCCAAACCAAGACCACCGAACGACCAGAACGGGCAATGGCGGAAGCAGTCTCCTGAATGGAGGACACCAGAGGAGAGGAGGGAAAGCAGCGGTCGATGGCCTGAAGGCTGCTCAGGGAGTCACTGCAGATGACGATGGACCCACCTGAGCAGAAACGCATATGCTCAAGAGCGTGCAAGATTGCCACCAGCTCTGCAGTAAAAATACTGCAGCCAGCCGGCAAGGAGCGTTGCTCAACATGGGCAGCGTGAGCAAAAGCGTAAGCAGTGCGACCATCAACCAGGGAACCATCCGTGTAGACAGGCTCACAGCCCGGAAATGATTCGAGGAGCGCAAGAAAACGGCGACGGAGGGCCACAGGCGGAACCGAGTCCTTAGGTCCCTGTGCCAAATCCAGACGGACGGACGGCCGGGACAAACACCAGGGAGGCGTAGGTGTACGGACCCGGAAGGGAGGCAGAAGAGGGAATGACCCCAGTTCTGACAACAGGGACTGGACACGGACAGCTACGGAAAGCCCAGACCTAGGTCGCCGTTCGGGCAGATGGAGGACCATGGCAGGGAAAAGCAGGCGACGATTGGGATGGCCTGGCGAGCAATGGACGTGGACAGCATAGTCGGCGAGCAGACGATGGCGGCGAATCCGCAGCAGGGGAACCCCGGCCTCCACCAGTAGACTATCCACGGGACTAGTGTGAAAAGCGCCAGTTGCAAGCCGAACCCCACAGTGGTGTATGGGGTCTAACAACTTCAACACTGAGGGTGACGCAGACCCATAGGCCAGGCTCCCATAATCAAGCCGGGACTGCACAAGGGCTCTGTACAATCGCAGCAGCGTGCAGCGATCCGCACCCCAAGACGTGTGGCTAAGGCAGCGGAGGGCGTTGAGGTGCCGCCAGCATTTTTGCTTCAGCTGAGTAATATGAGGAACCCATGTGAGCCGGGCATCAAACACGAGTCCCAAGAAGCGGCAAGTGTCCACCACTTCAAGCAGCTGGCCGTCGAGGTAAAGTTCAGGATGAGGGTGGACCGTCCGACGCCTGCAGAAGTGCATAACCCGAGTCTTGGCAGCAGAGAACTGAAAACCATGAGTCAGAGCCCATGATGCTGCCTTGCGAACGGCGACTTGCAGCCTGCGTTCGGCGACTCCCGTAGTTGTGGAGCTAAATGAGATGCAGAAGTCGTCGGCATACAAAGAAGGAGACACCGACGACCCCACTGCTGCAGCCAGACCATTAATGGCCACTAGAAATAACGAGACGCTCAACACCGAGCCCTGCGGGACCCCATTTTCCTGTATATAAGAGGAACTAGAGGTGGCACCGACTTGCACCCGGAAAGAGCGGCGCAATAAAAAGCTTTGAAGAAAAGCCGGGAGCCGGGACCCCACCCATGCAACGTGGCGAGGATGTGATGCCTCCATGTGGTGTCATACGCCTTCCGCAGATCGAAAAATACAGCAACAAGGTGCTGACGTCGGGCAAAAGCCGTACGGACAGCAGATTCCAGCCGCACCAAATTGTCCACTGCAGACCGGCCCCGACGGAAGCCACCCTGAGATGGAGCGAGGAGACCGCGCGACTCAAGGACCCAACACAAACGCCGCCCCACCATACGTTCGAGCAATTTGCACAAAACGTTGGTGAGGGTAATGGGACGATAGCTGTCCACCGCCAGTGGGTCCGCACCGGGCTTCACGATGGGGACAATAAGACCCTCTCGCCATTGCGACGGGAACATGCCCTCGCTCCAAATGCGGTTAAAGATGGTGAGGATGTGTCTCTGGCAGGCCCTGGAGAGATGCTTCAGCATCTGAGCGTGGATGCAGTCCGGTCCTGGTGCAGTATCAGGGCAATCGACGAGGGCAGCGAGGAGTTCCCTCTCGCTGAAAGGAGCATTGTAAGTTTCATAATGACGCGTGTGGAATGAGAACGGCGTCCGCTCGGCTCGCTCCTTTAGAGAGCGAAAGGCGGGGGGATAGGAAGCAGTCGCAGAGCTCTGAGCAAAGTGCGCGGCTAGCCGTTCAGCAATGGCGGCAGCGTCCGTGCAGACAGCGCCGTCCAAGGAGAGCCCAGGGACACCCACAGGGGTCTGGGAGCCATAAATCCGCCGGATCCGGGACCACACGTGCGAGGACGAGACACGGGAGCCCAGGGAGGAGACGTACCTCTCCCAGCACTCCTGCTTACGCCGTGCAATAAGACGACGGGCGAAGGCACGGAGCCTCTTAAAGGCGATGAGGGTCTCCAGAGACGGGTGCCGCCTATGACGCTGGAGAGCCCGCCTACGGTCGCGAATAGCCTCAGCAATCTCCGGCGACCACCAGGGGACAGCCTTCCGCCGAGGGAGGCCAGAGGAACGGGGGATGGTAGCCTCGGCCGCTGAAATGATGGAGGTGGTGAAAACACGGACCACTTCATCAATGTCACCCTGTGGGGGAGACGCAATGGTGACAGCGGAAGTAAAGGCTGGCCAGTCAGCCCTGTGGAGAGCCCAGCGGGGCAAGCGCCCAGATGAATGACACTGTGGCAGTGACAAATAGATGGGAAAATGGTCACTACCACACAGGTCAGGATGCACCCTCCAGTGGAGGGATGGGACAAGTCCAGGGCTGCAAATAGAGAGATCGATGGCCGAGAACGAGCCATGGGCCACACTGAAATGCGTGGGAGCACCGGTGTTTAAGAGGCTAAGGTCGAGCTGAGCCAACACATGCTCCACGGCCCGACCACGGTCATCGGAGACAGTCCCACCCCATAGAGGGTTGTGGGCATTGAAATCGCCCAGCAGCAAAAAAGGTGGCGGCAGTTGTGCTATCAGAGCAGCCAGGACATGCTGCGCGACAGTACCATCAGGTGGAAGGTAAATACTGCAGACGGTAATGGCCTGGGGCGTCCACACCCGAACAGCGACAGCCTCTAAAGCTGTTTGTAGAGGCACAAACTCGCTGTGAAGAGAGTTCAGGACATATATGCAGACGCCACCAGACACCCTTGCATAAGCTGCCCGGTTCTTAAAATAACCCCGATAGCCACGGAGGGCGGGGGTGCGCATTGCTGGAAACCAAGTTTCCTGCAGAGCAATGCAAAGGAAAGGATGACGGCTGATAAGGTGGCGGAGCTCAGCTAGATGGTGGAAGAAACCGCTGCAGTTCCACTGGAGGATGTTATTAGCCATGGATGGGAAAGGCGTGAAGGGACTGGGGAGGCAGATTACGCCTCCGGGGCCCCTGCTGCCACTGAGGCACCACCTGGGCAACAGCCACCTACTGCATCTGAGGGACTGGCGAGATCCATGTCCTCAGCGGACGCCAGAATCTCCACCTCATCCTCAGACGCAGAGCTTGTAGGAAGCGGTGGAATGGGTGCCACCGCAATGTCGGTAGCCTTGGGGAGTTTCTTCTTCTTCTGCTTCTCGCGCTGTGCCTTTGGTGGCGCAGGCTGGGAGGGCGCAACTTGGTCGGTCTCAGGGACAGACGACGACCGTGTGTCCCTACGACAAGGGACCGGCGGTTGTTTAAGCCACTTGCGGCTATCGGCCTTTGTACCGGACGGAACTTGGGAAGGGAGGTCCCCAAGGGACCCCTTCCTTACGAGAGTAGCCGAAGAAGTCTTACGCTTCTCCGGCTGGGAAGGGGGGACTGATGTCCCCGATGGTTGGGGGGGTGTTGCTCCTGAAGTAGATGGAGCAGGAGCAACAGGAGGTTTAGTGCCCCTCACCACCAAGGGGGCAGGTGTGGGACTTCGACTCTGAGAGCTGACTGGAGCGGATGGAAGTATAGAAGGAGTGACAGTTGCGGCATAGGAAGCTGTCATGCGCACTGGATGAAGCCGATCATATTTCCACTTTGCCTCAGTGTACGTCAGGCGGTCGAGAGTCTTTATTTCCATGATCTTCCGCTCCTTCTGCAGAATCGGACAGTCTGGCGAGCAAGGCGGATGGTGCGCACCACAGTTCACACAGATTGGAGGCGGCGCACAGGGATGATCAGGATGGGAAGGTCGACCGCAATCGCGACAGACGAGGTCGGAAGCACAGCGTGAAGACATGTGGCCGAACTTCCAACACTTGAAGCACCGCATCGGGGGAGGGATATACGGCTTGACATCAAATCGGTACACCATCACCTTGACCTTCTCAGGTAACGTGTCACCCTCGAAGGCCAAGATGAAGGCACCGGTGGCAACTTGGCGATCCCTCGGACCCCGGTGGACGCGCCGGACGAAATGGACACCTCGGCGCTCCAAGTTGGCGCGCAGCTCGTCGTCGGACTGCAAAAGCAGATCCCTGTGAAAGATAATGCCCTGGACCATGTTCAGACTCTTATGGGGCGTGATAGTGACAGAGACATCCCCCAGCTTAGTACAAGCGAGCAAGGCCCGCGACTGGGCGGAGGATGCCGTTTTTATCAACACCGATCCGGACCGCATCTTGGACAAGCCCTCCACCTCCCCAAACTTGTCCTCTAAATGCTCTACAAAGAACTGAGGCTTCACGGATAGAAAAGATTCCCCATCAGCTCTGGTACAGACAAGATATCTGGGCGAATACGTCTCAGTGTCACGCAATGCCTGTCGGTCCTCCCATGGTGTGGCCAGGGAGGGGAACGATTTGGGGTCATAAACGTTACCTTTAAAATGGGCTCTCGAACGCTTAGAGACTGCTGACGGCTGGCTGTCAGCGAGAGATGATGTACCACGCTTCATTGCGGGTCATCCGCCCTGATGCCACCTACTCCGACCAAGGGCCCTCCCCACGGGCGCCACCCAGCCACAGCAAAGGCCACCTGGCAGGACGGCCATTGCCGGGAGTCCTGATGCCCCAGGGAGATGGGCATCTACTCCTTGGCATACGTGGGGAGTGAACGGCGCAGGCATCAGTAGAGCGATCCCTGTGTTGTCAGGGGGCTACAACCAAGAGGGTACATGGCGACCCCACCACAACGGACTGGCTACCGTGCTGGATCTTAGGTGCAAAAATGGCCAAGCTCGTCGTCGCAGTTACAAGAAACACTGCAGAGTGCAGCGTGGTAATCGCCCAAGAGATCGAAAACGAGCAGGACACCATTGCAACGACGAGAAAGACGGCTAAAGGTCTAATTGCACGAAGGATACAGTGCACCATGTAAGGCGCCCTTCCCCAATTGGCTCGCTCTTCGGAATAATTTAGATAGATGGAGGTCAAACCCGAGAGGGGACCATCACATAAGGCCGAAACATGTGAGACTCCTTTTAGTCGCCTCTTACGACAGGCGGGAATACCGCGGGCCTATTCTTACCCCTGAACCCGCAGGGGGGGGTACAAGTTGTGCAGGGAACCTGTAGTAATCAAAGGCTTTAACGTGGCGACGACTCTTAATCAGTTTCATATAAATACCTGAGAGCACATTATACAGATTTCTTGGTTTCATCTGCTCAAACACGATGTAAGCAGTAACATTCTACTTGCCCGGCGAATCCATAATCCTCAAAGAAATTTGTCGTAGTGTATCATGGAAGTAAGAGCACTACAATATAATGTGGGGCTACAGCTATGTTTTTAAGCAAGCAGAGTTGTCCATTCACTACCCCCTTTAATAGCGATAATTAACGCATGACCATACTCCGCACGATACACTAACTACCACTCCTCAAATTCACTACCAGAACTACGGCATTACCTTATTCACAGACATCCTGCACAGACTGGCCGCATAAGCAGAATTCTAAAGAAAAAATGGTATTCAGACATTTTTCTTTAGTCAAAACAAAATAAAAGAGTTTATCTGACGTAAAACGGATACAACTGATTGCATCCACAATGCAGGCGTCAATCAAGTGACATGTAGCTGCAGCAAAGTGTATATAGGCGAAACGGGAAGAACTGTTAAGAAACGCATTAAGGAACACGAACGGCACATGCGGCTAAAACAAAGCGCAAAATCGGCAGTAGCGGAACATCGTGAGAACTGTGGCTCTGACATCGATTTTAATAACGTACGTGTACTGGCTAAGGAAACAAACATTTATAGAAGGAAAGTCCGAGAAACGGTTGAAATTTTCATGAATGCATGTAATTTCAGTAGAGAGGATGGCTATAGGGTTCCGGCAATGTGGCTCCCCGTCGTCAAGGAAGTGAATACATGGCCGCGGTGTACGAGCGACATAAACAATGCTGCAAGCCACCTCGGCGGACAATAATATTTTGGGTAAACATTCCCCCTCTCTTGCTCTGTCCGTTTCGAATCTAGCCAATGGCCGGCCGGAGTGGCCCTGCGGTTCTAGGCGCTACAATCTGGAACCGAGCGACCGCTACGGTCGCAGGTTCGAATCCTACCTTGGGCATGGATGTGTGTGATGTCCTTAGGTTAGTTAGGTTTAATTAGTTCTACGTTCTAGGCGACTGATGACCTCAGAAGTTAAGTCGCATAGTGCTCAGAACCATTTGAACCATTTGAATCTAGCCAATGATGACGACCAACTAATAGCAGTAGCAGAAATTTCAACCAATACCTCTTCTCCAGTGTAAGTGTGGAATACTGGCTCTGTATCCAGTGACGATGGGCCGCCAATGGTATCCACATGAGATTAGCCAACAACGCCCCTTCTTCTGCATCAGAGCGGGAATATTAGTCTACGACTATGCCCTACCAATTGTAGCCATATGAATTTTAACCGATACTATCACTTCTCCGGCACCAACGCGAGAAAACGTCCCTTTATAAGAGGACGCGACATTAAACTCCCCTTTATAAGAAGACGCGGCACTCGTCTGTAACAGTAGACACCAGAAGATCCTGAGGAAGATCCCAGCAGAGGGGTCGAAACGTCGATCATTTTAGTAGAAATATGACGCGGCCTAATAATCCAGAAGATTTTATCTTCAACAAACTAAATCTTTGTTTGGCAGTCTAACAGGCTCTTTTGTTTTTTCGGCACAAGCTCAATTTTGCCAGCTGCAACAACAGATCCGTCTCGCGGTGATGCTGTTCCCCCTCCAAAGTGTTGAAGAGGTACGGTGCTTAGCAACAGGAACTTAAAAATGTGCTCACACTCCAACAGTTTTGCGATTTCAACAACCATCTGCTCGCCCTCTGAAAACTGAGTCCGAATGGACGTACTCTTTGTATATGTTGCACTCGTAATGCTTTCTTACTCAAGAGGAATTTGTGGGAGCTGAGTAGTGCTAGCTAAGTATGGAATGCACTCACATAAACCGCCACTTGGCGGTCTGAACATATAAAAGACGCCACTGTGAGTTGGCTGAATATTCAAGTATCAAAAATACGAAGAGGTTTCGTGGAAGTGGCAGAAAAGATTAACTGAAAGGACTCCAGAGCGTCTTTAAATTGTAATTACATCCTTTATTCATGGACAAACGTGTGATGGCGGGAACCTTTTTTGCAGTTTGAAAATGACACTCAGATAGTGAGAGTGTGGACGTATCACAATTTTTTTATACACCTGTAAGTAATAGTCATATATGTTATGCTGCTGCTTGAACGTAAAGGCTTATGTTCCGACATATCACCAGACGTTTGTGGAAAGTAATCAAACTACTGTTCACGTGAAAAAAGTAATGTTACATATGTCTAGTCGTAATGGAAGGATAGACTGGACATGGTGAATTGCGATTTTAACGCATTGACGAGCATATCCGAACGTAAGTGGTGACAGATTCGTTTCGTAAACAGCTGCACAACATAGCAATGCAAGTGCTATAGTGTACAAAAGTACGTCAATTACAAAGTAAAAGCATCTGAGGCACAGGCGTACTTTATAGTGATTGTAGTATGTACAGGAAATGTACGCGCAAATGTGGGCTCTGCATGGGTATGTAACAAGCAGTTATAGTAAAGTTGTGTTTTAGTAGTAATGAGTGGTTATACCGTGGGACTATGTATGCGCTGCTTGGACAGCGCTATCTGGTGGCCGGTTGTGAACCGCTAGAATCACAGCAGGTAAGCCTGCGCGGAATAGGGCAGCGATGAAGTGGTAGTTTCATCTGGTGACTTCAGTTTTATATTTTATGGAAAGAACGACGATGAGAGCGGTTTTTTTATTATTTGTTATTGGTTGTGACAATGATTTTATCAGATGGTCTGCCTCATATGCCATGATGTCCATATCGTTTTATAAATGTTAATCCACGTTTCAGGTATGTGGTTCAGTAATAATTGTAATGTATATAGTTAACTCATGAAAGCCCTCCCTCAAACCTGTTATGTTATACCTTCACAGATCTGATGATAGCACCTTCAGAGAGCTGAAACCGGTCATCTAATAAACGATTAAGCGATCGTGGCTTTTCAAATATTTTAAAAACCCAGTTCATTGACACAAATCCACATACAGAAACACATCGGTAACAAAGTATGGAAAGATAGCACAAGTATCAAGTTTCAAATACGTGGGAGAGATTATGCACAAAACAGGACTAAACTCGACAGCCAATGAAGAAAGAGTTGCAAAGCTACAAAAAGCTTACAGACTTACATGGAACCATTACAACACAAGAAGTATTTCCGTTAATGCCAAATTAAGACATTACAAAGCAGTAGTCTTACTAGAAGCCTTGTATGCCTCAGAAACGACAGTAATCAGTGGAAGAATGAAAATCAAGGAAATGGAAAAGTAAGAGAGGAATATTCTGGGAAAGATCTATGGGCCAGTTCAGAGACAGGGGATCTGGATAAAACGACCAACAAAAGAACTGTACGAACAGACAGAGACAATTACAGACAACATCAGAAAAAGAAGGGCTACATTCTATGGGCACATTTATGGGATGAACGAAAATAGGCTGATCAAGAAGTTTTTTAACATACTGATGAGCAATACGATGAAAACTAACTGGGCAAAGGAAACCATGGAAGCCGGCTGGAGTGGCCGAGCGGTTTATAACTCCTGAAGCAGTTCGTGAAGTGTACCTCAAGAAAAGTGCACGGGAAGACTGGGGCAGTTTAGAATCCATGGCGGAATGAAGTATCTCATGCTAGTTACTATGTTATCTGCAGAGCAAACTATAGCTCATTCTAGTTCGTATGTCATCTGCAAAGCAAACTATAGCCCTTCGTATGCCGCGATCTTTTTTCTTAAAATTGTATTTTGGGTCAGCCGGCTACTAGTTTTGTGACATCGTCAATTTTGTGTGTGTGTGTGTGTGTGTGTGTGAGAGAGAGAGAGAGAGAGAGAGAGAGAGAGAGAGAGATACCACGTCCGCCTTATATCCAAAATATCACCTATTAACTTCAACAGTATTTCTGGATCGACTCTCTGTCAGGCCTTTGCCTTGGAAGTAGTTGTCGCGTGTGTCGGTAATCCCCAGGCTTTTACCGGGCAAACGCTGTTTAGTTTACAGTTCGGCCCGATCGTGACAGAAGGCGCGAGCATGGTCGGCAGGACACACACAGAGAGAGAGAGAGAGAGAGAGAGAGAGAGAGAGAGAGAGAGAGAGAGAGAGAGTACGTGTTTATCGTTTTAACAGAGTGTAGTTGTAGTGTTCTTCTCTGGTGGGAATTCTTACAGGTATAACAAGCAGTCAGACTGTGGAATTCGTACATGCTCCTTGGAATAGATTCGCGAAAGACTGCTCTGGTTGTTCGCTGTTGAAGACGTTGTTATCACACCACCATCAACGAGAAAAGTTCCAGTCTTCAGTCGAGATGCAGAGCTAAACCGTAAAGCGTTTGTCAACTGCAGATAAGCTTCTCGGGCTCATCAATGAGATATACATCCCAGCAACGATCGCAAGCGTTGTGGGTGGCGGAGGAGAATTTTAGATGACTAACTTCCCAAACAGCCACATCTCATCCCTCCGGGTATGTGCTTAGGAATAGCAAACCAGCCTAGGGAGGGCAGCTTAGTGCCATTGAAGAAGAATTGTGATTCACGACCATTACAAGCAACACAGGATGGAAGCTAGTATCGAGCGGCCAATAGGACCTGACCTGACCAAGAGAAGACACCGCCAGGTCTGTGGCTCTTTTCCTATCTCGACTTTACGTAATGGTATAGTCAAAGTTGCTGATCTACCTATTTGAAGCTTAACGATTTCTAGCAGATCACAAATCTCCAAAATGTAAAACCAATCTCGTATCGCCTACGTAAAAGAGCACACGTTAAGTTACGACACGATCAATCAAGCGCTAGAAGCACATTAACAACGTATAACTTTATCTTCTGTATTCCGCGGTGCCCTCAAAGAGTACTCACAAGGTCACGTGTTCTACTCCGTGATCTATAAGTACACTACTTTGCGATGTGCTTTTACTTCCTTTTGCAAAAATACTAAGTTAGTTTATACTGGATTTCATTTCTATTTCTTTTTACATTGTTTCTCTTCACTATACATGCTACTATTCAAGTGATGCTATCACAGTGGGACTTTATTTTCTTTTTTATGAAATTGGGATCTGGGGGTGGGGGGTTGTATTGGGTTTTGGGTACTATTTTTATATTTTCATCTTTGAGTCCGAAGGAAGCGGCGTTACAAGAGGAAGTGGAGAAGATACAGCAAGATGACATAATTGGATCTTCAGAGGTTCCTTGGTCCTTCCCTGTGCTTTTTATGAAGAATAAGGATGGATCATGGCACTTCCGCGTCGAGTGCTTACAACTAAGCAAAAGCACAAGGAAAGATGTCTATCAATTGCCACGCATGAATGGCACCCTACACTGCATGAAAGGACCAAGATTCCTTTCCACCAGTCACAAGGCTTATGATCGTTGCTGGAATGTACATTTCACTGATGAGCCTGAGAAATATTTTTGCAGTCACTATGGCCATGCAGGCAACCTAATGCCGTTTGGCCTGTGTGACGCCCTGGGCACATTCGAATATATGATGGACAACTTCCTTTGATATCTTAAATGGATGAGGTGTTTTTGCTATGTGGATGATATCTTAGCTGCCTGACAACCGTGTTGAAGTGTGTTCAAGCTGCAGGCCTCCACCAACATGTGAGAACGCGCCTCTTTGTGGACCTAGAAAGAAAAGAATTTGGCACATACTTAATGATAATGGCGATAATCGTGATTAGGAGAAAATAAGTGTATTCAAAGATTTTTCCGACTCCTCGGTAAATTAGTGGCGTAACTTGTTTCTCAGAATGTGATCATACTACCAGCGATTCATAAAGGACTTCTCAACCAAGGAGACACCTCAATTGGAATAACTATTGTAGCGAGATGCCAAAAATCTGCTCCGGTCCTAGGATGGTATGACGAGAATGCCGAGTAAGAACACACTGATGCTAGTGATTTTGGCATATGGGCAATACTAGTGCAAATTCAGGAAGATCCTGAAAAAGGTGATAGCTTATGCTTCCAAAGTACTCTCCGAGTCTGGGATCAACTGTTCTGCAGCCGAGAATGAATACCTTGCAGTTGATTGGGCCCATCAATAGGTTCAGGCGGTATTTATTTGCCAATCCATTCACTGTTGTTATGGACCACCGTACTGAGTGCTGGCTAATGGACTGAAGGATCGTCAAGATCGAGTGGTTCAAAATGGCTCTGAGCACTATCGGACTTAACTGCTGAGGTCATCAGTCCCCTAGAACTACTAAAACCTAACTAACCTAAGGACATCACACACATCCATGCCCTAGGCAGGATTCGAACCTGCGACCGTAGCGGTCGCGCGGTTCCAGACTGTAGCGCCCAGAACCGCTCGGTCACACATGCCGGCGATCGAGTGGTGGGATAAGCACTAAGGCTTCAGGAGTACAATATCACAGTAGTATACAAATACTGGTGCAAAGATAAGGACATCGACTGCCTTTAGAGGAATTATTTACTTTTTTGTTTTGTTTTAGAGCGCAAAAACAACTGAGGTCATAAGCGCCCACGTCATAATCTTAAAACACCAACAGGAAAAAACAGTTGAAAGCGACTACACGTTAAGTCCAATCCATGGAAGGAGAGAGAGCTAGAAACGAGAACTTGGAGAAAGGTTCACAAAATACGCCACAGAGACGGCAGAGGTCTCAAGCTAAAGACTAAATGTCTTTTGTCATATTGCTCCAATGGATAAAAAATAAAATGCGATCGACAGCCCACGTGTCGTTCGTTAAAACAGCTGATAACTCAGATTGAAAACATAATGTACAGTAGAACATAAGCAGTCAAAATAACAGGTCATACGGTCAGGAAATCGTGATCAAAGGCTGACAACAATGAGCACAAAATGGTAGGGGATCAGCACATAACAAATGGCAATGGCCGTAAAGACATCGTCCACCATGCAACCTGACTAAAATGTTGTCTGTCTAGCAAGAGGACTGAGCATAGGTCAGCCAAGCTGCTGGGAGAGGTGCAATTTCTCAGACCTTGTCCCCAAGAAGAGAAGATCAGTGGTGATGCCAAAGTGACATAATCTGCCAACAGACTGCAACATGGAGACTGCCCAAGGTATTGGAGGAGCTACCAGGCCGAGGTAGGAGGCCTGCTATGTTGGCAGCAGCATCAGCAGCCTCATTTCCCATCAGATCGACGTGAACAGGAATCAACACGAACATCGCAGTTGCTCCCTCAACAGCAAGCAAGTGGTGGTTTTCTTGGACCCGTTGCACTAAGTGGTGGACTGGATACAGCACACAGAGACTCTGAAGGTAATTGAGAAAACTGGAGCGTATGACAAAATTAAAAGGGCTGTGTCGTCAGATGTACTGGATAGCCCGATAGAGGGCATTACAAAGAGAAAGGGTGAAGCGAGGAAGGAAAATGACGACTGCAGCAGCATGTAACCGGGAGTTCGGGGAGATGATTTGGCTATGGACATCATGCCAAATGGGTAGCATGAGTCCCCAGTGAGACAGAATGCCATCTCCAGACGCAAGGTTAAAATGGATTGGAAAGAAATGCGGTCGTGAGGACGAAATTTCGTTTCTTGGAGTCGTAAAATAACCAGTTTGGAAGGTAACACCTAAGGCAATCATCTCTTCATGGGCTTGGTATGTACCAAGAGTAATGTGTGAACCCCGCCTTTTGACTCAGGTTCGCAAATTTACGTTATCCAGTCACCTGTTGCATGTCAAATGCATAGGCTGGCCTTTAGGAGCACACAGCGAGGAAGAAGAAACAAAGAGAAACCTCAAACATCAAAGTGGAGGAAGAGGTGGAGATGGAGAATGAAAAAAGAAGAACTCATGAGGGACGTTTCCGATGCTGGGTTATCGAAACTGCAACACGTATTCCCGAAAATATCCAGGACATGTTCCCAAAATGAGAGGAAGAACAACAGCAGGAGGGCACCCATGCAGCACACAAAAGGAGGGAGATCCTGAAAAGGCTGGGGCCCCGTGGTAGCCAAGAAAGAACTCAGCAAAGAGTGGTGAGTCCCAGGTAACACAGCAGCGTTAATGAAGTCTCAGTCGTCTCTGCATTAAAAGAGAGCAGGGGGGAAGATGCAGCACTACTGACAACCATAGAATACCTGAAGAACGAGGGACCAAGCAAATGAAAATTCCGTTTAATAAGCAGAACATTATACACTACTGGCCATTAATATTGCTACACCACGAAGAAACGCAGATGATAAACGGGTATTCATTGGACAAATATGTTATACTACTGACATGTGATTACATTTTCACGCAATTTGGGTGCATAGATCCTGAGAAATATCTACCCAGAACAACCATCTCTGGTCGTAATAACGACCTTGATACGCCTGGGCATTGAGTCAAACAGAGCTTGGATGGCGTGTACAGGGTACAGCTGCCCATGCAGCTTCAGCACGATACCACAGTTTATCAAGAGTAGTGACTGGCGTATTGCGACGGGCCAGTTGCTCGGCCACCATTGACCAGACGTTTTCAGTTGGTGAGAGATCTGGAGAATGTGCTGGCCAGGGCAGCAGTCGAACATTTTCTGTATCCAGAAAGGCCCGTACAGGACCTGCAACATGCGGTCGTGCATCACTGTTCAAAGTGCCGTCAATGTGAACAAGAGGTGATCGATACGTGTAATCAATGGCACCACATACCATCACGCCGGGTGATACCCCAGCATGGCGATAACGAATACACGCTTCCAATGTGCGTTCACAGCGACGTCGCCAAACACGGATGCGACCATCATGATGCTGTAAACAGAACCTGGATTCATCCGAAAAAATGGCGTTTTGCCATTCGTGCACCCAGGTTCGTCGTCGAGTACACCATCGCAGGCGCTCCTGTCTGTGATGCAGCGTCAAGGGTAACCGCAGGCATGGTCTCCGAGCTGATAGTCCATGCTGCTGCAAACGTCGTCGAACTCTTCGTGCGGATGGTTGTTGTCTTGGAAACGTCCCCATCTGTTGACTCAGGGATCGAGACGTGGCTGCACGATCCGTTACAGCCATGCGGATAAGATGTGTGTCATCTCGACTGCTAGTGATACGAGGCCGTTGGTATCGAGCACGACGTTCCGTATTACCCTCCTGAACCCACAGATTCTATATTCTGCTAACAGTCATTGGATCTCGACCAACGCGAGCAGCAATGTCGCAGCACGATGAACTGCCATCGCGATAGGCTACAATCCGACCTTTATCAAAGTCGGAAACGTCATGGTACGCATTTCTCTTCCTTACACTAGGCATCACAACTAGATTTCACCAGGCAACGCCGGTGAACTGCAGTTTGTGTATGAGAAATCGGTTGGAAACTTTCCTCATGTCAGCACGTTGTAGGTGTCGCCACCTGTGCCAACCTTTTGTGAATGCTCTGAAAAGCTAATCATTTGCATATCAGAGCATCTTCTTCCTGTCGGTTAAATTTCTCGTCTGTAGCACATCATCTTCGTGGTGTAGCAATTTTAATGGCCAGTAGTGAATAAGAAGAGCTATGATCCCATGGGATGGAAATGTTTGCTCTTCATCCCAGCTATCTACAGCTAGCTAGCTATCCTGAAGTAAATACATGACACTCAAACATTTGGTCACATGGGATTTGTGAAGTTTCTAGACAGAATAAGACGCGGGCATCACTAGCGAGTGCCATTTCAGTGAATTGATATCAACCTCATGTGGAGGGTCCCGAACTCGACGAAGGGAGTCGTTGAATAATAGTGAATACCTCACCCACTATGCTGTTACTGAAACTGTACTAAGTGCCGAAGCTGCATAAACAGCAAATTTATTTGTAGAAGCCATCATGTGGAAGCATGGAACAATTATTCTCAGAGGTAATTTCACGTTGTGACATCAAACACAGGATGATACCTGCCTAACACCCAAAGACGAATGGGTTCACAGATGATTTAATAAGGTGGTGGCACAGGCGCAGACTCCATGGGACGTGAGGGGGCCTGAACCCCCTCCAAAATTCGTTTGGGGGGGGGGGGGCGGAGCCCCCCGAATAATTTAAGAAATTTATTAGTTATATTATGCTTCGTAAAATCACAAAATTATGTTGGATTTTTTTATTTTCCTTGTTTGACGATAGTTACCCTTTAAAATACATACAGTAATGCGTTAAAACAAATAATTATTACGGTAGTAAACAGGTTAACTGAAAGCGAGTGGCGTGAATTATGACAGTGTTAGGGTGCTGCTGGCGCACTTAGAATTTGTCCCGGTGCGCGAAACTTCGGGTAAAGTCTGGCGCTGGCGGACCAGCGCTGCGGCCGCGGCGACATCAAAAGCACTGGAGCAGAAGCGCCTGGAACCCTACCGTCTCGCACCGCCTTGACACTTCGAGACATTACGACGCAGCAGCTATATAAAGCCCACCCTGCTGTCGTAGTCATTCAGTATGGATAGTTTCGTTCAGTGCATGCTGCAGACGTGTTTAGTGTTCCGACTTTAGTGTCTAGTGGACTATTTTATACAGGGTGAAAAGTATTTAAACCGACAAACTCTGGGAGGTTGTAGGGGACATCAAAACAAATATTTTTCCCTAGTGTCATTTTTTCCTATGACGATTATTTAAACCGGTGGAGGCCGTATTACGCTCTTCAGTTGTTAGAGGCCGTATTACGATTTTCAGTTGTTACACGGCATATTACGCTTTTCACTTGTATAGGCAACTGCTGTCCACCAGTGTAGCAGTGCATTGTCTCTGTTTACTAATGGAGCGATACACCTGGAGTGAGGATAACGCACATGCCACAGTTACTAGCGCTCATCAAGTGCGATTCTTCGTTAATGTGTGGGTCGGTGTTGTTTGGAACTGTTTAATTGGGCCGTATCTGCTACCTAGGCCATTAAATGGCAGGCACTATTACAATTTTCTCGCCAGAGCATTGCCAGAATAGCTGGAAGACGTCCCGCTCCCTACAAGACAACGTATGTGGATCCAACATGACGGGGCGCCGGCACATTTCAGTCGTAGTGTGCGTCTATTCCTGGACCGACGGTTCCCAGAAACGTGGATTGGCAGAGGTGGTCCTGTACCATGGCCTGTTCGATCTCCAGATATGTCCCCTCTGAACTTTTTTGTATGGTGAGAGATGTGCAACTTTGTTTACGCAACTCCTGTAGCATCAGAAGAAGATCTGGTTGCCCGGATAGTAGCAGCAGCAGGAACAATTCAGGATAGTCCTGAGTTTTTTTGCCCGTGTCAGACAGAACATGTTCCGACGGTGTAACCTCTGTTTACGTGACAATGGAGGAATTTTTGAAAATCTACTGCCATTGAAATTGGGTTGTGTTAATGTGTTGTCTCTTGGTCATAAAAAAATGGATAAGTGTTTGTTGGTTTAAATAATTTGCCGCCAGAGAAATCTTCCTCTACCGGTTTAAATACTCCTCATAGGAAAAAATGACATTATGGATAAATATTTGTTTTGATGTCCCCTACAACCTCCCAGAGTTTGTCGGTTTAAATACTTTTCACCCTGTATGACTACATTTTATTCGTTTACTTTAGTCTCTTAGTGTACTGTGAATTAAGTTACCGATGGATAAATCTGTTACCAAAAAGGTGAGCTTGGAAGTTGATGATACTACAACTCAACCTCCAACAATTATTGTGTCATTAACTGCTTCGTTGTCTTCAGGCGAGAACCGTTCACAGCCGAAACCTGGACAATCTGGTAAGGGAAGATCATTTCACAGGTCTTGGTTGATCAAATATACATGACTAGAATATGAAGCATCTACCGAAAAAGTTCTTTGCAAAACCTGCAAAGAGGCAGGTGCTAAAAATCTATTACAATTTTCTTCACAAAAAGAAGACGCATTTTCGTCCGTAGGGTTTCCTAAGTAGAAAAAGGCTTTACAAAAATTCCGTCTTCATGAAAATACGTACACGCATGAAAAAGGTGTTCTGAAACTAAATTCTATCACTAACCAAAGTGTGACCTCCCAATTGAATGAACAGTTTGATAATGATATGAAGAAAGGCCGTTTAGCTCTTGAGACAATTTTTACTACCGTCCAATTTCTATGTCGACGAGGACTAGCAATTAAAGGGCACGAAGATGTAAATTCTAATTTTTTTTCAGTTGTCGGAATTCCGGAAGAATGACATACCTGAGTTTAAAGATTGGTTAGGGCGTTCGGGGTATATTCAAAATGAGATCACTGATCTACTAGGAAAGTCTGTGTTGAGAAAGTTATAGGCATCAGTCAAGATGACTGAAGATTTTTCTATTGTGGTTGACGAAACAAGTGTCATTTCGTGTTTGTACTGTCGATGACTCCTTAATCATCAACGAAGACTTTATTGGCTTATACGAGACCCCCAACACTGAATCACAAACTCTGTTTAGTATTTTAAAAGCCGTTTTTGCTCGTATTGATTTGTCAGTGGATAACTAAGTGGACAGTGCCTCGAACAGGTTAAGTTCAAAAGACTAAAAAAATTAGTTCTGGATATACAACCAAACGCAAGTTATGTGCAATGCACTGCTCACAGTTTAGACTTGGCAGTTGTAGACAGTCTCCGCCATCTTAAGTCTATGAGGGATATTATGGCTTAAGCCAAGGACTTAATAAACACCGTAAGGGAATCCAACAAAAGGATTGGTCTTTTCAGAAGCATATGCTGTGAGAGCGCCAACGACCAAGCTGGTCTAAGACCCCTTTGCCCGACTCGATGGATTATGCGAATACTGAAAAACTTTGAAGAACTTCTAGAGTTTTTTGAAACATTTTCTGCAGAGGACAAAACAAAGGCAGGTTAAAAATGTGCAGGCTACCTTGAGTCAATGTTACAGTTCAAGACTTATTTCTTTTTACGTCTTTATTGCCATGCAATGAAGACAGTAGAGAATGTCAATGAAAAAATTCAGTGCCCTCATCTAAGTGTTGCTGAACTGGTAAAAAATAAGTGAGGGCTTGATTTGTGTATTGAATGGAAGGCATGATAGTTTTGAACACTTTTGGGGATTGTGTTTAAATGAAAAACCTTCACAAGGAATCCTAGGAATCGAAGTATACCAAAGAAGAATGAAAACAACGAATCCAGCTCACTTTCGAAACCCCAAAGGAATACTACAAAACTATTTACATTGAATTTTGTAAAACGGTACAATCTTGCATTACTGAGCGATTTGCTTCAGCTGGACTCATACAGGTCATTGTAGTAGAACAAGAGTGCTTGCTTTTAGTAAATAGAGGTGAAGCAAACTTGGAAAAATCAACTGAGTTTTTCAAAAATGACCTAGACATTGAGAGACTGCTCTTACACTTGAATATGTTAGCCTATATCGCTAATAAATAACAACTGTGATTGTCGGCTCCATGGAGTGCTGTGTGCACAACGACCATATATGTTAAATTAGAAGGAAGGTCAGCGTTGGGCGTAATATTGATGTTTCATTGATAGCAAAATCGATTTTCAATCACATAGTGATCATCTTCAGTGCTGTGGTGTACAAATTAAACTCAGACACTGGTATCAAGTTACCAGTAACCAAAACTGAGAAGAGATCACAATATTGTGATTCTCAGTTTTGGTTACTGATAACTTGATACCAGTGTCTGAATTTAATTTGTACACCATGATGATCACTATGTGATTGAAAATCGATTTTGCTATCAATAAAACATCAATATTACGGCCAACGCTGACCTTCCTTCTAATTTAAAAAAGAACTGGTCTTGAAAAACATGCGAGATGCACGAAAGTACGTTACGCAAGAGCCTGCAGCTGGAGAAATGTTATGTTTAGTAGTGAAGTGCGTTAAGCTTCTCGAAGTAGTTCCGATCACGACAACAACAGCAGAACGGTCATTTAGCGTCCTTAGACGTCTGAAGTCATATCTCCGATCCACAATGCGACATAAGCGACTGAACATCTTGGCTGTTCTTCATGCCCACTGAGATGTTTTGGATGAATTGCATACCCGACTAGTCATCAACGGCTTCATATTCGGTAATCCAGTCAGACGGTCGACATTAGCACCTTTCTAAAGACACTCTAGCCCTAATAATGGCATTCAAGCAATATTAAAAATATTTATAATAGAGAATTAAATACATACATAATGTTAAATTTTCAGTTTCGACATATTAGTACTAGTTTAGTGCTATATTACCATATTGTTATTTTACTGTATTAGTTATTTTCAAATACTTAAATATTTTTCGGGTGTAAGACTCACTAAAAACCCGCTTTTTACATATTTTTTGACTGAAAGTATCATCTTCATTAACTGTATTAAAGCATTAACTTTGAGGTATTGTTTTTATTTAATGACCCCTTAGCCTTATTCAAAGTAAGCTTAAATTAGCTATTTCACTTATTAACAAAAGTGCTATTACAGTGCGACAGCAGTATTTTATGTTTTATTCTTTTAATGATAGTTTAGGATTTATTTAAATGCATTTTCAGTCTTTCCACAGCTATATATTCACTGCTCTGTAACAGTCTACAAGCGCGATTATTAATGCAAATTAAATCAGCTTTTTACGAAATGTATTGTTTCTTTTTTCAAAGCCAAAAAATGTGTCAGGTTTGTTGATTTTCCTGGAGTGTCGAGTTATCGAGAGTCCAGTTTTCGGGGTTCTAATGTTGATCATATGACTCTAAAATGCCTAAAAAAAACTTTAAAACTCACTATTTTTCATCAAAAATTTAAGTCGGCGCCCTGGATGTTGGTAGATATTCTCTTGATGTACGTTGATGGCGAGCAAAGAGATTGGGATACAAAGCTGTCTTTAGTGACATTTGAGTACAACTTAACGAAGCAAAATGCTTCACACAGTTTTTTCTCTCCTTGGTTGCGAGGCTGAAACGACAATGGACAAACTGTTCCCATTTCAGTCGGATGATTCTCACGGTGACTGCGCGAAACACATTTTCAAAAGGACAGAAGAAGCAAGGCGACTGCTCAGATACAGACCCCAGACACCCAGGAGAAAGAATAAGACCGCTATAACGCCAGGCATACAGCCGGCATACGTGGTATGTGGTGTAGATTCGTGAGGGGCAAGGCCCTTGTACGCAGCAGCCAGCTACACTGGTGATCGTGGCAGTCAGTCACGATCACTGAATAACGAACTACACTGCGAGACGTTCGTTCTGCCTATGGTCCGTCAGCGTCCAAAGCGGTATATTCAATGAAAAACATCGTTTGGATCACTACTTTTTTGATAATTATCACTGGTTTTGCTCTGATCAGTGGGCCATCTTCAAATCTGTTGCTGCAAGGTAGTTTATTGCCCCTACTCACTGACTCCACCTTGCAGCAACAGATTTTCTGGAGGGGTCGCCACATTTAACACACATACCAAAAACTGAAGCTCGCCGTCAGGTCGAAGCGCCCAGGAACGTTGATGGGCGGCATCAGTCCGTCGCAGTACAACGCCCGCACAAGTGATGTTCTTTCGAGGACGCCCCAGAAGTTTCTCTGGGTACCCCTTACAATCTCCTCCATACAGCTCCAATATCTCTCCACGCGACTATCATGTTTTTGGAGCCCTGAAGAAAGACATCCGTTGCCGTCGATTTGCTTTGGTCGAAGAGTTGCTAGCCTAGGTATAGTCACGATTCCGTAGGCAACTGCGAACACACGCGTTGGGATAAATGTATTAACTGTTATGGCGATTATTTTTGAAATAATAAAAAGTTTTCTTACTTTTTTGCGTCTGTCTTGTTGTCATTTCTTTGCCCCCTATAAAAATTTGTCTGTAAATGGCATAAAATCAGTCTGCGATATTGGCCAGTAGTGACTATAATATGTAGGCAGCATTTCATCATCGACATCAGAAATAAGCACAACAGCCCCGAGATGGCGATAGTTCTAAAGTATCCAGCTGTAATATTTTGTAATGATGGTTTAATGACTTAATTAGGTATTGTAATAGCAAAATCATCATGTTAAATGACTATGTCTTGTTTGAAACTCCTTCTTCACTTTTTGTGAAATCAAGTTTTCACAAACTTTATAGTTGTTGTTGTTCTTGTGGTGGTCTTCAGCCCTGAGGCTGGTTTGATGCAGCTCTCCATGCTACTCTATCCTGTGCAAGCTTCTTCATCTCCCAGTACTTACTGCAACCTACATCCTTTTGAATCTGCTTAGTATATTCATCTCTTGGCCTCCCTCTACGATTTTTACCCTCCACGCTGCCCTCCAATGCTAAATTTGTGATTTCCTGATGCCTTAGAACATGTCCTACCAACCGGTCCCTTCTTCTTGTCAAGTTGTGCCACAAACTCCTCTTCTCCCCAATTCTATTCAATACCTTCTCATTAGTTATGTGATCTACGCATCTAATCTTCAGCATTCTTCTGCAGCACCACATTTAGAAAGATTCTATTCTCTTCTTCTCCAAACTATTTATCGTCCATGTTTCACTTCCATACATGGCTACACTCCATACAAATACTTTCAGAAACGACTTCCTCACACTTAAATCTATACTCGAAGTTAACAAATTTCTCTTCTTCAGAAACGCTTTCCTTGCCCTTGTCAGTCTACATTTTACATCCTCTCTACTTCGACCATCATCAGTTATTTTGCTCCCCAAATATCAAAACTCCTTTACTACTTTAAGTGTCTCATTTCCTAATCTAATTCCCTCAGCATCACCTGACTTAATTCGACTACATTCCATTATCCTCGTTTTGCTTTTGCTGATGTTCCTCTTATATCCTCCTTTCAAGACACTGTCCATTCCGTTCAACTGCTCTTCCAAGTCCTTTGCTGTCTCTGACAGAATTACAATGTCATCGGCGAACCTCAAAGTTATTATTTCTTCTCCATGGATTATAATACCTACTCCGAATTTTTCTTTTGTTTCCTTTACTGATGCTCAATATACAGATTGAATAATATCTCACGCCCTTCCCAACCACTGCTTCCCTTTCGTGCCCCTCGACTCTTAAATATTTTACCTAAGAGGACGCCATCATGATTTAACCATACAGTAAAGCTGCATGCCCTCGGGTAAAAATTACGGCTCTAGTTGCTTTCAGCCGTTGGCAGTACCAGCACAGTGAGGCTGTTTTGGTTAGTGTTTCAAGGCCAGATCAGTCAATCATCGAGACTGTTGCCCCTGCAACTACTGAAAAGGCTGCTGCCCCTCTTCAGGAACCACACGTTTGTGTGGCCTCTCAACAGATACCCCTCCGTTGTGGTTGAACCTACGGTGGTGGTGGTGGTGGTTGTTGGGATGTTTAAGGGGGACTAAACAGCGAAGGTCATCAGTCCCCCATTCCAAAATCAGGCGAGCCGAAAATCGACGGAGCAGGGAAAAACCAAAGGGGGAGGAAACGTCCCCCCAGGCGCTAAAAGAACACAAATGCAGCAACAAACACTACAGACAAGAACAGGACAGAGGAACACCAGACAGAAAGAAACAGGAGAAAGGAGGATGGCCGGAGACTGGTTGACTGACCATGAGAAAAAAAAAGGGAAAGAGTCAACCATCTGACGGCACACCAGAATAGCGACAGACACAAGGACAAAAGACACAGAAAGGGAAAGGCGCAGGACCTCCCTATATCGAACCATAAAACGGACTACCACGGATAAAATTTAAAACGTCATCAGCCATCGAGGCATCGTCGGATAAAACCAAAGCCAAATTGCCCGGGAGATTAAAAGATTGCCGGAGTGTGCGCAGTCGAGGACACTCCAGCAAAATGTGGCCGACCGTCAGCCGGGACCCACACTGACACCAGGGGGGATCCTCCTGACGTAACAGATGGCCGTGCGTCAGGTATGTATGGCCGATGCGCAGCCGACACAGGACTACCGAGTCCCTGCGAGAAGCCCGCAGGGAGGAACGCCACACATCGGTCGTCCCCTTGACAGCCCGTAGTTTATTCGGGGCTGTCATGCCACGCCACTCAGCAGCCCACATCCCAATCAGCTTACGGCGCAACACCAGCTGCTGGTCGCGAGCCGTAAGGCCGATCTCCAAAGCCGGGGCGTCGATCGCCCCTTTGGCCAGCCCGTCTACACGTTCGTTCCCTGGGATGCCAACGTGACCGGTCGTCCAAACCAAGACCACCGAATGACCAGAACGGGCAATGGCGGAAACAGACTCCTGAATGGAGGACACCAGAGGAGAGGAGGGATAGCAGCGGTCGATGGCCTGAAGGCTGCTCAGGGAGTCACTGCAGATCACGATGGACCTACCTGAGCAGAAACGCATATGCTCCAGAGCGCGCAATATGGCCACCAGCTCTGCAGTAAAAATACTGCAGCCAGCCGGCAAGGAGCGTTGCTCAACATGTGCAGCATGAGCAAAAGAGTAGGCAGTGCGACCATCAACCAGGGAACCATCAGTGTAGACAGTCTCACAGTCCGAAAATGAGGCGAGGAGCGCAAGAAAACGGCGACGGAGGGCCATAGGCGGAACCGAGTCCTTGGCTCCCTGTGCCAAGTCCAGACGGACGGACGGCCGGGACAAACACCAGGGAGGCGTAGGTGCACGGACCCGGAAGGGAGGCGGAAGAGGGAATGAACCCAATTCCGACAGCAGGGACTGAACGCGGACAGCGACGGAAAGCCCAGACCTAGGTCGCCGTTCGGGCAGATGGAGGGCCATGGCAGGGAAAAGAAGGCGACGATTGGGATGGCCTGGCGAGCAATGTACGTGGACAGCATAGTCGGCGAGCAGACGATGGCGGCGAATCCGCAGCGGGGGAACCCCGGCCTCCACCAGTAGACTATCCACGGGGCTGGTGCGAAAAGCGCCAGTTGCAAGCCAAACCCCACAGTGATGTACGGGGTCTAACAACTTCAACACTGAGGGTGACGCAGACCCATAGGCCAGGCTCCCATAATCAATCCGAGACTGCACAAGGGCCCTGTACAACCGCAGCAGCGTGCAGCGATCTGCACCCCAAGATGTGTGGCTAAGGCAGCGGAGGGCGTTGAGGTGCCGCCAGCATTTTTGCTTCAGCTGAGTAACATGAGGAACCCATGTGAGTCGGGCATCAAACACGAGTCCCAAGAAGCGGCAAGTGTCCACCACTTCAAGCAGGTGGCCGTCGAGGTAAAGTTCAGGATGAGGGTGGACCGTCCGACGCCTGCAGAAGTGCGTAACTCGAGTCTTGGGTGCAGAGAACTGAAAACCGTGAGTCAGAGCCCATGATGCTGCCTTGCGAACGGCGACTTGCAGCCTGCGTTCGGCGACTCCCGTAGTCGTGGAGCTAAATGAGATGCAGAAGTCGTTGGCATACAAAGAAGGAGACACCGACGACCCCACTGCTGCAGCCAGACCATTAATGGCCACTAAAAATAAGGAGACGCTCAACACCGAGCCCTGCGGGACACCATTTTCCTGTATGTAAGAGGAACTAGAGGTGGCACCGACTTGCACCCGGAAAGAGCGGCGCAATAAAAAGCTTTGAAGAAAAGCCGGGAGCCGACCACGAAGACCCCACTCATGCAATGTGATGCCTCCATGTGGTGTCATACGCCTTCCGCAGATCGAAAAACACAGCAACGAGATGCTGACGTCGGGCAAAGGCCGTACGGACAGCAGATTCCAGCCGCACCAAATTGTCCACTGCAGACCGGCCCCGACGAAAGCCACCCTGGGATGGAGCGAGGAGACCGCGCGACTCAAGGAACCAACGCAAACGCCGCCCCACCATACGTTCGAGCAATTTGCACAAAACGTTGGTGAGGGTAATGGGACGATAGCTGTCCACCGCCAGTGGGTCCGCACTGGGCTTCAAGATGGGGACAATAACACCCTCTCGCCATTGCGATGGGAACACGCCTTCGCTCCAAATGCGATTAAATATCGCGAGAATGTGTCTCTGGCAGTCCCTGGAGAGATGCTTCAGCATCTGTGCGTGGATGCAGTCCGGTCCTGGTGCTGTATCAGGGCAATCGGCGAGGGCAGCGAGGAATTCCCTCTCGCTGAAAGGAGCATTGTAAGTTTCAGAACGACGCGTGTGGAACGATAATGGCGTCTGCTCGGCCCGCTCCTTGAGAGAGCGAAAGGCGGGGGGATAAGTTGCAGTCGCAGAGCTCGTAGCGAAGTGCGCAGCAAGGTGTTCAGCAATGGCGGCAGCGTCCGTGCACACAGCGCCGTCCAAAGAGATCCCAGGGACACCCGTAGGGGTCTGGTGTCCATAAATCCGCCGTATCCGGGACCACACGAGCGAGGGGGAAACACGGGAGCCCAAGGAGGAAACATACCGCTCCCAGCACTCCTGCTTACGCCGTGCAATAAGACGACGGGCGAAGGCACGGAGCCTCTTAAAGGCAATGAGGGTCTCCAGAGAGGGAGGCCAGAAGAACGAGGGATGGCAGCCTCGGCCGCTGAAATGATGGACGTGGTTAAAACACGAACCACCTCGTCAATGTCACCCTGTGGGGGAGACTCAATGGTTGCAGCGGAAGTAAAAGCTGGCCAGTCAGCCCTGTGGAGAGCCCAGCGGGGCAAGCGCCCAGAAGAATGACACTGGGGCAGTGACAAATAGATTGGAAAATGGTCACTACCACACAGGTCAGGATGCACCCTCCAGTGGAGGGATGGGACAAGTCCAGGGCTGCAAATAGAGAGATCGATGGCCGAGAACGAGCCATGGGCCACACTGAAATGCGTGGGAGCACCGGTGTTCAAGAGGCTAAGGTCGAGCTGAGCCAACACATGCTCCACAGCCCGACCGCGAACATCGGAGACAGTCCCACCCCATAGAGGGTTGTGGGCATTGAAATCGCCCAGCAGCAAAAAAGTTGGCGGCAGTTCGGCTATCAGAGCAGCCAGGACATGCTGTGCGACAGCACCATCAGGTGGAAGGTAAATACTGCAGACGGTGATAGCCTGTGGCGTCCACACCCGAACAGCGACAGCCTCTAAAGCTGTTTGTAGAGGTACAAACTCGCTGTGAAGAGAGTTAAGGACATATATGCAGACGCCACCAGACACCCTTTCATAAGCTGCCCGGTTCTTAAAATAACCCCGATAGCCACGGAGGGCGGGGGTTCGCATTGCTGGAAACCAAGTTTCCTGCAGAGCAATGCAAAGGAAAGGATGACGGCTGATAAGTTGGCGGAGCTCAGCTAGATGGTGGAAGAAACCGCTGCAGTTCCACTGGAGGATGGTATTAATCATGGATGGGAAAGGCGTGAAGGGACTGGGGAGGCAGATTACGCCTCCAGGGCCCCTGCTGCTACTGAGTCACCACCTGGACAACAGCCATCCATTGCATCCGAGGGACTGGCGAGATCCATGTCCTCAGCGGACGCCAGAATCTCCACTTCATCTTCGGATGCAGAGGGAGAAGGTTGCGGAGGGACAGGTGCCACCGCAATTTCAGGATGCTTGGGAGCCTTTTTCTTCGACTGCTTTGCGCGCTGTGCCTTAGGTGGGTCTGGCTGGGAGGGCCTCACTGGGTCAGTCTCAGGGACTGAAGACGACCGTGACGCCCTACGACCAGCGACTGGTGGTTGTTTGACAAACTTGCGGGCGTCCGCTTTGGCACTGGGCAAAGCCTGGGATGGGAGGGCCCCAAGGGACCCCTTCCGGGCGAGAGGAGCCGAAGAAGGCTCACGCTTCTCCGGCTGTGAAGGGGGAACAGATGTCCCCGGTGGTTGGGGTGGTGTTGCTCCTGAAAGAGATGGAGCAGGAGCAACAGGGAGTGAAGTGCCCCCCGCAACCAAGGGGGCCGGTGAATTCTGGCAGAGCTGAGAGCGAACTCGTGTTGCAGCAGCGGCATAGGTAGACGTCATGGGCACGGGATGCAGCCGCTCATATTTCCGCCTGGCCTCGGTGTAGGTTAGGCGGTCCAGGGTCTTATATTCCATTATCTTCCTTTCCTTCTGGAAGATCCGACGGTCCGGTGAGCAGGGGGAATGGTGCTCTCCACAGTTAACACAGATGGGAGGCGGAGCACATGGAGTATCAGGATGCGAAGGACGTCCGCAATCCCGACACGTGATGCTGGAAGTACAGCGAGATGACATGTGCCCGAACTTCCAGCATTTAAAACACCGCATCGGAGGAGGGATATATGGTTTCACATCACAACGTTAAACCATCACCTTAACCTTTTCGGGTAAGACATCACCCTCAAAGGCCAAGATGAAGGCACCGGTGGCGACCTGATTATCCCTCGGACCCCGATGGACGCGCCGGACGAAGTGAACACCTCGTCGTTCGAGGTTGGCGCGTAATTCATCGTCGGACTGCAGAAGAAGATCCCGGTGGAATATAATACCCTGGACCATGTTCAGACTCTTATACAGCGTGATGCTAACGGAAACATCCCCCAACTTGTCACAATTGAGCAACCTCCGTGCCTGGGCAGAGGATGCCGTTTTGATGAGCACAAAACCAGAGCGCATCTTGGACAAGCCCTCCACCTCCCCGAACTTGTCCTCTAAATGCTCCACAAAAAATTGGGTCTTGGTCGACATGAACGATTCTCCATCAACCCGCGTGCACACGAGGTACCGGGGTGAATAGTCTCCACTGCCTTCTTTAGAAAGACGTTCCTCCCATGGAGTAGCTAGGGAGGGAAACGATCTCTGATCCAATTTCTTCCCGTTGAGGTTAGACCTCGATCGCTTAGAGACTGCTGGTGGAGGCCTACCAGCGATAGATGATGTACCACGTTTCATTGCGGGTCATCCGCCCTGATGCCACCTACTCTGACCAAGGGCCCTCCCCACGGGCGCCACCCAGCCACAGCAATAGCCACCTGGCAGGATGGCCATTGCCGGGAGTCCTGATGCCCCAGGGAGATGGGCATCTACTCCTTGGCATACGTGGGGAGTGAACAGCGCAGGCATCAGTAGAGCGATCCCTGTGTTGTCAGGGGGCTACAACCAAGAGGGTACATGGCGGCCCCACCACAACGGATTGGCTACCGTGCTGGATGTTAGGTGACATGTGGTCCATGGGCGTCGTCAGTGCAGAAAATGGCCCTGCACAGTGCTTGGCAGAAAGAGCACGCAGGAGCGCATCCATGCCCAAGTGATGGAGAGCGGGCAAGACTGCAATGCAACGACGAATAAGATGGTGAAAGTTCTCAACCGAACACGGACACAATGCACCAAGTAAGGCGCCCTTCCCCAATCGGCTCGCTCTTCGGAAAAATTTGGAGATATGGAGGTCAAACCCGACAGGGGACCATCACATAAGGCCGAAACGTTTGAGACTCCTTTTAGTGGCCTCTTACGACAGGCAGGAATACCGCGGGCCTATTCTTACCCCCGAACCCGCAGGGGGTATCGCTGAGGCACGCAAGCCTCCCAGAGGGATGAATTTTATTAAGCACTGCTGGTGTAATACTGAATGACACGTTAAATTACATTTGCTGTCACATTTTATTACTTTTATGTATAGTTTTTACGAAGTGACAGTATGCTCAGTACTGCACCTCGAGTGACACTGATGTCACCACGTGTCGAAAACCTGAGTAAGCTGCCTGTGCAGTGTGTACCTCTGCGGGACTTGAAGAAGAGAGTCAGTGACTGTCTGGGAGGTACGGACACGGGTGTGCGGCCAGGTGCCAACGCTTCTCGGTCGAGGACCCCACAGAACCTCGACTGGAGTCTGTTGCCCGCTGGAGCAGCCTACAGTAAACTCTCCCTGGTGCTCTTCGACCCACGCATTTACAGTGCGACCTGTGTGACGCGCTGCACAGTCCTGCTGGCAGATGTGACAGTCCCGAGGAGCGACGAAGTGCATGCAAGGCAGGATGTGGTCACGCTCGTGTTGATCCATTCTGACTCCCAGACCGACGAGCTCACTGACAACTGTTGCGGGGTGTTTGCTTTCAGTTTTGTTTTGTTTTGTTTTAGGGCGCAAAAAACAACTGGAGCCATACGCGCCTGTGTTTGCTTTCAGGTGTTCCACGCCATACACGCCGACAGCGTCTGTCCGATAGTGTGTGAAACGTGATTCATCTGAAAAAGTTAACTGTCGCCCCTCACGTACAGTTGCGGAACTGGCGTCGAAATTTCAGCCTCCGTCGCTGATAACCGGCAGTCAGTGTGAGTGGAAGGAGCAGGCGGCTCCTGCGGAGTCCCGTTCGCAGCAACGTTCGCCGAGCGGTCTTTCAGTGGACACAGTCGTCGGCCCCTTTGTTCACCTGGTCGATCACGTGATCAACAGTCGCTCGCCTACTCGCCCGTACACGTCTCCGCGCTGTCGGTCACCCCTGTCATCTGTGGCCCTCTGTACATGACAGATGTAAAATTGAAGTGATATCAGGTTTTCCCCAGGGAAGTGTCCTGGGGCCTCTGCTGTTCCTGATCTATATAAATGACCTGGGTGACAGTCTGAGCAGTTCTCTTAGGTTGTTCGCAGATGATGCTGTAATTTACCGTCTAGTAAGCTCATCCGATGACCAGTATCAGTTGCAAAGCGATTTAGAAAAGATTGCTGTGTGGTGTGGCAGGTGGCAGTTGACGCTAAATAACGAAAAGTGTGAGGTGATCCACACGAGTTCCAAAAGAAAGCCGTTGGAATTCGATTACTCGATAAATAGTACAGTTCTCAAGGCTGTCAATTCAACTAAGTACCTGGGTGTTAAAATTACGAATAACTTCAGTTGGAAAGACCACATAGATAATATTGTGGGGAAGGGGAACCAAAGGTTGCGTTTCATTGTCAGGACACTTAGAAGATGCAGCAAGTCCAGTAAAGAGACAGCTTACAATACACTCGTTCGTCCTCTGTCAGAATATTGCTGCGCGGTGTGGGATCCTTACCAGGTGGGTTTGACTGAGGACATCGAAAGGGTGCAAAAAAGGGCAGCTCGTTTCGTATTATCACGTAATAGGGGAGAGAGTGTGGCAGATATGGTACGCGAGTTGGAATGGAAGTCATTAAAGCAAAGACGTTTTTCGTCGCGGAGAGATCTATTTACGAAATTTCAGTCGCCAACTTTCTCTTCCGAATGCGAAAATATTTTGTTGAGCCCAACCTACATAGGTAGAAATGATCATCAAAATAAAATAAGAGAAATCAGAGCTCGAACAGAAAGGTTTAGGTGTTCGTTTTTCCCGCGCGCTGTTCGGGAGTGGAATGGTAGAGAGATAGTATGATTGTGGTTCGATGAACCCTCTGCCAAGCACTTAAATGTGAATTGCAGAGTAATCATGTAGATGTAGATGTAGATGCAGATGCGTCGGCGCCCGTTTTGGATAGCGTCATTTTGAGATACACGGTGTGCTTTAACCACTGTGGCATGTGAACAGTCTACAGACTTGTCCGTTTCGGGAATGCTTCCGCTCTTGGTCCGAAGGACAATGACCGTGCAGTTTTGGACATGAGATAAATCGTTCGGGTACCACATAACGAGACCGACTGCACCGTTTAACGCGTTCCACAGACGCACTTCATACACCCTCGACTGCTGGTGTTGTCACCGGCTGTCTGCCGGTGGTTACTGCACGTTGACGCCGAACATAGGCGATGCTCACAGTAACGTGACTGCAGCGTATAACAACAAAATCAGTCGGCATTACTTGGAATTTCAAAGTGAGGCGACAGCCTTCAGTTACTGCCACCTGACGCCCGCGGATAGTTATGTACGGAAGGCTGACTACTTTGTAGTATAAATGTACATCTGAACTGATAAGATGCACTGTACAAAGAATTTAAATCTGGTACGGGTTCTTTTTATCCAATACATTTATTACTTCAGTATCCGTAGAAATTCTTCGTATTTCTTCTGTCTGTTATGTGAGACAGTCTGCCGATGTCCCTGGCCGAAACGTGTTAACGTGTGTAGAAATAGCTACCAAGAAGGACAGATATATCGATTAAATGTAGTTCAGCACACCCTAGTGTAGCGTTTACGTAACTCACAAAGTACGAGTAGAGGAGAAGAAAATGGAGAATGTATGATAAACTATGACAGTACTCGTACCTTGTCACACACACACAGGTAATCCTCTGAGACTTTCGGCAACTGTGATATTGCACAGTGAACATTCAATTACTCTGCGACATTAATATTCGAAACAGAGATTAAGTGACTTACGATCATTCATAAACAAAGAACTTGGTTGTTTTTGCACATTATTCCTCAGTCAATGTAAACTCGAAGTACTAGAGGAGTAAACGTAAAAAGCAGTCTAGAAGGCAGTACGAGGAGCGATCTGTGTCGGTGAGACATGTGGGGGGCACATCACCTCCAGCAGTTGTTGCCAGTACACGAATCCCGATAATGCCTCTGCGTCTTTATTCAAACTACTCCCATTCCTCCACACAAGGGCTGAGCGGACCCCGTACCTGACTACCTCAGAAAATATCTGAGGACGCACTGGGAACGGAAACCGGGCTGTTCCGAAAGCGGCGGTGGTAACTACTTGGTTACGGACTCGGTATAATTAAACCTTATCCACTGTAACGTCGTAACAATATCCGAAAAGTGATTGCCTGAATCGTTAAGAGCAACGCCGCGTGCAGTACTTACCTGGAGAAGCATCGTATCTGACGGTAGCTGCGGAGCGGGACAAAGTAGCAGTCGTCTGGGGGCGGTGTCAGGGACGGCGAAGGCGACACGGAAGACGAGGAGGGCGCCGTGGGGGAGGCGCTGCCGCTGTGGCTGTCCTCCGGGATGGTGCGGACCCTGGAGGCCGCGCGGCAGAGCCAGCCTCCGGGGGCGGCGGGGGCGGCGCGCCCTGCCCCGGCGCACGCACACATGTCGCTGGCCGGGCCGCGCGCCACTGCCCGCCGTGACGTGGCGCCGCCCGGGGCGCAGCGCTGCGCTCTGGCGGCGTCGCCGAGAAACCTCAGGCGGCGCCGACGCAGACCGCCGCGGCGGGCAAGTCCGTCAAACTTACTCGCTCGTCGCGTTACGGTTTATAGGCCACCTACTTCGTGTCTTCCTTGTTGCACTGTCGTTTAGAAATAACATGTGGTGTCCCCCACGGTTCCATCTTGAGACCCTCTTTTTTTTTATGTGTAGATCAGTGACAGTTCGTCAGTAACATTACCAGATGCCAAGTTCGATTTACTTGCAGATGATACAAACATTGCAATAAATAGTAAGTACTACTTCGAGGTCGGCTATCGAAATTTTCATGGTCATTAATAACAGTTCCTAGTCAATTCTCGGTTTTTAAAATAATTGAAAAGCCACGACCGCTTCAATCGTTTATTAGATGACCGGTTTCAAAACTCTGAGGTGCCACCATCAGATCTGTGAAGATATAAATGTGTTGTGTGTACTGTAAGACCTTCAGTACACACACCATCAGATTATTTGACTTGTCGCTCTAGCGAAGTAGGCGAGTGACAGCAATATGTCTCGTGGTCTTATCGTGGCATGTTTATCTTCTGCCATTAGGTCAGACGATAGAAATGCCACTTGCATGCTTAGAGTAGCAGAGTGACGGTGGCCAACTTTAAACAGAACTTGATTAATTTTCACACACATTTATTAAAATAATAAAAATTATAGACATTATGTAACTTGATTCTGGAGGCTGTTTACAACTGACAATCTGAAGTTCCTTTGGTCTTCGTACGTTAATCTTATTCTCACATATCTCTGATATTTGACAAAGTGTCTATACATTTCTCTTCATGGCTATGTACAGGAATATGATAATCTTATTAGGCGCAGACAAACTTGTACTGGTACAGACAAATGCAGACTGATGCAGACTCACTAATCGGAGGTCTGTACACTCGTTATAATACGTCGCACGTTCAGGTATCACTGCACGAGTGTGATCTGCGAGGTGAAAAGGTTCTACGTTAGCAGCAATCTCATTGGCTGCGGTACATATTAGTACGCGGATCGGCGAAAGCAGAATTTGGTCCGTCTCTAAGACAGCGCCATCTTGTAGCGCGGAGACGGACGAGTGCTGCGCCTGCGCTGTTGTGCTTAGAGGGGCGCGCTCTAGTGGGAAAGTTGTGTACGCGCTATGTACACAACAATAACAAAACAGGTTTGAGGGACGGCTTTCATGAGTTAACTATATACCTTACAACTATTACAAAACCACAAAACTGAAACGTGGATTATGTGGTGTCACCGCCAGACACCACACTTGCTAGGTGGTAGCTTTAAATCGGCCGCGGTCCACTAGTACATGTCGGACCCGCGTGTCGCCACTGTCAGGGATCGCAGACCGAGCGCCACCACAAGGCAGGTCTCGAGATACGGACTAGCACTCGCCCCAGTTGTACGGACGACTTTGCTAGCGACTACACTGACGAAGCCTCGCTCCTTTGCCGAGGAGATAGTTAGAATAGTCTTCAGCTAAGTCAATGGCTACGACCTAGCAAGGCGCCATTAGTAACATTGCATGTATCTAAAGAGTCTCACTTGTATCGCCACAATCTCCACATGTACCAAAAGGATGGATTAAAGTTAAGTATTCCAGAAGCTCCGTACTTTTCTTTATAGCATTCATAACGTATCCTGTTTCAGACCTCACGCACCCTGCTTTAACTTCGCGCGTGCCTTTCGGCTTCCTCGCATTGTGTCTAGGCTGTCTTGTCTAGACACAACAGATTAACGTTTATAAAAACATATGGACATCATGGCATATGGGGCAGACCATCTCATAAAATCAGTCCCAACCAATAAAAATATAAAAAAATCTCCTCTCATGGTCGTTCTTTCCATGAAATATAAAACTGAGGTCACCAGATGAAACTACCACTGTTCGCCTAACACCGGTCGGCATCATCGCTGCCCTATTCCGCGCAGGCTTACCTGCTGTGATTCCAGCGGTTCACAACTGGCCACCAGATAGCGCTGTCCAAGCAGCGCATACACAGTCCCACGGTATAACCACTCATTACTACTAAAACACTACTTTACTATAACTGCTTGTCACATACCCATGCAAAGCCCACATTTGCGCGTACATTTCCTGTACATTCTACAATCACTATAAAGTACGACAATTACAAAACAAAGTAAAAGCATCTGAGGCACAGACATTATCCATTAGCGCATTACACAACTACGTATTATAATTTACCTTTATTCACATAAGGACGTCAGGGATATGCACACAGAAAGCTGTTCATAACACGACTTAGGTACAATGTGACGAGCGATTAAAACCTGTATGCTGGGCTTTATCTGTCTAGTCACTATCTTCTTAGGTATTGAAAGCGCTAAAAAAGAACATATTCACTTGCTACAAAGTCTCTCACCATCTATACATTCGTTATGAGCAGGGCATGAATCAACTACGAAAACCTGCATAGGCACATGGAATTAAGGGATGCCAGGTCAGAAGCAAACCGAAGGGCACAAGAACAGGGGGGGGGGGGGGGGGGGGATGGCATGCGGACCAAGATGCACTGTGACGCCACGTACGCTCCCATCGGCGTGCCACTCGTTTCGTCCATGGGCCTCACCGAATGGGGAATAATGACAAACTATAGTACTATGATACCAAAACCACAAGCGTTCTAGTTTCATACATAAATATATCTGTAAAATATAAAAATAAATAAAATAAGAACGTAACAAAGACACGCTTGGCGGGTAATGGTAATTATCGAGTAAAGTTTTACTGGCTAAGTTGGCCAACTACACTTCAAGCCTTATAACAAGTATTTACTTTACCAAGGTAGGCCCTCCTAAAAAACATATAAATAACATTAGCAGTATTCTAAAGGTGGCTTTCCGAGCATCATACACTCCTGGAAATTGAAATAAGAACACCGTGAATTATTGTCCCAGGAAGGGGAAACTTTATTGACACATTCCTGGGGTCAGATACATCACATGATCACACTGACAGAACCACAGGCACATAGACACAGGCAACAGAGCATGCACAATGTCGGCACTAGTACAGTGTATATCCACCTTTCGCAGCAATGCAGGCTGCTATTCTCCCATGGAGACGATCGTAGAGATGCTGGATGCAGTCCTGTGGAACGGCTTGCCATGCCATTTCCACCTGGCGCCTCAGTTGGACCAGCGTTCGTGCTGCACGTGCAGACCGCATGAGACGACGCTTCATCCAGTCCCAAACATGCTCAATGGGGGACAGATCCGGAGATCTTGCTGGCCAGGGTAGTTGACTTACACCTTCTAGAGCACGTTGGGTGGCACGGGATACATGCGGACGTGCATTGTCCTGTTGGAACAGCAAGTTCCCTTGCCGGTCTAGGAATGGTAGAACGATGGGTTCGATGACGGTTTGGATGTACCGTGCACTATTCAGTGTCCCCTCGACGATCACCAGTGGTGTACGGCCAGTGTAGGAGATCGCTCCCCACACCATGATGTTGGGTGTTGGCCCTGTGTGCCTCGGTCGTATGCAGTCCTGATTGTGGCGCTCACCTGCACGGCGCCAAACACGCATACGACCATCATTGGCACCAAGGCAGAAGCGACTCTCATCGCTGAAGACGACACGTCTCCATTCGTCCCTCCATTCACGCCTGTCGCGACACCACTGGAGGCGGGCTGCACGATGTTGGGGCGTGAGCGGAAGACGGCCTAACGGTGTGTGGGACCGTAGCCCAGCTTCATGGAGACGGTTGCGAATGGTCCTCGCCGATACCCCAGGAACAACAGTGTCCCTAATTTGCTGGGAAGTGGCGGTGCGGTCCCCTACGGCACTGCGTAGGATCCTACGGTCTTGGCGTGCATCCGTGCGTCGCTGCGGTCCGGTCCCAGGTCGACGGGCACGTGCACCTTCCGCCGACCACTGGCGACAACATCGATGTACTGTGGAGACCTCACGCCCCACGTGTTGAGCAATTCGGCGGTACGTCCACCCGGCCTCCCGCATGCCCACTATACGCCCTCGCTCAAAGTCCGTCAACTGCACATACGGTTCACGTCCACGCTGTCGCGGCATGCTACCAGTGTTAAAGACTGCGATGGAGCTCCGTATGCCACGGCAAACTGGCTGACACTGACGGCGGCGGTGCACAAATGCTGCGCAGCTAGCGCCATTCGACGGCTAACACCGCGGTTCCTGGTGTGTCCGCTGTGCCGTACGTGTGATCATTGCTTGTACAGCCCTCTCGCAGTGTCCGGAGCAAGTATGGTGGGTCTGACACACCGGTGTCAATGTGTTCTGTTTTCCATTTCCAGGAGTGTATATCGACCAGCGTACTAGCTAGGCAATTTCCCATTGCTAAGCCGTCATGCTGACTGTAATACTTGTTACTAAACTGTAAGCAGTTAAATGACAGCGACGTTTCTAATAGATCGACAAATTCCATAAGTTCAGTCTGGCTCAGCTTACAATGTTTTATCAAATTATTCTTGACCACTTCTAGACATTCTTTAATTGGAATATTAGTATATAAATTTTTTATATCAAAAGATACCAGACGTGCGCCATCTGGTACTGCTACATCCTTAAGAGAACTTGGCAACTCGTAACTGCTCTTTACACTGTAAGAGGTTTCAAATACATATAGTTCTTTCAACTTTCTATTAAGATATTTATTCAACTTAGCATTCGGAGCTTGCCGTCCATCCACAATCGGCCTAATACTTCAGCTTAGGTAATTCGACCGCCATCATTTTTAAATCACTCCTAGATTTATCACCCAGCAAAAAATTTGACCGATCTATTGCTTTCCTAACTTCCGAATTAAATTTATTAACTGGATTCTTAGTCATCTGCGTGATGTTGTTGCCACAAAAAAATTGCTCTGTTTTGGAAACATAATCAGCTTCCCGAATGATGACTATGGCCTTAGGCTTGTCTGCTGGGATAGCAATAGCCCGATTTTCTAGCAATTTTTGATTTATACAATTTAATGTCTTACTGTCTTTACTTACTTGCGTCCGGAACTTGGTACTGTCTTCCAATATCTTAGCTTCCTTACTCGCTGTGGCCATTACTTGATTCTGTCCCTAAACCTTGAAGAAAAAAATACTATATGTTCAGAACTTGTAAAAGGTTTCTTGCCAATATATGCCTAAAATATGACATGCAGATAGAAGAAGTTGACATTGTTAAATTCTTGCTATTACAGCTTGATAATAAATTTAACTGGCAGGAGCACAACACCGAAATGCTGAAGCACATCAACAAATCTCTATTTTCTATGCGAATGTTGTGAGACATAAGTGATATTAAAACAAAAAAAAGCTAGCGTAATATGCTTACCTTCATTCCATTATGTCACACATGATTATATTCTGAGGTAACTCATGAAGCCAAACTAAATTTTGAAAGTTGCCATTAGAAATATCTTATTTTCTCAAACCAAAAGCTCAGTTAATGGAATCAATGCTACAAATAAGAATAACTTTCACCTACTTTGGTTCAGAAAGGTGTCCACTGTTCAGCAATACACATTTTCAATAACATACCAGCAGTCATAAAAAGCTCAACTAATAATGAAGTTCAATTTGAAAAAATCTAAGGATTTATTGGTGGCCAACTCCTTCTACTCTATTTATGAATTTATTAGCAGAACCGATTCATGTATGATCTGTATGTTGTTAATAGTATCACATAATGTAAATATTGCATACAATCTGGCTTTTGTACAAATTTTCTGCAGTAATGCGACCACTGGAAATACTTGCTGTACGATGTTTTTTCATTTTATTTTATTTTTATCTGATGAAGCGTGGCTACAGCCTAAGAATTATCATATCCACCTAAGTGTACTGAACATTTAAAACGTGGTGACAAGTTTTATATTCTTTTTAATGTAAATATCCTTAAGATTTTTCTGATCAATTCCACATGAACAACGGCAGTTTCATTTGGGATGTGTGGGGGCTACGTCAGCATGTTTGTTTTTATTTTTCATTTTTCTTTTCTGACATGTTGCACATCCCAGAGGATCTCCTCGCTATGAATCAAATGGAACGAAAAGTATATCTAACCTAATCTGCAGTTAATTAATAGGGGGGGGGGTGCATTCATGAAACTGACCGAAAATGTCAGTTTATTTTTTGTTTACTAGTAGAACTCAAGGACAAAAAGTTCCCAAATGGTTCAAATGGCTCTGAGCACTATGGGACATAACATCTGAGGTCATCAGTCCCCTATAACTTAGAACTACTTAAACCTAACTAACCTAAGGACGTCACACACATCCATGTCCGAGGCAGGATTCGAAGCTGCGACCGTAGCGGTCGCGCGCTTCCAGACGGAAACACATAGAACCGCTCGGCCATGCCGGCCGGCTGAAGTTCCCAAAGTTTCAATGATGAAATCGCATCCGAAGTGCCAGGAAATTAATTAAATGTGTGCTGCGATCTTCCTGTCACACCCACTTTTTGAAGTGCAGTGGGACAACAACCCTTACATTCACAAGGAGACTTCCAAATTGTATCTTGGATGCAGTCGAGATCACTGACAGGTAGCTGAGCTATCCTGAAGTTCTAAACACGTGTGTTCATGGCAAAACCCAGAAACCAAACGGGTCTCTAACTTGACTCATATGGAAACGACGCCCTAAAACCACATTTTCATCGGCTACAGTTGTCAATATTGCAACTTAGACGCAGGTCCTGTATTTAATGAAGGTAACGTAGAGAGGATGAAGGCATTAGAGAGAATGGGCTTTAAGATAGGAAATTTCAATCAAGACATCATGAGAAAAATGTACTTACAGCACCTCTGTTCAGCTGAAAAGTCAGTTGAAGATCTGGTAAAAGAAAAATGACAGAAAACAAGAAACCAGAATGGAAACCTAGAAGGGAAAGAGGACCCTGAGTACAAATATCCGGTCGTCTGAAGAGCTCACGTAAAAAAAAAAAAAAAAAGTTAGACTGAACTAAAAAATGCATTTCCTGAAAACTGTGTTTTGTTAAAGGTTGTGCACCTCTCTGCCGGAAGCTAAGAAGGCTATAATTCTGAAATTTTGTACATTTATTTCTATAAATCCAATACATACTGTGTGAAGAGTAAACTTTGAAATTCTGCTTATAAGCCGAGATATGGGGCAATGTGCTTGCTATTTTACTTAAATTTTATATCATACTTACAGAATTCGAATTAAAATTTTTTTAAAACTTTCCTATTCGATATGGCAAAAATCCTCATGAGAGAAGCTCACAAATTGGAAAGAGTTCAAACCGAGAAAATTTTGTAGAAAGTTTTCGAAGATTTTCTGAGAAAAAGGGACATATTTTTTAAACAAAATTTTAAAATTCTATAATGAGATAAACGTACACAATCCAACTTAAGGGTAAGTGTGTGAATTTCATGTAAGACAAAGTACAAAATTTCATTGCCGTATCTTTAAAATTGTGGATTTGGTGCACCTTTTAAACAGTGCGTGTTTTTCTTGAACGTGCTGCCTTAAAGTAATTAACTGATCCATTCACTTTTTATTTTCTCCCACGATGTGTTTCGAGGCAGGCCTCACACTCTTAGTGGATGACACAATATTTTTGTTTGCTGGAAATAGCGAGCTGGCCTTCTTCAGTTTCATTTCGCTAAAACATGCACTTCTTAATGTAATATGGCACTGGAAACACAGTTTTTAAACAATAATGAAGCTACTTACAGGATGGTCCAGCAGAAAGAACCTCAGCGTCGTCATAAATATACATCTCCATCTTAAAATGGCCCACTGGCACGAAGTAACAACACAAACAGTTCACAGTTTGCACAGACGTAGTAACGCAGTACCTTTTAAGTCAAAGATAATCCATTATCAGTTTACATTGTGAATCAGAGATACACATAACATGTATATAGATGTTTAAATCTTTTAATCTTTTTTCACTTAACTGTATCAAGCATACTAGATTATGCACAGTAACTTTTGCTAGCATCTCTCTTTGAATGACAAATCAAGAAAAATTATTCGCAACTAACCATCAAAGCGATGTGTTATGAAATAAATATGCTTAAACTGAGGCTATGTGATTGTGGTTTTTTATGTGTTTAAATTATTTTCCAATACGGTATTCTTAAGAGAAAAGCTTCGAAACGTTTAAATACTTGTATACATGTCATCTGTATCTCTGATCCACAATCCAAACTGGTAATGAATATTTTTCACGGTAAATGATGACAGCCAAACCAGTTGCAGGATGAAGATTTATCAAAATTCTTGACCACGGTTTCTATATATATAAATATACCTACATCAGAAGTAAAATTCCCTGTTTTCAGGATTTTAATTGAGATGTCCATGTATTTCGAAACAGCCTTTGAAACCTGTGCAGGAACATATTTCAAGATTTTAAACATGGCTGAAACAGTAACTGTTGAAATTCTTCACATGATGACAGCCAAAACAGTTGCAGGATAAAGAAAACAGGGTATTTTACTTCTGATGAAGGTATATTTATATATACCGAAACCGTGGTCAAGAATTTTAATAAATCTTTATGCTGCTACTGTTTTGGCTGTCATCATTTACCGTGAAGAATTTCAAAAGTTGCTGTTTCAGACATGTTTAAAATCTTGGTAATGAATATTATTTAGCTTAAAAGACAGTACAATCTCTGTACTCTTGATGTTGTTGTTTCGTCTGTGTGTGCCATCTTAAGATGAAAATGTGTATTTATGACCATTCTCACGCTTTTATCTGCTGGAACATTTTAGAAGTACCTATATTATTGTTTAAGATTTGTAATTGGAGTGCCATATCCGGTTAAATAGTGAAAATTATAAACTATTTGCAGCAAATGAAATTCAAAACAGACAACTGGCTACATCCAGCAGACAAAAAGTTTGTACTCCAGTGATCCACATGAGGACGACGGTGTGATTCCTCGAAACGCGTTGTCCGAGAAGATAAAAGTGACTAACGCAAACAATTGTTTTAATTGGTCTTCTATAGACTACTTACTACAACCTTCGAACCAGACTCCACTATCAAAGAATGTTACGTAGGTGCTGCTACGCATCTCGCAGACATGTGTGACAATTTGTGTATGGTGGAACGCATTCCAGTCGAACAAAAATCTGATTTACAGTGATTCATATAACTATCGAGCGAATTAAAAAAAAAATTTAAAATGCTTTCATAATCTCCTCATTATGAAGTACAATCTTACGTTAAAACTTTAACATAATAAGGAAAGTATTGGCAAGTGTAACTGTCTGTAGGCAGTATGACTCACGACACGCAGATACCCGAAATATGCTCATCCAGTACTGGAGAATGACAGCGCTTACCCACTTCCAACAGACTGTGCACACAGTTTCAAATCTGTTCGATGCATTTTTCCGCTGAAAGCCCCACAAAATAATAATGTGAAAAAGTTTGTGGCTTACTATAGCTTCGCTGTTCGTGCAGTAAAAGTGCAGCGTCAGTCACGACGATTAATTTATTACTTCTTTGCTATTAATTCTATTCGCTTCTCATTTTTCAGCGAGTATGCACGTAGACCAACGAATGTACCTACGACATTGTATCAATGTACGCCACGTACTCCAGAAGGTATGAAGTCATAAACACTGAAACGTGTGAAAAATTAACTTTCCTTGAAACGGAATGCAAATCACTGAGAATACACTCATCCTCTCTTTGATTATGACAACAGATAAGAGGGTACCGAATGAATTTCCCCTCATCGAATTGATTCGTAAGGACAAGGCGTGTAGAGAACGACAAGGCCTTCGACGTGTGTGAGTAGGAAGACGCAACTCTTAACCGAGTTCGAGAAAATCGAGTTTGGATATTTTAGTCGTGCTTGTATACGTTGTACAGTCGCTACTATCACGGTGTCCAGTGGAGTGAGTGAGCGTGTTGTAACACCAGTGCGAGGTCTGTGTGTCGAATCTCGCTGCCAGCAGGACTTTTTTCGGAGTTATCTGGTCCACTGTTCGGTACCATTCCTCGAAATGCATGGTAAGCCGCGAAATCGTGTGATGACGATAACCGTTTATAAATGCAACCCGAGTTCGTTTCACATTAGACACACTGGAAAAAACCACTGATACGCAAAAATTCGGCGTCCTTTACATCAGCCGTATGCCGCGATAATTATTTTTTCCCGTATTTCTACGATCAGTACAATCCTGATTCGTACAACTGTGCAAGGGTTACACGTTCTACTTGTGACAAATGTAGAGACAATATCGTAAATTACATGATTACACCGACTGGACCGAAAGTTTCCTTGTGTTATTCGATTTTAAAACTCCTTACAAAATATCCTTTTTTTGATGTCAAAGATTAGGAAAAAGGTGGTGGTGGTGGTGGTGGTTGTTGGTATGTTTAAGGGGGACTAAACAGCGAAGGTCATCAGTCCCCCATTCCAAAATCAGACGAGCCGAAAAGCTAAGGAGCAGATAAAAACCAAAGGGGGAGGAGACGTCCCCCCAGGCGCTAAAAGAACACAAATGCAGCAACAAACACTAAAGACAAGAACAGGACAGAGGAACACCAGACAGAAAGAAACAGAAGAAAGGAAGATGGCCGGAGACTAGTTGACTGACCACGAGAACAAAAAGGGGAAAGAGCCAACCATCTCACGGCACACCAGAACAGCAACAGACACAAGGACAAAAGACACAGAAAGGGAAAGGCGCAGGACCTCCCTAAATCGAACCATAAAACGGACTACCACGGATAAAATTTAAAACGTCATCAGCCATGGAGGCATCGTCAGATAAAACCAAAGCCAAAGTGCCCGGGAGATTAAAAGATTGCCGGAGTGTGCGCAGTCGAGGACACTCCAGCAAAATGTGGCCGACCGTCAGCCGGGACCCACACCGACACAAGGGGGGATCCTCCTGACGCAACAGATGGCCGTGCGTCAGGTAGGTATGGCCGATGCGCAGCCGACACAGGACTACCGAGTCCCTGCGAGAAGCCCGCAAGGAGGAACGCCACACATCGGTCGTCTCCTTGACAGCCCGCAGTTTATTTGGGGCTGTCATGCCACGCCACTCAGCAGCCCACATCCCACTCAGCTTACGGCGCAACACCAGCTGCTGGTCGCGAGCCGTAAGGCCGATCTCCAAAGCCGGGGCGTCGATCGCCCCTTTGGCCAGCCTGTCTACACGTTCGTTCCCTGGGATGCCAACATGACCGGGCGTCCAAACCAGGACCACCGAACGACCAGAACGGGCAATGGCGGAAACAGATTCCTGAATGGAGGACACCAGAGGAGAGAAGGGATAGCAGCGGTCGATGGCCAGAATGCTGCTCAGGGAGTCACTGCAGATGACGACGGACGCATCTGAGCAGGAACGCATATGCTCAAGAGCTCGCAAGATGGCCACCAGCTCTGCAGTAAAAATACTGCTGCCAGCCGGCAAGGAGCGTTGCTCAACATGGGCAGCGTGAGCAAAAGCGTAGGCAGTGCGACCATCAACCAGGGAACCATCAGTGTAGACAGGCTCACAGCCCGGAAAGGAGTCGAGGAGCGCAAGAAAACGGCGACGGAGGGCCACAGGCGGAACCGAGTCCTTAGGTCCCTGTGCCAAATCCAGATGGACGGACGGCCGGGACAAACACCAGGGAGGCGTAGGTGTACGGACCCGGAAGGGAGGCAGAAGAGGGAATGACCCCAGTTCTGACAGCAGGGACTGGACACGGGCAGCTACGGAAAGCCCAGACCGAGGTCGCCGTTCGGGCAGGTGGTGGACCAAGGCAGGGAAAAGCAGGCGACGGTTGGGATGGCCTGGCGAGCAATGTACGTGGACAGCATAGTCGGCGAGCAGACGATGGCGGCGAATCCGCAGCGGGGGAATCCCGGCCTCCACCAGTAGACTGTCCACGGGGCTGGTGCGAAAAGCGCCAGTTGCAAGCCGAACCCCACAGTGATGTATGGGGTCTAACAACTGCAACACTGAGGGTGACGCAGACCCATAGGCCAGGCTCCCATAATCAAGCCGGGACTGCACAAGGGCTCTGTACAATTGCAGTAGCGTGCAGCGATCTGCACCCCAAGACGTGTGGCTAAGGCAGCGGAGGGCGTTGAGGTGCCGCCAGCATTTTTGCTTCAGCTGAGTAACATGAGGAACCCATGTGAGCCGGGCATCAAACACGAGTCCCAAGAAGCGGCAAGTGTCCACCACTTCAAGCAGGTGGCCGTCGAGGTAAAGGTCAGGACGAGGGTGGACCGTCCGACGCCTGCAGAAGTGCATAACCCGAGTCTTGGCAGCAGAGAACTGAAAACCATGAGCCAGAGCCCATGATGCTGCCTTGCGAACGGCGACTTGCAACCTGCGTTCGGCGACTCCCGTAGTTGTGGAGCTAAATGAGATGCAGAAGTCGTCGGCATACAAAGAAGGAGACACCGACGACCCCACTGCTGCAGCCAGACCATTAATGGCCACTAGAAATAACGAGACGCTCAACACCGAGCCCTGCGGGACCCCATTTTCCTGTATATAAGAGGAACTAGAGGTGGCACCGACTTGCACCCGGAAAGAGCGGCGCAATAAAAAGCTTTGAAGAAAAGCCGGGAGCCGGGACCCCACCCATGCAACGTGGCGAGGATGTGATGCCTCCATGTGGTGTCATACGCCTTCCGCAGATCGAAAAATACAGCAACAAGATGCTGACGTCGGGCAAAAGCCGTACGGACAGCAGATTCCAGCCGCACCAAATTGTCCACGGCAGACCGGCCCCGACGGAAGCCACCCTGGGATGGAGCGAGGAGACCGCGCGACTCAAGGACCCAACACAAACGCCGCCCCACCATACGTTCGAGCAATTTGCACAAAACGTTGGTGAGGGTAATGGGACGATAGCTGTCCACCGCCAGTGGGTCCGCACCGGGTTTCAAGATGGGGACAATAACGCCCTCCCGCCATTGCGACGGGAACACGCCTTCGCTCCAAATGCGATTAAATATCGCGAGAACGTGTCTCTGGCAGTCCCTGGAGAGATGCTTCAGCATCTGCGCGTGGATGCAGTCTGGGCCTGGTGCTGTATCAGGGCAATCGGCGAGGGCGGCGAGGAATTCCCTCTCGCTGAAAGGAGCATTGTATGTTTCAAAACGACGCGTGTGGAATGAGAACGGCGTCAGCTCGGCTCGCTCCTTTAGAGAGCGAAAGGCGGCGGGATAGGATGCAGTAGCAGAGCTCTGAGCAAAGTGCGCGGCTAGCCGTTCAGCAATGGCGGCAGCGTCCGTGCAGACATCGCCGTCCAAGGAGAGCCCAGGGACACCCATAGGGGTCTGGGAGCCATAAATCCGCCGGATCCGGGACCACACGTGCGAGGACGAGACACGGGAGCCCAGGGAGGAGACGTACCTCTCCCAGCACTCTTGCTTACGCCGTGCAATAAGACGACGGGCGAAGGCACGGAGCCTCTTAAAGGCGATGAGGGTCTCCAGAGACGGGTGCCGCCTATGACGCTGGAGAGCCCGCCTACGGTCGCGAATAGCCTCAGCAATCTCCGGCGACCACCAGGGGACAGCCTTCCGCCGAGGGAGGCCAGAGGAACGGGGGATGGCAGCCTCGGCCGCCGAAATGATGGACGTGGTGAAAACACGGACCACCTCGTCAATGTCACCCTGTGGGGGAGACGCAATGGTTACAGCGGAAGTAAAAGCTGGCCAGTCAGCCCTGTGGAGAGCCCAGCGGGGCAAGCGCCCAGAAGAATGACACTGTGGCAGTGACAAATAGATGGGAAAATGGTCACTGCCACACAGGTCAGGATGTACCCTCCAGTGGAGGGATGGGACAAGTCCAGGGCTGCAAATAGAGAGATCGATGGCCGAGAACGAGCCATGGGCCACACTGAAATGTGTGGGAGCACCGGTGTTCAAGAGGCTAAGGTCGAGCTGAGCCAACACATGCTCCACGGCCCGACCGCGATCATCGGAGACAGTCCCACCCCATAGAGGATTGTGGGCATTGAAATCGCCCAGAAGCAGCAATGGTGGCGGGAGTTGAGCCAGCAGCGCAGCCAAGACATGGCGGGGGAGCTCCCCATCCGGAGGAATGTAAACAGAGCATACAGTAATAGCCGGCGAGAGCTCAACCCTGGCAGCAACTGCCTCTAAAGGCGTCTGAAGGTGTACTGGCGAGCTACAGACAGAGTGGTGAACAAAGAGGCAAACCCCACCTGACGCTCGTTGACAGGCAGCACGGTTCTTATAGTATCCCCGATAACCGCGAAGGGCGGGGGTCCGCAGTGCAGGAAACCAAGTTTCCTGCAGAGCAATGCAGAGAACAGGGGAATCACTCAGAAGCATCCGGAGCTCTGGCAGGTGGCGGAAATAACCGCCGCAGTTCCATTGGAGAATGGAAGCAGGAAGGGACTGGGAGGGCGTGAATGCGACTAAGAGGCAGACAGCGCTTCAGAGCCAACCGCCGCCACTGGGGGAGAGTCAGCTGAGTCCATAGGAGAGGCCCCCAAGGGTTCCGTGAGGGCGAGATCCGCGGCAGAGGCGAGGATCTCCACCTCATCCCCGGAGCCAGGACTATGTACAGCAGGCGGTGCTGAAACCGCCGGAACGTCCTTCTTCTTGGACACATTCCGTTCCTTCTTCTCGCGTCTGCCCTTAGGGTGAGAGGGCTGGGAGAGCTTCTCTGAAGGAGCGTCGGAGGCTGACGACGACGCAGAAGCCCTACGACCAGCAGGTGGCGGAACCTTCAGCCACTGGCCGACATCTGGCTGGGAAGGAGAAGAAACGGAGGAAGGGAGAGCCCCGTGGGACCCCTTCCGCGAGAGAGGAACCGGCGGAGGCAACGCCGCCGGAGAAGGAGGGGGAGGAATCGAGCCTCCCGGTTGTGGAGCAGATGTCACTCCCGAAGTAAGCTTGGGGGGAGCGACAGAAGAGGGTTTGCCCCCAACTGCTAAGGGGGCAAGAGACGAAGGCTTGCCCCCAGGCACGAGGGGGGCAGACAGAGATACATGGCCCCGAGGGCCCACTGAAGGCGGCACAGATGAAGCGACAACCGTCGCCCGTGCGGGCGACGATAACATGGCTGCAGCATAAGATGTTCGAAGGGAAGCAGGGTACAACCTTTCATATTTCTGTTTAGCCTCTCGATAAGTAAGCCGGTCCAGGGTCTTAAATTCCATGATCTTCCGCTCCTTATGAAGAACGGGGCAATCCGGCGAGCATGGAGAGTGGGGCTCCCCACAGTTAACACATACAGGCGGAGGTGCACATGGAGAATCAGGATGAGAGGGGCGTCCGCAATCTCGACATGTAGCGCTGGATGGGCAACGGGAGGACATATGCCCAAACTTCCAGCACTGGAAGCACCGCATCGGGGGAGGCACGTATGGCTTGACGTCGCAACGGTAAACCATCACCTTGACCTTCTCGGGCAAGACATCACCCTCAAAGGCCAAGATAAAGGCACCGGTGGCCACCCTGTTTGTCTTGGGTCCTCGATGGACACGACGGACAAAATGCACACCACGTCGTTCCAAGTCGGCTCTCAGCTCGTCATCGGATTGCAACAAGAGGTCACGATGGTAAATAATCCCCTGGACCATATTTAAGCTACTGTGGGGAGTGACGGTAACAGGGACGTCACCCAGCTTATCACACAAGAGCAACGCTCGTGACTGGGCTGGGGAGGACGTCTTGAGGAGGATGGACCCATTCCTCATTTTTGACAACCCCGCCACTTCCCCAAACTTATCCTCCAGGTGTTCCACAAAAAACATAGGCTTCGTCGGGAGAAAGGAGTCACCATCAGTCCTGCTGCAGACAAGGTATTGCGGTACGTAAGGCTCCCGCTTGGCACTAGATCGGCGTCCCTCCCATGGCGCAGCCAACGAGGGGAACGTCTGAGGGTCATACTGCGCAGCATCGAAGTCGACTCTACCTCGCTTAGAGACGCTGGTGGCCGTGCGACCACCAGCTTGATGTGATTTATTGCGCTTCATTGCGCCACATCCGCCCAGATGCCACCTACTCCGAACGAGGGCTCTCCCCAAGGGCGCCACCCAGCCAAAGCAACGGGTACCTGGCCGATATCCCGTTGCCCGGAGTCCCCGTGCCCCAGACAAGATGGGCACGTACTCCTTGGCATGCATGGGGAGGAAACAGCTCAGGCATCTGTAGTGCGATCCCTGCGTGGTCAGGGGGCTACCACCAAGAGGGTACATGACGACCCCACCACAACGGACTGGCTACCGTGCTGGATTTTAGGTGTTTAAAGGGTCCACAGTTGTCGTAGGCGCTAAGAAGAAGAGTGCGCACAAGGCGAGGAGGAGACCACCCAGAAGATGTTGGGCGTAGTCCCCCCCCCCCCCCACGACAATAGGTAACATGCAAGATGTTGGAGCATGATGGACCAATACAAAAACACCACGTAAGGTGTCCTTCCCCAAATGGCACGCACTGACGACGGAAATTTGGAAGAAAAAAGGAGGTCAAACCCAAGAGGGGACCATCACAGAAGGCCGAAACGTTTGAGACTCCTTTTAGTCGCCTCTTACGACAGGCAGGAATACCGCGGGCCTATTCTTACCCCCGAACCCGCAGGGGGATAGGAAAAAGGTAAATGAATGCTTAGGTATTGATATTTTTGACGGTCATAATAAATCTGTTTCTCGAATTATGCGGGAATGAAAAGTAAACTACCGGTAGTGAGATTCGACCCAGAGACCTCGCTCGTATGTAACTAACCGCTTGCTGGCCCGACTGTGAGTGCTAGTGGTCCTATAAGGCTGACAGCATAAGGATGCCTCATAATTTCCGTACTCGATTTTCTGAAAAGCGGTAGAGAGTGGTGTCCTACGCAACCGGTCAGTGTGAATGAAATTGGCGAGGGGAAGTTCTTAAGGTCCCCTTGTTACCGATATCCAAGACAATTTAAACGTACGCTACTGGCCATTAAAATTGCTACACCACGAAGATGACGTGCTACAGACGCGAAATTTAACCAACAGGAAGAAGATGCTGTGATATGTAAATGATTAGCTTTTCAGAGCATTCACACAAGGTTGGCGCCGGTGGCGACACCTACAACATGCTGACATGAGGAAAGTTTCCAACCGATTTCTCATACACAAACAGCAGTTGATCAGCGTTGCCTGGTGAAACGTTGTTGTGATGCGTCGTGTAAAGAGGAGAAATGTGTACCATCACGTTTCCGACTTTGATAAAGGTCGGATTGTAGCCTATCGCGATTGTGGTTTATCGTATCGCGACATTGCTGCTTGCGTTATCCAATGACTGTTAGCAGAATATGGAATCGGTGGGTTCAGGAGGGTAATACAGAACGCCGTGCTGGATCCCAACGGCCTCGTATCACTAGCAGTCGAGATGACAGGCATCTTATCCCCATGGCTGTTAACAGATCGTGCAGCCACGTCTCGATCCCAGAGTCAACAGATGGGGACGTTTGCAAGACAACAACCATCTGCACGAACAGTTCGACGACGTTTGCAGCATCATGGACTATCAGCTCGGAGACCATGGCTGCGGTTACCCTTGACGCTGCATCACAGACAGGAGCGCCTGCGATGGTGTACTGAAGGACTAACCTGGGTGCACGAATGGCAAAACGTCATTTTTTCGGATGAATCCAGGTTCTGTTTACAGCACCATCCATGATGGTCGCATCCGTGTTTGGCGACATCGCGGTGAACGCACGTTGGAAGCGTGTATTCGTCATCGCCATATTGGCGTATCACCCGGCGTGATGGTATGGGGTGCCATTGGTTACACGTCTCGGTCACCTCTTGTTCGCATTGATGGCACTTTGAACGGTGGATGTTACATTTCAGATGTGTTACGACCCGTGGCTCTACCCTTCATGCCATCCCTGCGTAACCCTTCATTTCAGCAGGATAATGCACGACCGCATGTTGCAGGTCCTGTATGGGTCTTTCTGGATACAGAAAATGTTCGACTGCTGCCCTGGCCATCACAGTCTCCAAATATCTGGCCAATTGAAAAGTCTGGTCAATGGTGGCCGAGCAACTGGCTCGTCAGAATACGCCAGTCCTTACTCTTGATGAACTGTGGTATCGTGTTGAAGCTGCATGGGCAGCTGTACGTGTACATGCCATCCAAGCTCTGTTTGACTCAATGCCCAGGCGTATCAAGGCCGTTATTACGGCCAGTGGTGGTTGTTCTGGGTACTGATTTCTTGGGATCTATGCACCCAAATTGTGTGAAAATGTAATCACATGTCAGTTTTAGTATAATGTATTTGTCCAATGAATACCCGTTTATCATCTGCACTTCTTCTTGTTGTAGCAATTGTAATGGCCAGTAGTGTAATTTCATAGAAATGTGAACATTGTTAGCGCAGTTGTCAGCATGTTAATAGGATGATGGCCTTTACTTTTACCACTAACGCTATATTTACAGACTAATCGTCCTTTACCTAAACACGAAGATAAGTAACGTTATATATAAAAATTATACAGTAGTGTATGGCACAGAATCTGTATTTTAGAACCTCTTTACAAATACCACTCTAGCTGTGTATATAAAGGTAGTACAGAATATTTAATTAAATTACAACTGGCATCATTAGTATCAACGGCAGATAACAACAGATCTCCACATTTCAAGAGTTTACACGAAACCATAATACTAGATAATCGACGAAACAGTAAGACAATTTATGTCAGTAGAGAAAAAAAACCGGTTTGAATCGAGTTCTTTGAATTAAACCTCACAGGCTAAAGAACTTGCTGTTGCTGACCCATTGCTGGTGAAACAAAGAAAAGTGATTGTACGGCGACTGCAGAAAGCGGCAAAAGGTGCAGGGGTGGGCGGCGTCTCACGTGTGTGGCCCACGTTCACGAAATACAGCTGGACACGGTGGACTGATAACAGCAAGCTTTCGTGTCCAGAAATTACAGTATCATCTGTTTATTTTGCACTGGACACAGACTCTTACCCGAAATTTCACGAGATCCCCGCGCGAAGCGCTACACTTTAGCAGTGTTAGCGGTGGCTCACCGAATGTTCTGACTGTTGTTAGCGGGAGCCGTTAAGCGTTTGCCTTGGCTCCAGCGCTAACCGAACACAACGCGGCCGCCACCGAGAAACTCCCACTGAATGAAAGCGTTATGGTAGTCGTAGCTGGCGCGACTCTTCTCGCGGGCGCCCGTATAAAGTAAGTCTGGACCTCGATTACGTCGCAGACGGAAAAACACAATGCGCCCGAAGCAGTGTGTGTTCAGGACACGCAGGCCACTGGACTCATCCCGTCGTGCAGGGCCCTCCTGCGGAAATTTGGCAACAAATAACATGCTAAAGCAGCATTTCAGAGCAGCTTTAGAATTAAAAGCCTATAACGCAGCTGCAAAGGTATTTAATTTGTTTCCGCAAAATTTTGTTATACAGTTTGCAGCTTAATGAATTAATTAAAAATCGAAAAGCAATTAAAATTCTTCAGGAGGTCAACTCGATTTTTTACCATCACTGAACAGCTATATTTTATGAAACAGATAAAAAGTTGATGTTTGTCTCCATGCAGACATTAGTATCGCAATTTTAAAAAATGATGTATGATATACACAACTAATACATGTCTTGGTGCAACGCAGAATATATCAAAACGGATGTCTATGAATTTAGTGGCCGTTATATTTAATTCAAATAAAATCATTTAACAAACAATCAGCCACAAAATAAAAGTTTCAAATGATTTCATAGGGTAAATGGTTGGCATGTGCTCTACACTATAAACATACTCCACAAGCAATTGTATGTTCATGGCGGAGGTGGCCCTATCGTTTTCTTCCTAGTTACACTCGCTAATTGAACGTTACTTCTTTACGAGCCCTAATTTCTCTTACCTTATGTTTGCAGTCCTTACGCGAAAAGTACAGTCGTGGACAAAACGAGCGAGACCCCTCGCCTTTTCGTTATGCTGATCGGCACAGCTTTAAAGTCTGCTACACAGCATAACAGGCAAGGCGACGAAGTGCTACCAACATACTATGCACAGGCGTGAAATTGAAAAACTATCCGAACTTTGTCAGATTGTTTCAATCATGTCTAAGACTGTATTAATGTTGATTAGTGCGTTAAACAGAATACGTGAATATAAGATATAAATGAAAGAAGAAAAGCAAATTAGTTTGAACTGTACTAATAAAAATGAATTTCAGCTTATCGAGATAACATAACTGTTTTAGTAAGACAAAGTACCCCAGATCGTTACGAATTAGCAAAATATTACGCGCATTCGGCCGTGAAACCGTCTGTGTCAACGTTCAGACCAGTCATACTGGATTACCGTTGCGTAAATTTTCTTTACATAAACAGCCCTATCTTTAGATTGCGTTCACATAGAAGCTCACATTTTTACACCACCAAGGGACCATATACCACAGGAAGTGCGATATATTTCCGCTTATTATATCTACCTGTATTCGAGGTAATCGGGTTTTAAGGATTGGGTAGACAGATACACGGTCAAGAAAGTGAGACTAGTAGGGTTCCATTTTTACCGATTTACGAGACTAAATCATAACAACGAAAATAGCTACGACAATTACTAAAGATGAGGCCGCATAAATAATTTCCCATTCTCTTTATCCGAAATGTTCCAGTTGCAGTCGATACATTAGCATATTAATCGTAGCTACGCTTTCAATCCAAATTTAAAAAAAAAAAAAAAAATCCATTTGCCTATACACGTGGTAATTCACATCCCAGTATTAATGCCACCGCGTTTTAGAAGTGCGAGCATTCCCATAGCTTAAGAAACACTTCGGCTAATGAACCTTTCCTAGCTGTGGCGAGTCTAAAGGACAATTCGAAACATTGTAGAATACGTTTGCAACTATGTCGCCGTATATTTCTTGGGGTGGTGCAGAATTATCCTACTACATTTACTCGCTAATAACAGTATTTGGTATTTCGATAAACATCCCGAATGATTGTCACATAAGCGGTGACAAATAGGTAGAAAATTTATGTTTGGGTCCAGAAAGCTCTATGCAACAGAAACTGCAGATCATTTTGCCATTTTCATTGCGAAATTGCCGGCTTATTCATGTCTGGGGTAATAATAGAGGGCTGTTTGCCTGAGTTGTCTGCTAGCGTAGTGAAAGGTGTTTGCTACTGCAAGGGAGGTCTGTTTTTTTTCGGTTCTAATCTTGATGGAGGCAGATAGACTATCAATAACGCAATTTTAAGGAATTCTCGCGCCCCCAATACCTTTTTTTATTCTATACCGGCGCCCTGTGGATGTCAATATGAAACTCTTGTAGAATTTCATACTTGTTACTGCCTACTTTTTCCGCTTCTGTCAACAATTGGATTGACTTAAATGTGGCACTGAATGATTTTTAACTGAATTTCGTTATGAATCTTCACGCATTGCTAAATTTGCACACTTTCATTGTGGTCAGCAACGGTAATCCAGTATGACTGGTCTGAACGTTGACACAGACGGTTTCACGGCCGAATGCGCATAATACACTCCTGGAAATTGAAATAAGAACACCGTGAATTCATTCTCCCAGGAAGGGGAAACTTTATTGACACATTCCTGGGGTCAGATACATCACATGATCACACTGACAGAACCACAGGCACATAGACATAGGCAACAGAGCATGCACAGTGTCGGCACTAGTACAGTGTATATCCACCTTTCGCAGCAATGCAGGCTGCTATTCTCCCATGGAGACGATCGTAGAGATGCTGGATGTAGTCCTGTGGAACGGCTTGCCATGCCATTTCCACCTGGCGCCTCAGTTGGACCAGCGTTCGTGCTGGACGTGCAGACCGCGTGAGACGACGCTTCATCCAGTCCCAAACATGCTCAATGGGGGACAGATCCGGAGATCTTGCTGGCCAGGGTAGTTGACTTACACCTTCTACAGCACGTTGGGTGGCACGGGATACATGCGGACGTGCATTGTCCTGTTGGAACAGCAAGTTCCCTTGCCGGTCTAGGAATGGTAGAACGATGGGTTCGATGACGGTTTGGATGTACCGTGCACTATTCAGTGTCCCCTCGACGATCACCAGTGGTGTACGGCCAGTGTAGGAGATCGCTCCCCACACCATGATGCCGGGTGTTGGCCCTGTGTGCCTCGGTCGTATGCAGTCCTGATTGTGGCGCTCACCTGCACGGCGCCAAACACGCATACGACCATCATTGGCACCAAGGCAGAAGCGACTCTCATCGCTGAAGACGACACGTTTCCATTCGTCCCTCCATTCACGCCTGTCGCGACACCACTGGAGGCGGGCTGCACGATGTTGGGGCGTGAGCGGAAGACGGCCTAACGGTGTGCGGGACCGTAGCCCAGCTTCATGGAGACGGTTGCGAATGGTCCTCGCCGATACCCCAGGAGCAACAGTGTCCCTAATTTGCTGGGAAGTGGCGGTGCGGTCCCCTACGGCACTGCGTAGGATCCTACGGTCTTGGCGTGCATCCGTGCGTCGCTGCGGTCCGGTCCCAGGTCGACGGGCACGTGCACCTTCCGCCGACCACTGGCGACAACATCGATGTACTGTGGAGACCTCACGCCCCACGTGTTGAGCAATTCGGCGGTACGTCCACCCGGCCTCCCGCATGCCCACTATACGCCCTCGCTCAAAGTCCGTCAACTGCACATACGGTTCACGTCCACGCTGTCGCGGCATGCTACCAGTGTTAAAGACTGCGATGGAGCTCCGTATGCCACGGCAAACTGGCTGACACTGACGGCGGCGGTGCACAAATGCTGCGCAGCTAGCGCCATTCGACGGCCAACACCGCGGTTCCTGGTGTGTCCGCTGTGCCGTGCGTGTGATCATTGCTTGTACAGCCCTCTCGCAGTGTCCGGAGCAAGTATGGTGGGTCTGACACACCGGTGTCAATGTGTTCTTTTTTCCATTTCCAGGAGTGTATTTTGCTAATTCGTAACGATCTGGGGTACTTTGTCTTACTAAAACAGTTATGTTATCTCGATAAGCTGAAATTCATTTTTATTAGTACAGTTCATACTAATTTGCGTTTCTTCTTTCATTTATATCTTATATTCACGTGTTCTGTTTAACGCACTAATCAACATTCATACAGTCTTAGACATGATTGAAACAGTCTGACGAAGTTCGGATAGTTTTTCAATTTCACGCCTGTGCATACTATGTTGGTAGCACTTCGTCGCCTTGGCTGTTATGTTGTGTAGTAGACTTTAAAGCTGTGCCGATCAGCATAACGAAAAGGCGAGGGGTCTCGCTCATTTTGTCCACGACTGTACGTTGGTGACAGGAGAAGCGGTCTTCCCTCCAGATATTCCCGTTACAGTTCCTACCCGTAATACTCCCGTATCGATCGAAGCTACCGCTAACAGCTCTAGCAGCACGCCTTTGAATTGCTTCGTTGTTTTCCTTTAATCCGACCTAAGGGGCATCACAAAGACTCGAATAGTACTCAGTAATGCATCGCACTAGTCTTCTATACGCAGCCTCCTTCATACGTGGAATACATCTCCGAAGTACTCTCAACAAACCGAAGTCGATCTTTCGCCATAGCCACTGATGACCTAATACTCTCGTGCCATTCCATGTCGCCCTGCTGCGTTTCTCCCAGACACTTAACCGACGTCACTGCGTCGATCAGGACAACTCTAATACTCTGACCGAACGTTACGGGATTGTTTTTCCTAGCCACGTGAATTAGCTTATATTTTTCTTCATGTACAGCAAGCTGCCGTTCGTCACATCAAGTACGAGCAGAAATTCTGCCTAAGCCATCCTCATTTCTCTTGCAGTCACTCAACTATGACACTTTCGAATATACTACCGCGACATCGGCAAACAGTCGCAGACCGCTAGTGTCGACCTGCACGTCACATCATTTATGAATATAAAGAACAAGGGCTGTCCCATCACACTTCCTTGGGGAACCGGTGACAACACCCTTGTCTCCTATCGACAACAACGTACTTTTCATACGAAAAAAGTTATCTACTAGGTCTACAATTTTGCTTCTGCCGTTTTTTCTGGAAGTTCGGGGCTTTATTGTGAAAAACTTACAGAGATTTATGATTCATAGTATTGTCCATCGCTGGCCACTACATTCTCCCATCTTTCGGATAGCATACGAATCCCATGGCGGAAGAAGTGGGCGTGTTTTGTGGGAATCCATGAATCGATTCAATTTTGCACTTGTTCGTATGACCGGAAGTGCTGGTCAGCCAGACTGTACGCCACTGATCGAAACACGTGGTAGTTAGAGAGAGAGCAACGTATGGTGAATACGGCGGGAGGGATAGGACCTCTCGTTTCAACGTTTCCATGTATATTTTGACTAGTTTTACGATATGGGGTCGAGCACTACTGCAAAATTACCTTTACGTGTTTATCGTTGTATTGCGGCCGTTTGTGTTTCAGTGCTGGGCTCGAACGCATCAATTGCGCAACTGCCGTCTACTGCAAAACGGCGGAAGCAAAGTTGTAGGCCCAAAACAATGCACACATCTAAATTAATATTATGGACGAAACAATAGCTGCCTGCTACGTTCTGCCTGCTAGGTTTTTTCGACTAGAGCGCTGAACGTATTTTGATGAAATCTGATGCGGAGATAGCTTGAGCCCTGAGGAAGAACATGAGTTACTGTAGAAATTACAAAAAAGGAAAGAAAATCTACTACTAAGACGATGAAGTACGCAATGGAACATCTTGAACACATATCATATTCAAAAATTATTAAATTTGTAGTATAATCTCAATATATAAACGGCAATGACCTGATTGAATGACTGACTCATCAGCGCCCAGCCCAAACCGCTAAGGACAGAAACTTGAAATTTGGAAAAGCTTTGAATCTTATACCGAGGGGTCCTTTATGAAGGGATTTTTCAAAATTCCAGGCCAAAGGAGATGAAGGTTTTTTTACAAACTATCGCAGTTAATACATTTTTGAAGCTACACCGACGGAAATTGGTGTTTGGTTTCTCGGTCAGAAATAAAGAAATACGCGTTTCACCATTTTTGAAAATTTGTCTCTATGAGAGTGAAATAGCGGCTGGAAGTATTTTTTGAAAATATACCATTATTAAAGTGGTTTTAAAGCTACATCTAGGAACATTGGCATTTGACTTCTCGGTTACAAATAAAAACAAGACGTGTTTCAGTGTTTCTCGAAATTGAGCCCCTAAAGGAATGAAACAGGAGATCATATTTTTTTTGTAATTTTTTTTTACGAAATCAATTTTAAACATAAATCCGACAAAATTTAAAAAAGGTCTCCTCAGTTAGAAATAAAAAAAAAACCTATAGGGGTGAAATGCGGGATGAAAGTTTTTGTGGAAATATTTCAATGTACAAGTATTGTTGAAGCTAAATTTATTGAAATTTGTATCTGGCTTCTCTTTTAGAAACGAAAAATGTGCAGGTCCCTGTTTCTGGAAGTTCAATCCTTAAGGGAGTGTAATAGGGACTGAAAATTTTTAAAAAATATTTCGATACATTAAAAAATTTTGAATCTAAATTTATGATACTTAGTATTTCACTTCTCGGCTAGATATAAAGAAATATTTGTCAGGGGATGAAAGCTGCTATGGAAATATCTTCACAAGAGCTCAAAAGGCATGATTAACAAAAACTTTGAACTCCAAGTACCAGAATCGCTTTTTGGTATGAAGTACAGTCTTAGACATAAAAACTGACCGCCAGCCGGCTGCCACAGAGACTAAGTCCGAGTCGTTCACTTAAGGTGGCCAATAAAACCGACCGCCTCTGACAACGCGTAAGTACGGCCATCTGCACAATCCGGCAACACTGCAAGATGCGGAAGTGTCAGGAGGAAGTGTTCTCTACTTCCAAGATGTTGCCATTTTTTTTTGTGAGCCCGTGATCCAGTGGACATCATCGTGCATTCTAAACTTCTACTCGCGTGTGATTCTTGAGTTTCTCCCGGCGTATTTGATAGTCAAAATATCCACGGGTGTGCTGCCGGTCTATAGTGTCCAACGGGCACAATATTTCGGCGATCATACATGTCGCCATCATCAGGTGAACTGACGGACTGAGCCCCTGTGAACGTGCCGGCACGGAGATCCGTACGCTATGGCTGCTCAGAGGGAACTGGGTTCGGTCGCGGCGGCGGCCGATTTAAATACCCTCCGCCCGCGGCGCGTTCCCAATCAAGAGTAAATCGAGCAAACGTATAGTTGTGACGACCACGGCGGACAGAGCCATCACTCCGACGTCATCTCAGACGCCGTCGCAATCTGTTCCACCGCACGACCGTGGCGCGGGGCGCGGACGGCGGAGGGAGCGCGCCGCGGGCGGAGGGTATTTAAATCGGCCGCCGCCGCGACCGAACCCAGTTCCCTCTGAGCAGCCATAGCGTACGGATCTCCGTGCCGGCACATTCACAGGGGCTCAGTCCGTCAGTTCACCTGATGCTGGCGACATGTATGATCGCCGAAATATTGTGCCCGTTGGACACTATAGACCGGCAGCACACCCGTGGATATTTCTACTCGCGTGTTCGCGTCCGACTGTATCTTTTTTTTTTTCAACCACAGTTTGGCCCTCGTATAAAGTTACGAGTCCGATTAAACATCTAACATAATTCGCTTCACATTCTACCCACCAGTAATAACAAATACCTCTAGAAACAATTCCGCTGGACAGCTCGTGGCTGCGTCGCGATCATAACAGCTTACGCTCGGGCGTTTCCTCGCGCTGCAGCGGCTACCGACCACCGGCCAGACGCCACCCGTCGCCTGAAATCGGGAACCCCCCACGTGAATGCGGCGCGACGCTATCAGTGTATGCATCAGCTGTCATTTTAGAATTTGAAGCTCTAGTTATCATCTTGTAGTTAAACATTAGAGATCAAATGCTTGACAATCATGAACTACGGTTAAGCATTGTAAAATTGGTCGCAAGTGGAGAAAGGCGTAACATCAGCAACAGTATTTACTTTTGGTATAATACAGGGGTGAATGCAAAGGAGGCAGCTTGAAAGATTTCAATTAGGTGTAGCACGAGTGCTTCTGGGATAAATGCCATCACGCGACGTTTGCATTCAACAGGCAAGGTTCAGAAGTCAGGTATGGGAGTACTGCACGCTCTAATTCGAAACAACAAAAATCAGCAGAGTGACTATTACTGCAGTTTTGCTTGAATCCCATCAGGTCGCTCATTGAGCATTCCTGTGCAATATTGTTGCTGGCGTCGGGCTATGATGCCTTTATCGTTAACTTCTGAAGAAGAAATGAAAGGCTGAGTCCTACCAAAGACGTAAACTAAAGCAAAGAGAAGTGTGAACATAATATTTGCCATCTGATAGCTCCAAAAGTGTGTTTTGCACTACGAATTCTTTCCCAAGGATCTGTCCATCACAGCTGGAATTTGTTTTGTTGCCAACAACTGAAACACGTTTCGGTCGCAGTGCAAGAAAATCGACCGACAAAACTACATCACGTGTGCTACTGCATGATAACGCACTCTGTTGATTTGAGAAACAAGACTATCCAGGAGAGTAATAGGGAAGTCATCTCTCAGGCACTTGTTCCTCTGATCGCATACTCGTAAGATTTTACTTTTCCCGCTCCTGATCGATCAAACGCCAAGGCAACTCAGTTCTAGACAAAAATGCTCTTCAAACTACTTTGGTTTAATTTATTTAATTAATCGTATGGTTATGACCCCCGTCATCGTTCGCCGGATGCCGGTCTTTCACTTTGACACCACTTTGGCGAACTGCAGTCGATGAGAAAATTCCCCAACCTAACCAGGAATCAATCCGGGCCCACAGGATAGACAATCCAGCGCGTTGACGATTCAAAAAATGGCTTTGAGCACTATGGGACTTAACTTCTGAGGTCATCAGTCCCCTAGAACTTAGAACTACTTTAAACCTAACTAACCTAAGGATAGCACACACAGCCATGCCCGAGGCAGGATTCGAACCTGTGACCGTAGCGGTCGCGCGGTTCCAGACTGTAGCGCCTAGAACCGCTCGGCCACTCCTGCCGGCTTGACGATTCAGCTACTGGGGGTGGATACTGGTTTAATGACATCGTTAGAACCTGTAGGTTCCTACAGGCGTAGAGTTTGTAAATTACTTGAGCACTGTCAGATTGTTTTACATATTGTGAAAGAATATACTGTTGCTGATTCATTTCTTTTTGATGATTACTATTGTGTTCAATAAACTAATGGAAAACGCATTTAAAGTATTCACGGTATTAATACAAATTAAATTCAACTTACTACAGAAATACTACGACGACAGTCATCTTAATAAAGCATTAAGTGTCTGTAAGACGATTGTGCCTCTTCTAACACGAATTAGTAGGATATTACCGACTTCTGACTTCGAGAAGGTCTGTATTTACGTCATGTCCTGTATCATACTCACATACAGGGTGTTCAGAAAAGGGCTCCCTGATTTCAAAATTAAATATCTGGAAAACAAATATCGATAGAGGAATGCAGTAAACGGTATGTTTATTGTGAAAGCTGTAAGAAATCTATACAGCAGCTTGAAATAATAGTTACAAAAGCTGCTAACAGATGGCGCTGTACGCTGTACAGCTCATATCAGCATACATAAGTGAAATAATCGTATGAAAACAATCACAATGTTTTCAAAATGTTCAGCATTGGCACTACAGAGGTGGTGCAAACGAAGAATGAAATTCACCATGACATTTCGTAGTGTCTCAACCGAAAGGGATTCACATGCCACAGAGATCGCCGATTCAAGCTTGTCCAGCGTGGCGGGATGCTTCGGGTAGACCATGTCTTTCACTGTGCCCCACAAAAAAAAGTGGGAGTCATATCCGGCAGATATGGAGGCCAATCCATGCCTGCACCAGTAAATTTGGGATATTCCAAAGCAATGACTCGATTCCCGAAGTATTCCTCAAGAAAGCGAAACACTTGTTCGGTCCGATGTGGTCGGGCTCCATCTTGCATAAACCATTCAGTACCTGGTCGATCCTCTAACGCTTGCTGTGTGGCGGCACATTGTTCCAAAACTGCAACGTAACGTGCACCAGTGACCGTTTCTCGAATGAAAAAAGGGCCAATAATGCCTCTGCTGCATACTGCAGCCCACACAGTAACTTTAGGAGAATACAGTGGTTTCGCTTCACACCAATATGGCTTTTCGGAACCCCAAAATCGCCAGTTCTGCTTATTCACGTATCCATTCAGGTGGAAGTGTGCTTCATCTGTAAACCAGATGCAGCCAACATCAAATCCTTCACTATCAATCATTGTCAGCATCTGATTAGCAAAGGCAACCCTTTGTTGCACATCTCGTACGGGTATGGCCTGGTGCGTTTGAATTTTGAATGGAAACATGTGTAGGCTCTTTCTCAGTATTTTCTGCGTGCTGGAACGCTTCAAACCAGTCTCAGATGCAATTCTACGGACGGATGACATTGGATTTCGCTGAATAATTCCAGAAACTGTGGCGATATTTTCAGGCGTAGCTGCGGTTTGCTTGCGGCCAACATGCCCCACTAGATCATCAGTTATGCTGCCTGTTCGTTGAAATTTTGCGAAGAGCGTACGAATGGTTTTCGCATCGCGTCCTTTAGGAACATTAAATCGTGCTTGAAAACTTCGCCTTGTTGCCGTACCTGTGGTACTCTAGCACCAGAAAAACGCGTTGTTCAATGGAGTACATGGTTATAATCTCTTCCTTCGGTACGCTAACCTCCTTTCACGTTTCAATAGTGGAACTGATCGCTTTGGGCTTCGGATCACTATTTATACTAGGCATTACGTATGGCGATTACAGCGCCATCTGTTAGCAGCTTTTGTAGCTATTATTTCAAACTACTGTATAAACTTCTTACAGCTTTCACAATAAATATACCGTTTACTGCATTCCTCTATCGATCTTTGTTTACGAGATATTTAATTTTGAAATCAAGGAGTCCTTTTCTGGACAGCCTGTATTATGAAAATGTGGCAGTTCATAGATAAAATTATGTATTCACAACAACGAAAAATATGTCGGCAGAAAACAAAAGTGCCATTAAGAATTTTGCAGTACCATAAGATTTTCGCTCTAACACTATGGGGTGCTGAAAGTAGCAAGACGAATTTTGCTCGAGCGTTGTCTTACGATTCCCTTATTGAGCTTCTATCTGCCTGCTTGTAGCTGTGCTACAAAAGAATTAAAAACCTGGCTTTCAGCGAGTCTCGAAAGGGGAGAGACATCAGGTCCTTATATCGTACCTCAAGAGAAAATCCTCACATTATTCAAAACGATAATATGAAGTGAATTTAGTAGGATAGTTCTGTGCCATCAAGGAGGTAACTTGTCGGACGCAGAGTTGCCAAACATATTGTACGTAGTTTCAGTTATACTACCGGGAAGGATACCAGCTGATGTGTTCTGTGAGTGACCCCGGAAGTGACTATAACTTCGTCTCAAAGTTGTGGGTGGTAAGGGCCAGAATATCCTCATTATATGTCAATGAGTCTTATTCGGATTTCTGTAACTAGGTTTAGAGGTTAAAGTGTAATTACTTATAATACATCGATGCACTGAGTGCAAGCGTAACATCATAAATTGATAACTGTGACAATTATTTGTGTTTTACTGTTTTAAGGGGACGGAAACCTTGAAAGCGTCACTGTCATTGGCACACCCGCAAGAAGACAGGCATGACCTGGCTTCTTGTTGTCAGGTTTTCTGGCGGATATTCTGCCGTTGCTCGAAACGTGAAAAAGGCGAATTCGAATATTCCATTTGGCGAAAATACGTTTCTATTCTTCCAGCTCTAACATTCAAAAAATTGTTACAATAAGCGGCATGAAAGCTCTTGTGAACCAACAATTAATAATGCAGTCATAATTAGTAGAATCTGACAATCTCCATCTCTCGTCTGATAATTGTTTAAAACTATGTTTTTCATCTGCACAGCACCGCAGTATTTTCAGTGTGGATTTCAGATAGAAAATTTGTTCGGTGTCGTAACTGTGTGTTCTGAGTTCCACTTGATATTCACCAATTATGGGTTTGACTTGTTCATGTGCACGTTGTAAGTGGCATGTAGAGATGATTTTATGAGGGACTGATAAGAGGGAATTTCCTCTGTAGTTATTCACATCAGATTTGTCTCCTTTTTTGTGGAGTGGTTGGATCAGTGCGCATTTCCTGTCGTCTGGGAGGTCTCCACTTGCCAGATTTTCTGAATGGTCTGTGTGATTTCCTGTAGTGTTTGTGGTCCCAGATTTGTCAGTATCCTGCGATGATTCCGCCTTCTCCTGAAGACTTTACGTTCTTGAGTTTTTTTATGTGGAGCTGGATTTCTTCTTGTGTCGGTGGGTTGGCATCGGGTTTTTTGTATCTTGGGGATGTGTGTGGGAATCGTTCGGGTCCTTCAGGGCAGTTAAGGAGATCGGAATAGTAGTATGCCAATTCTTCACAGTTTTCTTGGTTGGTGAGGGTGAGTTTTCCATTTCTTTCTTGAAGGTCAAATTTTGTAGTGAGTAACCTTTAATTTGGTTTGCGAAAGATCTATTGAAATTTCTGCTGTTGTAGTTTCCGAAGTTGTCGTCAACTGATTTCAGCTTTTTGATGATCTAGTTGGGTTTGGTCTTTCCGACAGTTCTGTTTGTCCTTTTGCGGATGTCGAGGAATTTTTATGGAGCTCCTGTCGATTTGTTGCTGTTGTATTTTTGGAACGCGAGTCGGCGATTGATGATGGCTTCATCGCAGTTTGAGGTCACCATGAGTGTTTTGCCTTTTTTTTAGCGAGATTAATTCTTCGGCTTTTCTGATAATTTTTACTACAAAAGTCAGTCCAGTTGTTCGTCGGTCCTTTTTCCCATTCTTCTGTGATATTGGTTTCATCAGTTATGGATGTGCCTAATTTTTGGAACCAGAGATTTTTGAGGTGGACTCTTTTCAGAGAGAATTCCACTTGAACTCGCATAAGGAGCGGCGTGAGTCAACGTTCGCGCCTCCTCGTCGGACTGGTGTATCGTGGGTGACTCTGTGGTGGATCCAGCAGGCGGCAGCATGGTCGGTCCGGTGGTATTCACCAACATGCTGCGTCGGGGATCGCCATGTTTCCCGTTTTTTTTTTTCCTAAAGTGGGTAGAGATCATTTTGAGATTGAATTGTTGGCAAATGTCAATCAAACGTGTGCCGTTGGTGTTAGTGTTTTGGTGTGCTGAATTTTTACCGACAATTTTTCTTCAGGTTTTTTATGTCCCAAATTTTGCGTTGAAGTCTCCCATTAGGATTTTCAAGTCTTCTTGGTGAATTTTTCTCTTGCTTCTTTCGACTGTGTTCCAGAATTTTTCGACATTTTCGGGTTTTTTCTTATTTTCGATGTTGGTGAGGGCATGTGCATTGATGAGTGTATATTTTTTATTGGCGCTCTGAATGCGCATAGTCATAAGTTGATTGATGATGGGTGTGATTTCTTTGAGAGAGTTGATGATGGATCTGTGTACGAGAAATGTCATGCCGAAGATTGGTGCGCCTTTCGCTACCTTTTGTTGTGTTTTGAAGATGCGATAGTTTCCGCAATGCAAGGATTCATTGTCAGTTAGTCACGTTTCTTGAAGAGCAAGGATGAGAATTTTTTGCGGTCGACTTCTGATGTGAGATTGTGTAGTTTTCCTGTTTGGATCAATGTATTGATATTTAGTGTTTCAATTAATGTTTTCTGCTAGCAGGGCAGTTTACCGTAGATGTCGCATATTCTCTGCCGTGCTAGCCCGGACTCCCCAGAATCCGAAGGTCCAGTTGCTGTTTGCCGACGGGAGGGTTGTGTGCCACCTGGGGTTAAGTTGAATTTACTTGCACAGTTCATGTTTGCTTGTGTTTCATTGGTTTGGCCTGGATAATACCAGGACCGGGCAGGGCAACAGGTTGTTAAAGCCTTTGGAACCAAATATTTTCAGCCCAGCTGAGCTAGCAGATGCTGACCCGAGTACAGGTGATTTTCACTCAGACGTGTCTCGATTTTGGGTTCAACGTGCTGAATAGCCGTTGAGGATTGTGTTAGTATTTGGGCCACCCCCAGTTTTTGATTTGCTCGTTACCATCCATGTCTGGGAACTACCCCCTATCCGCCACCTGCGGAGGCGCCCGGCGGGGCGTCTAACAACCTCACACGGCATTATTATTACTATTATTATTATTATGTTATCAGCAAATCCGATGTGGTGTATCTTCCCACCACTGAAATAGATGTGTATTGTTCGATTCAATATTTGCATCATACAAATATAGGTTATAATTTCGTTACATTTCTCCTAGTAAACATATTTCTCACTTTTTCTTAGGCAGTTGCCACCTTTTACTCCATCAAAGGAATTTATGTGTGTAACATTGTTGCAGTACAGACGTACAAATTATCAGATTTCTGTAATTTCACTTCGATACCAGATCGTTCTAATCGGATTCTGCCAGTCGGTCTTAATGTGGATTTCCGATTATGACTCACATCAGTATATGATAGACTCGGTAGACCACATTCCTAATAGGACAGTTGAATCTAGATCACTTGTCTATGACAGGACCTGAATTCTTATACACTATAGAGAAAACAAATACAATGTGCTTATTACAAATATGTTATTTACATATAAATATGTGAAGTAACGAGATAACAATTTATTTACAGAGCCACAGCCTCATCCATCAGAGTAGAGCGGTGCAAGTTTGGTTTCAGGGCCAAGAGAGGATAAAGCTGTTACCATTTGTTCCACGATCACCGGACCTCTACCCGATAGACAATATGTGGGCAGAGATTACGAGGTTATTGCCATGTGGGCCTACAAATGCAAGCGACCTTTGGACGATGGTGGTGGTGGTGGTGGTTGTTGGTATGTTTAAGGGGGACTAAACAGCGAAGGTCATCAGTCCCCCATTCCAAAATCAGGCGAGCCCAAAATCGACGGAGCAGGTAAAAACCAAAGGGGGAGGAGACGTCCCCCCAGGCGCTAAAAGAACACAAATGCAGCAACAAACACTACAGACAAGAACAGGACAGAGGAACACCAGACAGAAAGAAACAGAAGAAAGGAAGATGGCCGGAGACTGGTTGACTGACCACGAGAACAAAAATGGGAAAGAGCCAACCATCTCACGGCACACCAGAACAGCAACAGACACAAGGACAAAAGACACAGAAAGGGAAAGGCGCAGGACCTCCCTAAATCGAACCATAAAACGGACTACCACGGATAAAATTTAAAACGTCATCAGCCATGGAGGCATCGTCAGATAAAACCAAAGCCAAAGTGCCCGGGAGATTAAAAGATTGCCGGAGTGTGCGCAGTCGAGGACACTATAGCAAAATGTGGCCGACCGTCAGCCGGGACCCACACTGACACAGGGGGGGATCCTCCTGACGCAAGAGATGGCCGTGCGTCAGGTACGTATGGCCGATGCGCAGCCGACACAGGACTACCGAGTCCCTGCGAGGAGCCCGCAAGAAGGAACGCCACACATCGGTCGTCTCCTTGACAGCCCGTATTTTATTCGGGGCTGTCATGCCACGCCACTCAGCAGCCCACATCCCACTCAGCTTACGGTGCAACACCAGCTGCTGGTCGCGAGCCGTAAGGCCGATCTCCAAAGCCGGGGCGTCGATCGCCCCTTTGGCCAGCCTGTCTACACGTTCGTTCCCTGGGATGCCAACATGACCGGGCGTCCAAACCAGGACCACCGAACGACCAGAACGGGCAATGGCGGAAACAGATTCCAGAATGGAGGACACCAGAGGAGAGAAGGGATAGCAGCGGTCGATGGCCTGAAGGCTCTCAGGGAGTCACTGCAGATGACGACGGACCTACCTGAGCAGAAACGCATATGCTCAAGAGCGCGCAATATGGCCACCAGCTCTGCAGTAAAAATACTGCTGCCAGCCGGCAAGGAGCGCTGCTCAACATGAGCAGCATGAGCAAAAGAGTAGGCAGTGCGACCATCAATCAGGGAACCATCAGTGTAGACAGGCTCACAGTCCGAAAATGAGGCGAGGAGAGCAAGAAAACGGCGACGGAGGGCCACAGGCGGAACCGAGTCCTTGGGTCCCTGTGCCAAGTCCAGACGGACGGACGGCCGGGACAAACACCAGGGAGGCGTAGGTGTACGGACCCGGAAGGGAGGCAGAAGAGGGAATGACCCCAGTTCTGACAGCAGGGACTGGACACGGATAGCTATGGAAAGCCCAGACCTAGGTCGCCGTTCGGGCAGATGGAGGACCATAGCAGGGAAAAGCAGGCGACGATTGGGATGATCTGGCGAGCAATGAACGTGGACAGCATAGTCGACGAGCAGACGATGGCGGCGAATCCGCAGCGGGGGAACCCCGGCCTGCACCAGTAGACTATCCACGGGGCTGGTGCGAAAAGCGCCAGTGGCAAGCCTAACCCCACAGTGATGTATGGGGTCTAACAACTTCAACACGGAGGGGGACGCAGACCCATAGGCCAGGCTCCCATAATCAAGCCGGGACTGCACAAGGGCTCGGTACAACCGCAGCAGCGTGCAGCGATCTGCACCCCAAGACGTGTGGCTAAGGCAGCGGAGGGCGTTGAGGTGCCGCCAGCATTTTTGCTTCAGCTGAGTAACATGAGGAACCCATGTGAGCCGGGCATCAAACACGAGTCCCAAGAAGCGGCAAGTGTCCACCACTTCAAGCAGGTGGCGGTGGTGGTGGTTGTTGGTATGTTTAAGGGGGACTAAACAGCGAAGGTCATCAGTCCCCCCATTCCAAAATCAGGCGAGCCGAAAATCTACGAAGCAGATAAAAACCAAAGGGGGAGGAGACGTCCCCCCAGGCGCTAAAAGCACACAAATTCAGCAACAAACACTACAGACAAGAACAGGACAGAGGAACACCAGACAGAAAGAAACAGAAGAAAGGAAGATGGCCGGAGACTGGTTGACTGACCACGAGATCAAAAATGGGAAAGAGTCAACCATCTCACGGCACACCAGAACAGCAACAGACACAAGGACAAAAGACACAGAAAGGGAAAGGCGCAGGACCTCCCTAAATCGAACCATAAAACGGACTACCACGGATAAAATTTAAAACGGTATCAGCCATGGAGGCATCGTCGGATAAAACCAAAGCAAAGTGCCCGGGAGATTAAAAGATTGCCGGAGTGTGCGCAGTCGAGGACACTCCAGCAAAATGTGGCCGACCGTCAGCCGGGACCCACACTGACACAAGGGGGGATCCTCCTGACGTAACAGATGGCCGTGTGTCAGGTAGGTATGGCCGATGCGCAGCCGACACAGGACTACCGAGTCCCTGCGAGAAGCCCGCAGGGAGGAACGCCACACATCGGTCGTCCCCTTGACAGCCCGTAGTTTATTCGGGGCTGTCATGCCACGCCACTCAGCAGCCCACATCCCAAGTACCTTACGGCGCAACACCAGCTGCTGGTCGCGAGCCGTAAGGCCGATCTCCAAAGCTGGGGCGTCTATCGCCCCTTTGGCCAGCCTGTCAACACGTTCGTTCCCTGGGATGCCAACGTGACCTGGCGTCCAAACAAAAACCACCGAACGACCAGAGTGGGCAATGGTGGAAACAGATTGGTTTGTTGGTTGGTTGGGGGATTAAAGGGACCAGACTACTATGGTCATCGGTCCCTTTTTCCAAAGACAAAGAACACCCACAGAGAATAAAAACGAGGAACAGAAGAGATCACAGACGATTCGGAACAGGAGAGACTGAGACAAAGACAAGACAAAACGAACGAAAACCACATAGAGAATGACGGTGGTTGGCCGACCATAGAAATAAATAAGGAAAAGCCAACCACTTAGAAACACATTAAAAAATCAGTGTAAAATCATAGGCCAAAGGCCAGAATCAATACAAAACAATAAAATAAAACATAAACACTCAGAGTAAATGATAAAATCCCCCTGCCCGAATAAAACGTAAAACTAAGTCAGCCATAGTGGAGTCGTCTGTTAAAAGGGCAGGGAGCGTAGCAGGCAGCGCAAATGTCTGCCTGACCACAGCTAAAAGGGGGCAGGCCAGCAAAATGTGGGCCACTGTCAAAGCTGCCCCACAGCGACATAGAGGAGGGTCCTCCCGGCGCAGTAAATAACTGTGTGTTAGCCGGGAGTGGCCAATGCGGAGCCGACAAAGGACGACGGAGTCCCTGCGGTTGGCTCGCATGGATGACCGCCACACAGCCGTCGTCTCCTTGACAGCACGGAGTTTATTGGACATTGTCAGTTCGCGCCATTCATCGTCCCATTGCGCCAAGATTTTGCGGCGGAAGACGGCCCGCAAATCAGTCTCTGGGAGGCCAAGGTCCAGAGATGGCTTGCTGGTGGCCTCTTTCGCCAGGCGGTCAACATGTTCGTTACCCGGGATACCGACATGACCGGGGGTCCACACAAAGACCACAGAGCGGCCGCAACAGGCAAGAGTATGCAGAGACTCGTGGGTAGCCACCACCAGACGAGAACGAGGGAAACACTGGTCGAGAGCTCGTAAACCGCTCAGGGAATCGCTACAGATAACGAAGGACTCACCTGAGCAGGAGCGGATATACTCTAGGGCACGAAAGATGGCGACCAATTCAGCAGTGTAAACGCTGCAGCCATCCTGCAAGGAACGTTGTTCGGAACGGTCCCCTAGAGTGAGCGCATACCCGACACGACCAGCAACCATCGAACCGTCAGTGTAAACAACACCAGAGCCCTGATACGTGGCCAGGATAGAATAAAAGCGGCGGCGGAAGGCCTCTGGAGGGACTGAGTCCTTCGGGCCCTGTGCCAGATCCAGCCGAAGGCAAGGGCGACGAACACACCATGGGGGTGTATGCAAAGTAGCCCGGAAAGTAGGTGGAACAGTGAAAACCTGAAGCCCAGAGAGAAGCTCTTTGACGCGGACCGCTATTGTACAACCAGACCGGGGCCGACGATCTGGCAGATGGACGACCGATCGCGGGAACAGGAGACGATAGTTTGGATGCCCGGGCGAACTTAGAACATGGGCAGCATAAGCGGCCAGCAAACGTTGGCGTCGGAACCGCAGGGGAGGTACACCTGCCTCCACTAGTACGCTGTCCACGGGGCTGGTGCGGAAAGCACCAGTGGCAAGGCGTATCCCGCTGTGGAGAATCGGGTCCAGCACCCGTAACGCAGATGGGGATGCTGAGCCATAAGCCAGGCTCCCATAATCCAGACGGGACTGGATTAACGCCTGGTAGAGCCGCAACAGGGTAAAGCGGTCGGCGCCCCAGCGGGTGTGGCTCAAGCATCTCAGAGCGTTTAGATGCCGCCAACACGTCTGTTTCAGCTGCCGGATATGAGTAGTAGTAGTAGTAGAGGGGTTTTGGGGGCGCACGACAGCAAGGTCTTCAGCGCCCGTGCAGTATCACAGTGAGACGGGTGTCAAGGAGAGAGAGAGGAAAAAAAAAACCCTCAGAACATTGACATAAAACGGAACATAAAACACGGGGAACAATCATTGAAAAAATGTGCTCACCCATACCGAAGCGTGGGATGAAGCAGGGCGTCAGCAGTAAAACATGGACAACACAGGAAGAAAATGGTAGAGGGAGCTAAAACAATGTAGCACATGGAAGTGGCTGGCTGACCGCAAGGAAAAAAGGGCAGGAGTCAGCCACTCTGCAACACACTAAAACCTCCAGCCTAAAAGCTTAGGCCAGAGTCCAGATACATCACAGAACTTAAAAACCCTAGACACACACGTCTCATCGTCAGCTAAAACACAAGGCAGATCCCCATCAACTTGTGCTTCTGCCCTTGCATCACGGTATAAAATGCAATCTGTTAAAATGTGCCGGACAGAGATGTGCACACCACAAGCGTCACAAAAGGGAGGATCCTCCCGCCGTAATAAATAGCTATGCGTCACAGGACAGTGCCCAATCCGCAGACGTGTGAGGGCCACCTCTTCCCGCCTGAGCAACCGGCAGGAGGAACGCCACGGCCGAGTGGTTGACTTTACCGACCGCAGTTTATTGGCCGACACCGCCAGCCATTCGTCCTCCCACAACTCCATGCACTTCCTGTGGAGTGCAGCGATGACTGACTGCAAGGGGATAGGACACTGGACCACATCATGCTCTCTGCAGGCCTCCTTGGCAGCCCGGTCAGCCTGTTCATTGCCCCATATGCCGACATGACCAGGCACCCAGCAGAAGGATACCTCTTTACCCCGCTGTTGGAGCAAGTACAGTTGGCTATGTATCAGCTGGACCATCTCTTCAGTCGGGTACAGGTTCTGCAGCGATTGTAAGGCACTAAGAGAATCGGAGCAGAGAAGAAATCGATCGCCCCGAACACGATGCATCTGCTCCAGTGCCGTCAGGATCGCGTGGAGCTCCGCTGCGAAAACGGTATATTCAGCAGGGAGGTGAATCCGGGTGACACGATCAGGGAACACCACAGAACAGCCTAGGGAAGTCTCCTGTTGCGAGCCATCAGTATAAACGACAGTGAAACCGTGATGCACGTCTAAAATGTTAAAAAACAGAGATTGGAACGTAAAATCTGGTGTGCCATCTTTCTTAAAACGAGTCAAATCTAAAATAAATTTGGGACGCCGGAGGAGCCAAGGTGGAGATCTGCTCCAACCGCGACGTAAAACACGAAGACCAGCCACAGACATCGCAGCGAGGCAATCCTGTGCGCGAATCCCATAGGGCTGCGTCGCACGTTGCCGGTTATGAAATAACCGTGCCAGAGGAGGCTTAGCAACGGTATGGTATGCAGGTGTGTACGGTGTGGACAAAGTTTTATACGCCTGGCGTACCGTAAGTAGCCGTCGTCGCATATGAAGTGGCGGTTCACCAGCCTCTGCACAGAGGCTTGGTATGGGGCTAGTTCGGAATGCCCCAGTGGCCAACCGCAGCCCTTCATGGTGGACAACGTCCAAAATCTTTAAGTACGAAGGCCTCGCAGACCCATACACCGTGCACCCATAATCGAGCCGAGATCGCACAAACGCCCTGTAAAACTGGAGCAGACAAGTCCTGTCAGCTCCCCATGTACTGTGGCTAAGACATTTTAAAATGCTTAAAGCCTGAAGCGACCGTCGTTTCAGGTCTTTAAGATGAGGTAACCACGTGAGCCTCGAGTCAAAAATGAGACCCAGAAATCTCACCGTGTCTTTAAAAGAAAGAATAGTGTCCCTCAAGCGCAACTCAGGAAAGGGTAAAATCGAACGAGAACGGTTAAAAAGAACACATACAGACTTCTCGGTGGAAAACTTAAATCCACTCTTCAGCGCCCAGTCATCCAAACGCCTAATCGTAAGTTGCAACTGACGAGTTGTCGTTGCAAGGCTTGAAGAAGAGCAGAACAAAGAGAAATCATCCACAAACAAAGAACACTGGACAGGACTTTTCACCATGGACGTAATGCTATTAATAGCGATGGCAAACAGAGTCACACTTAAAACGCTACCCTGAGGGACACCATTCTCCTGCTCAAAGCGATCAGACAGGACGTCACCAATTCGGTATCTAAAATATCGTGGCGAGAGGAAAGACTGAATAAAAAGAGGAAGACAACCACGAAAACCCCATTCGTGTAGCTGCTCCAGGATGAGACGCCGCCAAGTGGTATCGTAGGCCTTCTCGATGTCGAAAAATACACCTATAAGGTGATGACGGCGTAGGAAAGCTTGTTGGATAGCCGCCTCCAGGAGGGCAAGGTTATCGAAGGTGGAACGAAACCTCCTGAACCCACACTGAAAGCGACTAAGTAGTTGCCGGGATTCTAACATCCAGACAAGGCGGCGGTTGACCATCCGCTCCAAGGTCTTCCCTATGCAACTAGTGAGGGCAATACTACGGTAGCTACTTGGGCTCGAGCGGTCTTTCCCAGGTTTTAAAAAAGGGATTAAAACTGCCTCACGCCATGCGTCAGGAAAGTGACCCGACGCCCAAATGGCATTAAAAAGTGCGAGGAGGATTTCTTTGTTGCGCATTGTGAGGTGCCATAGCATACTGTAATGGATCCTGTCGTGACCAGGGGAAGTGTCACGAGCTCCAGACAATGCAGAATCCAGCTCCCACATAGAAAAAGGGCAGTTGTAAACTTCATGAGAGGTGGGCTGGAAGTTCAGACTACACCTCTCAGCAACCGCTCTATGGCGCTGGAAACCGGGATCCTGACTGGTTGTGGCAGTAACTGTCGCAAAATAGGCTGCCATAGTCCGGGCAATGTCCCGCGGATCTGTGTGGAGAGTGCCGTTATTCAGTACAGCAGCTATGGGGCACCTCCCTCCTCTGCCAGAAATTCTCCTAATGGTCTCCCACACAATGGAACTCTTGGTGGAACGATTAACGGTGTTCAGGAACTTTTGCCACGACCTCTTCTTGCTCTCACGAATAATGCGGCGACATCTCGCCCTCGCCACCCGAAAGGCAGCAAGATTGTCAGCAGTCGGCCGACACTTGAACCGCCGCAGAGCCGCACGCCTGGTCCTGATTGCAGAGCGGCATTCGTCACTCCACCAAGGCACAGGTGGCCTTTTCCGGTGACCTGTGGACTGTGGAATGGATGCCGCAGCGGCATGGTGGACCGTTTTGGTAATATGATCCACCCACACCTCAACATTCACACAGTGTTCGAATTGGGCCAACTGGCCATAAAGTGTCCAGTCAGCTCCACTGATTACCCATCGTGGTGGTCTCCTTCCGGGGCCCACGCCATCTGGCAGGTGAATCCAGATTGGGAAATGATCACTGCCGTGCAAGTCAGCGACCACTTCCCAGTGAGCACTAGCGGCAAGAGCTGGAGAGCAAAGCGAGAGATCAATGGCAGAGAACGACCCAGTCGCCGTGCAGAAATGAGTACTCTGTCCTCCATTGAGCAAGTAGGCACAGGATGACAGGAGAAGCCTCTCAATTGCTCTACCCCTGGGGCAGGTAATTGCAGAGCCCCAAAGCACATTGTGGGCATTAAAATCACCACAAATAATGAATGGCTGGGGGAGCTGTGTAAGAAGGTCGGTGAGGGCCGCTTCATCAAGAGCATCATGTGGGGGCAAGTAAAGTGAACATACAGTCAATGGATGACGCACGTGCACGGACACAGCGACGGCCTGTAGAGTCGTCGTAAGTGAGAGAGGCGAGGAATGGTAGTCCGTCCGGACGAAAATACCTACGCCTCCTCTAGCTCTCTCTCCACGCAGGTCGTCCTTTTTGTGGAGTGTATAGCCTCGTATCTCAGGGGAGTATGATGGATGGAAATACGTCTCCTGGAGACAGAGACACAATGGTCGACCCTGAGAAAGTAAACGAAGTTCCTCCACATGCGTCCTGAACCCTTGCAAGTTCCACTGGAGTATGGGAGCCATCTATGTTGGGGGTAGCACCTTCATCCTGTCTCTCCGACGGGGCGGGGAGACCGCAGCAGGTGGAGGGGCAGGCGTGGGACGAGATGATTGCCCCACACATACATCGTACTCCATCAACTCTGGAGAAGAGTCAGATGAAGCCTCGCGTAAAACAACATCCGCATGGTCAGATGGTTTACCACGGGATTTGACCCGCTGTTGCTGCTGCACAGTAGCTTTCTGTGGCTTGGTGGACTTTGGGGGAGCGGATGTGGGAGTGGTACGTGGCGCACTGGGCTTGGGGACAACCTCAGCTGTTGGAGGCGCGAGGGGCTGGACCAAGTCCGCCACTGTACTTTTGTCTGCCGTTCGAGTAGGGGCTACTGGCTCTGGAACACTGGCTGCGTTGCAAGTGCACTGACAGCTACAGGTGTTAGTGCCAACACTCACCACCTCAGTCTGCGTTGAGGCATCGACCTTTGGAGTAGGCTTCTGTACCAGGGAAGCAAAAGATGTAGCAAATGTGGGAGGTTGCATCGACTTATAAATCTTCTTGGCCTCACCATAGGGGATACGCTTGGTTGTTTTGATTTCCTGGACCTTGCGTTCCTCTAAAAATATGCGGCAGTCCCTACTCCAAACAGGGTGGTTCCCAGAGCAATTAATACATTTAGCCGGAGACGAGCAACCAACTCCTTCATGAGCAGCCTGACCACAGTTTCCACAAGTCGCTTCGCCTTTACAGCCTAAGGTCGTATGCCCAAAACGCTGGCATTTGAAACAGCGCATTGGGGCCGGGAAATAAGGCCTCACACTAAGGCGAAGGAAGCCAGCTTTAACATGTTCAGGAAGTGTTGCGCTACTGAAGGTCAGAATAAAGGAGTCGGATTTGACAAGAGTGCCATCGACCCTCTTCATGATGTGTTGGACATCAACGATACCTTCCGGAGCCCACTCACGTTGCAGTTCTTCCTTGGGAATATCAGCTAGATCCCGGCATGTCACAACACCTTTGCTATAGTTCAAGGTGCTGTGCAGTTCGGTGTCTATGGCATACTCTCCAAGGCATTTAGCAGATTGGAGGTTAATTGCTTGCTGGGAAGTGGAAGTTTCCACTAGCAAGGTCCCATTACGTAAGCGCTTCACCGATTTTAAGGAGCCACAGATTCCCTCCAATCCCTTTTGTATATAGAAGGGCGAAACCTTCTCGAAACTACCCTCCTTCCGTTTCACAATGAGAAACACATTCGGATTACCAGAATGCATTCTGTTACCTAAGACTGAACTTTTTAAAGGAGCGCCGGAGTCAGGGGGACTGACTGCACGGGCCCTCTTAAGAGATTGGGTGTTAGAACCTTCCAGCGGCCCACCCTTTCCGCTGGGAGGAAGAAAAGAGAATTTCGAAGGATCCATCTCATTCCCACGAGCAGCTAGGGAACTAGAAGTCCACCTAGACAGAGCCCCGCGTGCCTAGGTAAGCCTTATACAACTGAGGTGCGGCAGGTTCCCCAGAGGTAGCCCGCTACCGACTGTTCCACCTCAACAGCCATGCATCTCATCAGCGCGCAGCACACCTTGAGATTGAGGGGTTTTTTATAGAGGTTTATTCCAGCCTCGCGATCCGGGCGGTCAAGCCAAGATCCCCATTCCCTGAGACACACAACATTCCACCGCCGCGCCGCACGGTGGTCGTTGAAGTATGCTTAGAGGTTACGGTGACAGGGGACTGGCGGCGCTTACCAGTCCCCAGCTCAGGAACCCCGGGGTCGCCAAGCCCGTACCCAGCAAATGAATGCTGAGCCCCTGGAGGCGGAGTGACATGGAGGCCAATGGTGGACACATACCGCTCCCAGCACTCCTTCTTGCCTTGGCGGATAAGGAGGCGGGCCCGCGCACGCAGCCGTTTGAAGGCGATAAGGTGGTCGAGGGAGGGGTGTCGCTTGTGACGCTGGAGCGCCCGCCGGCGATCTTTAATCGCTTCAGCGATCTCAGGCGACCACCAAGGCACAGCCTTCCGCCGAGGGGACCCACAGGAATGGGTAGTAGTAGTAGTAGAGGTGTTTGTGGGCGCACGACAGCAAGGTCTTCAGCGCCCGTGCAGCATCATAGTGAGACGGGTGTCAAGAAAAAAGAAAACCTCAGAACAGGGACATAAAACGGAACAGAGAACACGGGGAACAATCATCGAAAAAATGGGCTCACCCACACTGAAGCGTGGGATGATGCAGGGCGTCAGCAGTAAAACGTGGACAATACAGGAAGAAAATGGTAGAGGGAGCTAAAACATTGGAGCAGATGGAAGTGGCTGGCTGACCACAAGGAAAAAAGGGAGGAGTCAGCCACTCTGCAACACACTAAAACCTCCAGCCTAAAAGTTTAGGCCAGAGTCCAGACACATCACAAAACTTAAAAACCCTTGCCACACACGTCTCATCGTCAGCTAAAATACAAGGGAGATCCCCAACAACCTGTGCTTCTGCCCTTGCATCACGGTATAAAATACAGTCGATTAAAATGTGCCGGACAGAGATGTGCACACCACAAGTGGCACAAAACGGAGGATCCTCCCGCCGTAATAAATAGCTATGCGTCACAGGACAGTGCCCAATCCGCAGACGTGTGAGGGCCACCTCTTCCCGCCTGAGCAACCGGCAGGAGGAACGCCACGGCCGAGTGGTTGACTTTACCGACCGCAGTTTATTGGCCGACACCGCCAGCCATTCGTCCTCCCACAACTCCATGCACTTCCTGTGGAGTGCAGCGATGACTGACTGCAAGGGGATAGGACACTGGACCACATCATGCTCTCTGCAGGCCTCCTTGGCAGCCCGGTCAGCCTGTACATTGCCCCATATGCCGACATGACCAGGCACCCAGCAGAAGGATACCTCTTTACCCCGCTGTTGGAGCAAGTACAGTTGGTCATGTATCAACTGGACCATCTCCTCAGTCGGGTATAGGCTCTGCAGCGATTGTAAGGCACTAAGAGAATCCACAGGAATGGGGAATGGCAGATTCGGCGGCAGTAACGATGCTGGTGGTGACCGATTGAACCACCGCATCAATGTCATCGGTAGAGAGAGGCTCGAAAGCGGCAGTGGAGGAGAACAAGTCCCAGTCAGCCTTATTCATAGCCCATCTGCTAGGGCGCCCAGAAGAGTGGCGCTGTGGTAGTGAGAAAAAGACCGGAAAATGGTCACTACCACACAGGTCGTCATGCACACTCCATTGGACAGACGGTAAGAGGCTATGGCTACAGATTGAAAGGTCAATGGCGGAGTAGGTGCCATGCGCCACACTGAAGTGTGTGAAGGCACCATCATTTAACAGCGAGAGATCGAGCTGCGACAATAAATGCTCAATGATGGCGCCTCGACCTGTTGCCACTGACCCACCCCACAGAGGGTTATGAGCGTTGAAGTCGCCCAATAGCAAGAAAGGTGGCGGCAATTGGGCGACCAGTGCAGCCAGGACATGCTGCGAGACATCACCATCCGGTGGAATGTAAAGACTGCAGACGGTAACAGCCTGTGGCGTCCACACGCGTACAGCGACAGCCTCTAAAGGCGTCTGGAGAGGGACAGACTCGCTGTGCAGAGTGTGAAGGACATAAATGCAGACGCCACCAGACACCCTTTCATAAGCTGCTCGGTTCTTGTAATAACCCCGATAGCCACGGAGGGCGGGGGTTCGCATCGCCGGAAACCAAGTTTCCTGGAGAGCAATGCAGAAGAAAGGGCGAAGGCTGAGAAGTTGGCGGAGCTCAGCTAAATGGTGGAAAAAACCGCCGCAGTTCCACTGGAGGATGGTATTGTCCATGGCTGAGAAAGGCGTGAAAGGACTGGGAAGGCAATTTACGCCGCTTGTTCACTCACTGCCACCGATGCAGTACCCGGACGAGAGGCATCCATGGCGTCTGAGGGACCAGCGAGATCAAGGTCCTCAGCGGACGCTAGATTGGTTGGTTGGTTTGGGGGATGAAAGGGACCAGACTGCCATGGTCATCGGTCCCTTTTTCCAAAGACAAAGAACACCCACAGAGAATAAAAAAAGAGGAACAGAAGAGATCACAGACGATACAGAACAAGAGAGACGGAGACAAGGACAAGACAAAACGAACTAAAACCACACAGAGTGTGACGGTGGTTGGCCGACCATAGAAATAAATAAGGAAAAGCCAACCACTTAGAAACACATGAAAAAAAAACAGTGGAAAATCATAGGGCAAAGGCCAGAGTCAACACAAAACAATAAAATAAAACAAACACTCAGAGTAAATGATAAAATCCCCCTGCCCGAAGAAAACGTAAAACTAAGTCAGCCATAGTGGAGTCGTCTGTTAAAAGGGCAGGGAGCATAGCAGGCAGCGCAAATGTCTGCCTGACCACTGCTAAAAGGGGGCAGGCCAGCAAAATGTGGGCCACTGTCAAAGCTGCCCCACAGCGACAGAGAGGAGGGTCCTCCCGGCGCAGTAAATAACTGTGTGTCAGCCGGGAGTGCCCAATGCGGAGCCGGCAAAGAACTACTGAGTCCCTGCGAGTGGCTCGCAGAGATGACCGCCACACAGCCGTCGTCTCCTTGACAGCACGGAGTTTATTGCGCATTGGCAGTTCGCGCCATTCATCGTCCCATAGCGCCAAGATTTTGCGGCGGAAGACTGCCCGCAAATCAGTCTCTGGGAGGCCAACGTCCAGAGATGGCTGACTTGGTTGGTTGGGGGATTAAAGGGACCAGACTACTATGGTCATCGGTCCCTTTTTCCAAAGACAAAGAACACCCACAGAGAATAAAAACGAGGAACAGAAGAGATCACAGACGATTCAGAACAGGAGAGACTGAGACAAAGACAAGACAAAACGAACGAAAACCACATAGAGAATGACGGTGGTTGGCCGACCATAGAAATAAATAAGGAAAAGCCAACCACTTAGTTGGTTGGTTGGGGGATTAAAGGGACCAGACTACTATGGTCATCGGTCCCTTTTTCCAAAGACAAAGAACACCCACAGAGAATAAAAACGGTGGTGGTGGTGGTGGTTGTTGGGATGTTTAAGGGGGACTAAACAGCTAAGGTCATCAGTCCCCCATTCCAAAAACAAGCGAGACAAGGTCGCAGAGCAGATAAAACCCCAAGGGGAAGGAGACTGCCCCCCACCCCAAGGTGCTAAAGAACACAAATTAGGCTACGAACACTACAGAAAAGAAGAGGACGGAAAACACCAGACAGAAAGAAATAGAAGAAAAGAAGATGGCCGGAGACTGGTTGACTGACCACGAGATCAAAAATGGGAAAGAGTCAACCATCTCACGGCACACCAGAACAGCAACAGACACAAGGACAAAAGACACAGAAAGGGAAAGGCGCAGGACCTCCCTAAATCGAACCATAAAACGGACTACCACGGATAAAATTTAAAACGTCATCAGCCATGGAGGCATCGTCAGATAAAACCAAAGCCAAAGTGCCCGGGAGATTAAAAGATTGCCGGAGTGTGCGCAGTCGAGGACACTCCAGCAAAATGTGGCCGACCGTCAGCCGGGACCCACACCGACACAAGGGGGGATCCTCCTGACGCAACAGATGGCCGTGCGTCAGGTACGTATGGCCGATGCGCAGCCGACACAGGACTACCGAGTCCCTGCGAGAAGCCCGCAGGGAGGAACGCCACACGGCGGTCGTCTCCTTGACAGCCCGCAGTTTATTCGGGGCTGTCATGCCACGCCACTCAGCAGCCCACATCCCAATCAGCTTACGGCGCAACACCATCTGCAGGTCGCGAGCCGTAAGGCCGATCTCCAAAGCCGGGGCGTCGATCGCCCCTTTGGCCAGCCTGTCTACACGTTCGTTCCCTGGGATGCCAACATGACCGGGCGTCCAAACCAGGACCACCGAACGACCAGAACGGGCAATGTCGGAAACAGTCTCCTGAATGGAGGACACCAGAGGAGAGGAGGGATAGCAGCGGTCGATGGCCTGAAGGCTGCTCAGGGAGTCACTGCAGATGACGACGGATGCATCTGAGCAGGAACGCATATGCTCAAGAGCTCGCAAGATGGCCACCAGCTCTGCAGTAAAAATACTGCAGCCAGCCGGCAAGGAGCGTTGCTCAACATGGGCAGCGTGAGCAAAAGCGTAGGCAGTGCGACCATCAACCAGGTAACCATCAGTGTAGACAGGCTCACAGCCCAGGAATGAGTCGAGGAGCGCAAGAAAACGGCGACGGAGGGCCACAGGCGGAACCGAGTCCTTAGGTCCCTGTGCCAAATCCAGATGGACGGACGGCCGGGACAAACATCAGGGAGGCGTAGGTGTACGGACCCGGAAGGGAGGCAGAAGAGGGAATGACCCCAGTTCTGACAGCAGGGACTGGACACGGACAGCTATGGAAAGCCCAGACCGAGGTCGCCGTTCGGGCAGGTGGTGGACCAAGGCAGGGAAAAGCAGGCGACGATTGGGATGGCCTGGCGAGCAATGGACGTGGACAGCATAGTCGGCGAGCAGACGATGGCGGCGAATCCGCAGCGGGGGAACCCCGGCCTCCACCAGTAGACTGTCCACGGGGCTGGTGCGAAAAGCGCCAGTTGCAAGCCGAACCCCACAGTGATGTATGGGGTCTAACAACTGCAACACTGAGGGTGACGCAGACCCATAGGCCAGGCTCCCATAATCAAGCCGGGACTGCACAAGGGCGCTGTACAATTGCAGTAGCGTGCAGCGATCTGCACCCCAAGACGTGTGGCTAAGGCAGCGGAGGGCGTTGAGGTGCCGCCAGCATTTTTGCTTCAGCTGAGTAACACGAGGAACCCATGTGAGCCGGGCATCAAACACGAGTCCCAAGAAGCGGCAAGTGTCCACCACTTCAAGCAGGTGGCTGTCGAGGTAAAGTTCAGGATGAGGGGGGACTGTCCGACGCCTGCAGAAATGCATAACCCGAGTCTTGGCAGCAGAGAACTGAAAACCATGAGTCAGAGCCCATGATGCTGCCTTGCGAACGGCGACTTGCAACCTGCGTTCGGCGACTCCCGTAGTCGTGGAGCTAAATGAGATGCAGAAGTCGTCGGCATACAAAGAAGGAGACACCGACGACCCCACTGCTGCAGCCAGACCATTAATGGCCACTAGAAATAACGAGACGCTCAACACCGAGCCCTGCGGGACCCCATTTTCCTGTATATAAGAGGAACTAGAGGTGGCACCGACTTGCACCCGGAAAGAGCGGCGCAATAAAAAGCTTTGAAGAAAAGCCGGGAGCCAACCACGAAGACCCCACCCATGCAACGTGGCGAGGATGTGATGCCTCCATGTGGTGTCATACGCCTTCCGCAGATCGAAAAATACAGCGACAAGGTGCTGACGTCGGGCAAAAGCCGTACGGACAGCAGATTCCAGCCGCACCAAATTGTCCACTGCAGACCGGCCCCGACGGAAGCCACCCTGGGATGGAGCGAGGAGACCGCGCGACTCAAGGACCCAACACAAACGCCGCCACACCATACGTTCGAGCAATTTGCACAAAACGTTGGTGAGGGTAATGGGACGATAGCTGTCCACCGCCAGTGGGTCCGCACCGGGCTTCACGATGGGGACAATAAGACCCTCTCGCCATTGCGACGGGAACACGCCCTCGCTCCAAATGCGGTTAAAGATGGTGAGGATGTGTCTCTGGCAGTCCCTGGAGAGATGCCTCAGCATCTGCGCGTGGATGCAGTCTGGGCCTGGTGCTGTATCAGGGCAATCGGCGAGGGCGGCGAGGAATTCCCTCTCGCTGAAAGGTGCATTGTATGTTTCAGAACGACGCGTGTGGAATGAGAACTGCGTCCGCTCGGCTCGCTCCTTTAGAGAGCGAAAGGCGGGGGGATAGGATGCAGTCGCAGAGCTCTGAGCAAAGTGCGCGGCTAGCCGTTCAGCAATGGCGGCAGCGTCCGTGCAGACAGCGCCGTCCAACGAGAGCCCAGGGACACCCATAGGGGTCTGGGAGCCATAAATCCGCCGGATCCGGGACCACACGTGCGAGGACGAGACACGGGAGCCCAGGGAGGAGACGTACCTCTCTCAGCACTCCTGCTTACGCCGTGCAATAAGACGACGGGCGAAGGCACGGAGCCTCTTAAAGGCGATGAGGGTCTCCAGAGACGGGTGCCGCCTATGACGCTGGAGAGCCCGCCTACGGTCGCGAATAGCCTCAGCAATCTCCGGCGACCACCAGGGGACAGCCTTCCGCCGAGGGAGGCCAGAGGAACGGGGGATAGCAGCCTCGGCCGCCGAAATGATGGACGTGGTGAAAACACGGACCACCTCGTCAATGTCACCCTGTGGGGGAGACGCAATGGTTACAGCGGAAGTAAAAGCTGGCCAGTCAGCCCTGTGGAGAGCCCAGCGGGGCAAGCGCCCAGAAGAATGACACTGTGGCAGTGACAAACAGATGGGAAAATGGTCACTGCCACACAGGTCAGGATGCACCCTCCAGTGGAGGGATGAGACAAGTCCAGGGCTGCAAATAGAGAGATCGATGGCCGAGAACGAGCCATGGGCCACACTGAAATGCGTGGGAGCACCAGTGTTCAAGAGGCTAAGGTCGAGCTGAGCCAACACATGCTCCACGGCCCGACCGCGATCATCGGAGACAGTCCCACCCCATAGAGGATTGTGGGCGTTGAAATCGCCCAGAAGCAGCAATGGTGGCGGCAGTTGAGCCAGCAGCGCAGCCAAGACATGGCGGGGGAGCTCCCCATCCGGAGGAATGTAAACAGAGCAAACAGTAATAGCCGGCGAGAGCTCAACCCTGGCAGCAACTGCCTCTAAAGGCGTCTGAAGGGGTACTGGCGAGCTACAGACAGAGTGGTGAACAAAGAGGCAAACCCCACCTGACGCTCGTTGACAGGCAGCACGGTTCTTATAGTATCCCCGATAACCGCGAAGGGCGGGGGTCCGCAGTGCAGGAAACCAAGTTTCCTGCAGAGCAATGCAGAGAACAGGGGAATCACTCAGAAGCATCCGGAGCTCTGGCAGGTGGCGGAAATAACCGCCGCAGTTCCATTGGAGAATGGAAGCAGGAAGGGACTGGGAGGGCGTGAATGCGACTAAGAGGCAGACAGCGCTTCAGAGCCAACCGCCGCCACTGGGGGAGAGTCAGCGGAGTCCATAGGAGAGGCCCCCAAGGGTTCCGTGAGGGCGAGATCCGCGGCAGAGGCGAGGATCTCCACCTCATCCCCGGAGCCAGGACTATGTACAGCAGGCGGTGCTGAAACCGCCGGAACGTCCTTCTTCTTGGACACATTCCGTTCCTTCTTCTCGCGTCTGCCCTTAGGGTGAGAGGGCTGGGAGAGCTTCTCTGAAGGAGCGTCAGAGGCTGACGACGACGCAGAAGCCCTACGACCAGCAGGTGGCGGAACCTTCAGCCACTGGCTGACATCTGGCTGGGAAGGAGAAGAAACGGAGGAAGGGAGAGCCCCGAGGGACCCCTTCCGTGAGAGAGGAACCGGCGGAGGTAACGCCGCCGGAGAAGGAGGGGGAGGAATCGAGCCTCCCGGTTGTGGAGCAGATGTCACTCCCGAAGTAAGCTTGGGGGGAGCGACAGAAGAGGGTTTGCCCCCAACTGCTAAGGGGGCAAGAGAGGAAGGCTTGCCCCCAGGCACGAGGGGGGCAGACAGGGATACATGGCCCCGAGGGCCCACTGAAGGCGGCACAGATGAAGCGACAACCGTCGCTCGTGCGGGCGACGATAACGTGGCTGCAGCATAAGATGTTCGAAGGGAAGCAGGATACAACCTTTCATATTTCTGTTTAGCCTCTCGATAAGTAAGCCGGTCCAGGGTCTTAAATTCCATGATCTTCCGCTCCTTATGAAGAACGGGGCAATCCGGCGAGCATGGAGAGTGGTGCTCCCCACAGTTGACACATACAGGCGGGGGCGCACATGGAGAATCGGGATGAGACGGGCGTCCGCAATCTCGACATGTAGCGCTGGATGGGCAACGGGAGGACATATGCCCAAACTTCCAGCACTGGAAGCACCGCATCGGGGGAGGGACGTATGGCTTCACGTCGCAACGGTAAACCATTACCTTGACCTTCTCGGGCAAGACATCACCCTCGAAGGCCAAGATAAAGGCACCGGTAGCCACCCTGTTTGTCTTGGGTCCTCGATGGACACGACAGACAAAATGCACACCACGTCGTTCCAAGTCGGCTCTCAGCTCGTCATCGGATTGCAACAAGAGGTCACGATGGTAAATAATCCCCTGGACCATATTTAAGCTACTGTGGGGAGTGACGGTAACAGGGACGTCACCCAGCTTATCACACAAGAGCAACGCTCGTGACTGGGCTGGGGAGGACGTCTGGAGGAGGATGGACCCATTCCTCATTTTTGACAACCCCGCCACTTCCCCAAACTTATCCTCCAGGTGTTCCACAAAAAACATAGGCTTCGTCGGAAGAAAGGAGTCACCATCAGTCCTGCTGCAGACAAGGTATTGTGGCACGTAAGGCTCCCGCTTGGCACTAGATCGGCGTCCCTCCCATGGCGCAGCCAACGAGGGGAACGTCTGAGGGTCATACTGCGCAGCATCGAAGTCGACTCTACCTCGCTTAGAGACGCTGGTGGCCATGCGACCACCAGCTTGATGTGATTTATTGCGCTTCATTGCGCCACATCCGCCCAGATGCCACCTACTCCGAACGAGGGCTCTCCCCAAGGGCGCCACCCAGCCAAAGCAACGGGTACCTGGCCGATATCCCGTTGCCCGGAGTCCCCGTGCCCCAGACAAGATGGGCACATACTCCTTGGCATGCATGGGGAGGAAACAGCTCAGGCATCTGTAGTGCGATCCCTGCGTGGTCAGGGGGCTACCACCAAGAGGGTACATGACGACCCCACCACAACGGACTGGCTACCGTGCTGGATTTTAGGTGTTTAAAGGGTCCACAGTTGTCGTAGGCGCTAAGAAGAAGAGTGCGCACAAGGCGAGAAGGAGACCACCCAGAAGATGTTGGGCGTAGTCCCCCCCACACGACAATAGGTAACATGCAAGATGGTGGAGCATGATGGACCAATACAAAAACACCACGTAAGGTGTCCTTCCCCAAATGGCACGCACTGACGACGGAAATTTGGAAGAAAAAAGGAGGTCAAACCCAAGAGGGGACCATCACAGAAGGCCGAAACGTTTGAGACTCCTTTTAGTCGCCTCTTACGACAGGCAGGAATACCGCGGGCCTATTCTTACCCCCGAACCCGCAGGGGGACATCAACTTGTGCTTCTGCCCTTGCATCACGGTATAAAATGCAGTCTGTTAAAATGTGCCGGACAGAGATGTGCACACCACAAGCGTCACAAAAGGGAGGATCCTCCCGCCGTAATAAATAGCTATGCGTCACAGGACAGTGCCCAATCCGCAGACGTGTGAGGGCCACCTCTTCCCGCCTGAGCAACCGGCAGGAGGAACGCCACGGCCGAGTGGTTGACTTTACCGACCGCAGTTTATTGGCCGACACCGCCAGCCATTCGTCCTCCCACAACTCCATGCACTTCCTGTGGAGTGCAGCGATGACTGACTGCAAGGGGATAGGACACTGGACCACATCATGCTCTCTGCAGGCCTCCTTGGCAGCCCGGTCAGCCTGTACATTGCCCCATATGCCGACATGACCAGGCACCCAGCAGAAGGATACCTCTTTACCCCGCTGTTGGAGCAAGTACAGTTGGTCATGTATCAACTGGACCATCTCCTCAGTCGGGTATAGGCTCTGCAGCGATTGTAAGGCACTAAGAGAATCGGAGCAGAGAAGAAATCGATCGCCCCGAACACGATGCATCTGCTCCAGTGCCTTCAGGATCGCGTGGAGCTCCGCTGCGAAAACGGTATATTCAGCAGGGAGGCGAATCCGGGTGACACGATCAGGGAACACCACAGAACAGCCTACGGAAGTCTCCTGTTTCGAGCCATCAGTATAAACGACAGTGAAACCGTGATGCAGGTCTAAAATGCTAGAAAACAGAGATTGGAACGTAAAATCTGGTGTGCCATCTTTCTTAAAACGAGTCAAATCTAAAATAAATTTGGGACGCCGGAGGAGCCAAGGTGGAGATCTGCTCCAACCGCGACGTAAAACACGAAGACCAGCCACAGACATTGCAGCGAGGCAATCCTGTGCGCGAATCCCATAGGGCTGCGTCGCACGTTGCCGGTTATGAAATAACCGTGCCAGAGGAGGCTGAGCAATGGTATGGTATGCAGGTGTGTATGGTGTGGACAAAGTTTTATACGCCTGGCGTACCGTAAGTAGCCGTCGTCGCATATGAAGTGGCGGTTCACCAGCCTCTGCACAGAGGCTTGGTATGGGGCTAGTTCGGAATGCCCCAGTGGCCAACCGCAGCCCTTCATGGTGGACAACGTCCAAAATCTTTAAGTACGAAGGCCTCGCAGACCCATACACCGTGCACCCATAATCGAGCCGAGATCGCACAAACGCCCTGTAAAACTGGAGCAGACAAGTCCTGTCAGCTCCCCACGTACTGTGGCTAAGACATTTTAAAATGCTCAAAGCCTGAAGCGACCGCCGTTTCAGGTCTTTAAGATGAGGTAACCACGTGAGCCTCGAGTCAAAAATGAGACCCAGAAATCTCACCGTGCCTTTAAAAGAAAGAATAGTGTCCCTCAAGCGCAACTCAGGAAAGGTTAAAATCGAACGAGAACGGTTAAAAAGAACACATACAGACTTCTCGGTGGAAAACTTAAATCCACTCTTCAGCGCCCAGTCATCTAAACGCCTAATCGTAAGTTGCAACTGACGAGTTGTCGTTGCAAGGCTTGAAGAAGAGCAGAACAAAGAGAAATCATCCACAAACAAAGAACACTGGACAGGACTTTTCACCATGGACGTAATGCTATTAATAGCGATGGCAAACAGAGTCACACTTAAAACGCTACCCTGAGGGACACCATTCTCCTGCTCAAAACGTTCAGACAGGACGTCACCAATTCGGTATCTAAAATATCGTGGCGAGAGGAAAGACTGAATAAAAAGAGGAAGACAACCACGAAAACCCCATTCGTGAAGCTGCTCCAGGATGAGACGCCGCCAAGTGGTATCGTAGGCCTTCTCGATGTCGAAAAATACACCTATAAGGTGATGACGGCGTAGGAAAGCTTGTTGGATAGCCGCTTCCAGGAGGGCAAGGTTATCGAAGGTGGAACGAAACCTCCTGAACCCACACTGAAAGCGACTAAGTAGTTGCCGGGATTCTAACATCCAGACAAGGCGGCGGTTGACCATCCGCTCCAAGGTCTTCCCTACGCAACTAGTGAGGGCAATACTACGGTAGCTACTTGGGCTCGAGCGGTCTTTCCCAGGTTTTAAAAAAGGGATTAAAACTGCCTCACGCCACGCGTCAGGAAAGTGACCCGACGCCCAAATGGCATTAAAAAGTGCGAGGAGGATTTCTTTGTTGCGCATTGTGAGGTGCCATAGCATACTGTAATGGATCCTGTCGTGACCAGGGGAAGTGTCACGAGCTCCAGACAATGCAGAATCCAGCTCCCACATAGAAAAAGGGCAGTTGTAAACTTCATGAGAGGTGGGCTGGAAGTTCAGACTACACCTCTCAGCAACCGCTCTATGGCGCTGGAAACCTGGATCCTGACTGGTTGTGGCAGTAACTGTCGCAAAATACGCTGCCATAGTCTGGGCAATGTCCCGCGGATCTGTGTGGAGAGTGCCGTTATTCATTACAGCAGCTATGGGGCACCTCCCTCCTCTGCCAGAAATTCTCCTAATGGTCTCCCACACAATGGAACTTTTGGTGGATCGATTAATGGTGTTCAGAAACTTTTGCCATGACCTCTTCTTGCTCTCACGAATAATGCGGCGACATCTCGCCCTCGCCACCCGAAAGGCTGCAAGATTGTCAGCAGTCGGCCGACACTTGAACCGCCGCAGAGCCGCACGCCTGGTCCTGATGGCAGAGCGGCATTCGTCACTCCACCAAGGCACAGGTGGCCGTTTGCGGTGGCCTGTGGACTGTGGAATGGATGCCGCAGCGGCATGGTGGACCGTTTTGGTAATATGATCCACCCACACCTCAACATTCGCACAGTGTTCGAATTGGGCCAACTGGCTATAAAGTGTCCAGTCAGCTCCACTGAGCACCCATCGTGGTGGTCTCCTGTCGGGGCCCACGCCATCTGGCAGGTGAATCCAGATTGGGAAATGATCACTGCCGTGCAAGTCAGCGACCACTTCCCAGTGAGCACTAGCGGCAAGAGCTGGAGAGCAAAGCGAGAGATCAATGGCAGAGAACGACCCAGTCGCCGTGCAGAAATGAGTACTCTGTCCTCCATTGAGCAAGTAGGCACAGGATGACAGGAGAAGCCTCTCAATTGCTCTACCCCTGGGGCAGGTAATTGCAGAGCCCCAAAGCACATTGTGGGCATTAAAATCACCACAAATAATGAATGGCTGGGGGAGCTGTGTAAGAAGGTCGGTGAGGGCCGCTTCATCAAGAGCATCATGTGGGGGCAAGTAAAGTGAACATACAGTCAATGGATGACGCACGTGCACGGACACAGCGACGGCCTGTAGAGTCGTCGTAAGTGAGAGAGGCGAGGAATGGTAGTCCATCCTGACGAAAATACCTACGCCTCCTCTAGCTCTCTCTCCACGCAGGTCGTCCTTTTTGTGGAGTGTATAGCCTCGTATCTCAGGGGAGTATGATGGATGGAAATACGTCTCCTGGAGACAGAGACACAATGGTCGACCCTGAGAAAGTAGACGAAGTTCCTCCACATGCGTCCTGAACCCTTGCAAGTTCCACTGGAGTATGGGAGCCATCTATGTTGGGGGTAGCACCTTCATCCTGTCTCTCCGACGGGGCGGGGAGACCGCAGCAGGTGGAGGGGCAGGCGTGGGACGAGATGATTGCCCCACACATACATCGTACTCCATCAACTCTGGGGAAGAGTCAGATGAAGCCTCGCGTAAAACAACATCCGCATGGTCAGATGGTTTACCACGGGATTTGACCCGCTGTTGCTGCTGCACAGTAGCTTTCTGTGGCTTGGTGGACTTTGGGGGAGCGGATGTGGGAGTGGTAAGTGGCGCACTGGGCTTGGGGACAACCTCAGCTGTTGGAGGCGCGAGGGGCTGGACCAAGTCCGCCACTGTACCTTTGTCTGCCGTTCGAGTAGGGGCTACTGGCTCTGGAACACTGGCTGCGTTGCAAGTGCACTGGCAGCTACAGGTGTTAGTGCCAACACTCACCACCTCAGTCTGCGTTGAGGCATCGACCTTTGGAGTAGGCTTCTGTACCAGGGATGCAAAAGATGTAGCAAATGTGGGAGGTTGCATCGACTTATAAATCTTCTTGGCCTCACCATAGGGGATACGCTTGGTTGTTTTGATTTCCTGGACCTTGCGTTCCTCTAAAAATATGCGGCAGTCCCTACTCCAAACAGGGTGGTTCCCAGAGCAATTAATACATTTAGCCGGAGACGAGCAACCAACTCCTTCATGAGCAGCCTGACCACAGTTTCCACAAGTCGCTTCGCCTTTACAGCCTAAGGTGGTATGCCCAAAACGCTGGCATTTGAAACAGCGCATTGGGGCCGGGAAATAAGGCCTCACACTAAGGCGAAGGAAGCCAGCTTTAACATGTTCAGGAAGTGTTGTGCTACTGAAGGTCAGAATAAAGGAGTCGGATTTGACAAGAGTGCCATCAACCCTCTTCATGATGTGTTGGACATCAACGATACCTTCCGGAGCCCACTCACGTTGCAGTTCTTCCTTAGGAATATCAGCTAGATCCCGGCATGTCACAACACCTTTGCTATAGTTCAAGGTGCTGTGCAGTTCGGTGTCTATGGCATACTCTCCAAGGCATTTAGCAGATTGGAGGTTAGTTGCTTGCTGGGAAGTGGAAGTTTCCACTAGCAAGGTCCCATTACGTAAGCGCTTCACCGATTTTAAGGAGCCACAGATTCCCTCCAATCCCTTTTGTATATAGAAGGGCGAAACCTTCGCGAAACTACCCTCCTTCCGTTTCACAATGAGAAACACATTCGGATTACCAGAATGCATTCTGTTACCTAAGACTGGACTTTTTAAAGAAGCGCCGGAGTCAGGGGGACTGACTGCACGGGCCCTCTTAAGAGACTGGGTGTTAGAACCTTCCAGCGGCCCACCCTTTCCGCTGGGAGGAGGAAAAGAGAATTTCGAAGGATCCATCTCGGTCCCACGAGCAGCTAGGGAACTAGAAGTCCACCTAGACAGAGCCCCGCGTGCCTAGGTAAGCCTTATACAACTGAGGTGCGGCAGGTTCCCCAGAGGTTGCCCGCTACCGACTGTTCCACCTCAACAGCCATGCATCTCATCAGCGCGCAGCACACCTTGAGATTGAGGGGTTTTTTATAGAGGTTTATTCCATCCTCGCGATCCGGGCGGCCAAGCCAAGATCCCCATTCCCTGAGACACACAACATTCCACCGCCGCGCCGCACGGTGGTCGCTGAAGTATGCTTAGAGGTTACGGTGACAGGGGACTGGCGGCGCTTACCAGTCCCCAGCTCAGGAACCCCGGGGTCGCCAAGCCCGTACCCAGCAAATGAATGCTGAGCCCCTGGGGGCTTTGGTAATATGATCCACCCACACCTCAACATTCACACAGTGTTCGAATTGGGCCAACTGGCCATAAAGTGTCCAGTCAGCTCCACTGATTACCCATCGTGGTGGTCTCCTTCCGGGGCCCACGCCATCTGGCAGGTGAATCCAGATTGGGAAATGATCACTGCCGTGCAAGTCAGCGACCACTTCCCAGTGAGCACTAGCGGCAAGAGCTGGAGAGCAAAGCGAGAGATCAATGGCAGAGAACGACCCAGTCGCCGTGCAGAAATGAGTACTCTGTCCTCCATTGAGCAAGTAGGCACAGGATGACAGGAGAAGCCTCTCAATTGCTCTACCCCTGGGACAGGTAATTGCAGAGCCCCAAAGCACATTGTGGGCATTAAAATCACCACAAATAATGAATGGCTGGGGGAGCTGTGTAAGAAGGTCGGTGAGGGCCGCTTCATCAAGAGCATCATGTGGGGGCAAGTAAAGTGAACAGACAGTCAATGGATGACGCACGTGCACGGACACAGCGACGGCCTGTAGAGTCGTCGTAAGTGAGAGAGGCGAGGAATGGTAGGCCGTCCTGACGAAAATACCTACGCCTCCTCTAGCTCTCTCTCCACGTAGGTCGTCCTTTTTGTGGAGTGTATAGCCTCGTATCTCAGGGGAGTATGAGGGATGGAAATACGTCTCCTGGAGACAGAGACACAATGGTCGACCCTGAGAAAGTAGACGAAGTTCCTCCACATGCGTCCTGAACCCTTGCAAGTTCCACTGGAGTATGGGAGCCATCTATGTTGGGGGTAGCACCTTCATCCTGTCTCTCCGACGGGGCGGGGAGACCGCAGCAGGTGGAGGGGCAGGCGTGGGACGAGATGATTGCCCCACACATACATCGTACTCCATCAACTCTGGGGAAGAGTCAGATGAAGCCTCGCGTAAAACAACATCCGCATGGTCAGATGGTTTACCACGGGATTTGACCCGCTGTTGCTGCTGCACAGTAGCTTTCTGTGGCTTGGTGGACTTTGGGGGAGCGGATGTGGGAGTGGTAAGTGGCGCACTGGGCTTGGGGACAACCTCAGCTGTTGGAGGCGCGAGGGGCTGGACCAAGCCCGCCACTGTACCTTTGTCTGCCGTTCGAGTAGGGGCTACTGGCTCTGGAACACTGGCTGCGTTGCAAGTGCACTGGCAGCTACAGGTGTTAGTGCCAACACTCACCACCTCAGTCTGCGTTGAGGCATCGACCTTTGGAGTAGGCTTCTGTACCAGGGATGCAAAAGATGTAGCAAATGTGGGAGGTTGCATCGACTTATAAATCTTCTTGGCCTCACCATAGGGGATACGCTTGGTTGTTTTGATTTCCTGGACCTTGCGTTCCTCTAAAAATATGCGGCAGTCCCTACTCCAAACAGGGTGGTTCCCAGAGCAATTAATACATTTAGCCGGAGACGAGCAACCAACTCCTTCATGAGCAGCCTGACCACAGTTTCCACAAGTCGCTTCGCCTTTACAGCCTAAGGTGGTATGCCCAAAACGCTGGCATTTGAAACAGCGCATTGGGGCCGGGAAATAAGGCCTCACACTAAGGCGAAGGAAGCCAGCTTTAACATGTTCAGGAAGTGTTGTGCTACTGAAGGTCAGAATAAAGGAGTCAGATTTGACAAGAGTGCCATCAACCCTCTTCATGATGTGTTGGACATCAACGATACCTTCCGGAGCCCACTCACGTTGCAGTTCTTCCTTAGGAATATCAGCTAGATCCCGGCATGTCACAACACCTTTGCTATAGTTCAAGGTGCTGTGCAGTTCGGTGTCTATGGCATACTCTCCAAGGCATTTAGCAGATTGGAGGTTAGTTGCTTGCTGGGAAGTGGAAGTTTCCACTAGCAAGGTCCCATTACGTAAGCGCTTCACCGATTTTAAGGAGCCACAGATTCCCTCCAATCCCTTTTGTATATAGAAGGGCGAAACCTTCGCGAAACTACCCTCCTTCCGTTTCACAATGAGAAACACATTCGGATTACCAGAATGCATTCTGTTACCTAAGACTGGACTTTTTAAAGAAGCGCCGGAGTCAGGGGGACTGACTGCACGGGCCCTCTTAAGAGACTGGGTGTTAGAACCTTCCAGCGGCCCACCCTTTCCGCTGGGAGGAGGAAAAGAGAATTTCGAAGGATCCATCTCGGTCCCACGAGCAGCTAGGGAACTAGAAGTCCACCTAGACAGAGCCCCGCGTGCCTAGGTAAGCCTTATACAACTGAGGTGCGGCAGGTTCCCCAGAGGTTGCCCGCTACCGACTGTTCCACCTCAACAGCCATGCATCTCATCAGCGCGCAGCACACCTTGAGATTGAGGGGTTTTTTATAGAGGTTTATTCCATCCTCGCGATCCGGGCGGCCAAGCCAAGATCCCCATTCCCTGAGACACACAACATTCCACCGCCGCGCCGCACGGTGGTCGCTGAAGTATGCTTAGAGGTTACGGTGACAGGGGACTGGCGGCGCTTACCAGTCCCCAGCTCAGGAACCCCGGGGTCGCCAAGCCCGTACCCAGCAAATGAATGCTGAGCCCCTGGGGGCTTTGGTAATATGATCCACCCACACCTCAACATTCACACAGTGTTCGAATTGGGCCAACTGGCCATAAAGTGTCCAGTCAGCTCCACTGATTACCCATCGTGGTGGTCTCCTTCCGGGGCCCACGCCATCTGGCAGGTGAATCCAGATTGGGAAATGATCACTGCCGTGCAAGTCAGCGACCACTTCCCAGTGAGCACTAGCGGCAAGAGCTGGAGAGCAAAGCGAGAGATCAATGGCAGAGAACGACCCAGTCGCCGTGCAGAAATGAGTACTCTGTCCTCCATTGAGCAAGTAGGCACAGGATGACAGGAGAAGCCTCTCAATTGCTCTACCCCTGGGACAGGTAATTGCAGAGCCCCAAAGCACATTGTGGGCATTAAAATCACCACAAATAATGAATGGCTGGGGGAGCTGTGTAAGAAGGTCGGTGAGGGCCGCTTCATCAAGAGCATCATGTGGGGGCAAGTAAAGTGAACAGACAGTCAATGGATGACGCACGTGCACGGACACAGCGACGGCCTGTAGAGTCGTCGTAAGTGAGAGAGGCGAGGAATGGTAGGCCGTCCTGACGAAAATACCTACGCCTCCTCTAGCTCTCTCTCCACGTAGGTCGTCCTTTTTGTGGAGTGTATAGCCTCGTATCTCAGGGGAGTATGAGGGATGGAAATACGTCTCCTGGAGACAGAGACACAATGGTCGACCCTGAGAAAGTAGACGAAGTTCCTCCACATGCGTCCTGAACCCTTGCAAGTTCCACTGGAGTATGGGAGCCATCTATGTTGGGGGTAGCACCTTCATCCTGTCTCTCCGACGGGGTGGGGAGACCGCAGCAGGTGGAGGGGCAGGCGTGGGACGAGACGATTGCCCCACACATACATCGTACTCCATCAACTCTGGGGAAGAGTCAGATGAAGCCTCGCGTAAAACAACATCCGCATGGTCAGATGGTTTACCACGGGATTTGACCCGCTGTTGCTGCTGCACAGTAGCTTTCTGCGGCTTGGTGGACTTTGGGGGAGCGGACGTGGGAGTGGTAATTGGCGCACTGGGCTTGGGGACAACCGCAGCCGTTGGAGGCGCGGGGGGCTGGACCAAATCCGCCAATGTACTTTTGTCTGCCGTTCGAGTAGGGGCTACTGGCTCTGGAACACTGGCTGCGTTGCAAGTGCACTGACAGCTACAGGTGTTAATGCCAACACTCACCACCTCAGTCTGCGTTGACGCATCGACTTTTGGAGTAGGCTTCTGTACCAGGGATGCAAAAGATGTAGCAAATGTGGGAGGTTGCATCGACTTATAAATCTTCTTGGCCTCACCATAGGGGATACGCTTGGTTGTTTTTATTTCCTGGACCTTGCGTTCCTCTAAAAATATGCGGCAGTCCCTACTCCAAACAGGGTGGTTCCCAGAGCAATTAATACATTTAGCCGGAGACGAGCAACCAATTCCTTCATGAGCAGCCTGACCACAGTTTCCACAAGTCGCTTCGCCTTTACAGCCTAAGGTGGTATGCCCAAAACGCTGGCATTTGAAACAGCGCATTGGGGCCGGGAAATAAGGCCTCACACTAAGGCGAAGGAAGCCAGCTTTAATATGTTCAGGAAGTGTTGTGCTACTGAAGGTCAGAATAAAGGAGTCGGATTTGACAAGAGCGCCATCAACCCTCTTCATGATGTGTTGGACATCAACGATACCTTCCGGAGCCCACTCACGTTGCAGTTCTTCCTTGGGAATATCAGCTAGATCCCGGCATGTCACAACACCTTTGCTATAGTTCAAGGTGCTGTGCAGTTCGGTGTCTATGGCATACTCTCCAAGGCATTTAGCAGATTGGAGGTTAGTTGCTTGCTGGGAAGTGGAAGTTTCCACTAGCAAGGTCCCATTACGCAAGCGCTTCACCGATTTTAAGGAGCCACAGATTCCCTCCAATCCCTTTTGTATATAGAAGGGCGAAACCTTGTCGAAACTACCCTCCTTCCGTTTCACAATGAGAAACACATTCGGATTACCAGAATGCATTCTGTTACCTAAGACTGGACTTTTCAAAGAAGCGCCGGAGTCAGGGGGACTGACTGCACGGGCCCTCTTAAGAGACTGGGTGTTAGAACCTTCCAGCGGCCCACCCTTTCCGCTGGGAGGAAGAAAAGAGAATTTCGAAGGATCCATCTCGGTCCCACGAGCAGCTAGGGAACTAGAAGTCCACCTAGACAGAGCCCCGCGTGCCTAGGTAAGCCTTATACAACTGAGGTGCGGCAGGTTCCCCAGAGGTTGCCCGCTATCGACTGTTCCACCTCAACAGCCATGCATCTCATCAGCGCGCAGCACACCTTGAGATTGAGGGTTTTTTTAAAGAGGTTGATTCCATCCTCGCGATCCGGGCGGTCAAGCCAAGATCCCCATTCCCTGAGACACACAACATTCCACCGCCGCGCCGCACGGTGGTCGTTGAAGTATGCTTAGAGGTTACGGTGACAGGGGACTGGCGGCGCTTACCAGTCCCCAGCTCAGGAACCCCGGGGTCGCCAAGCCCGTACCCAGCAAACGAATGCTGAGCCCCTGGGGGCACGAGGCTAAGGTCGAGCTGAGCCAACACATGCTCCACGGCCCGACCGCGATCATCGGAGACAGTCCCACCCCATAGAGGATTGTGGGCATTGAAATCGCCCAGAAGCAGCAATGGTGGCGGGAGTTGAGCCAGCAGCGCAGCCAAGACATGGCGGGGGAGCTCCCCATGCAGAGGAATGTAAACAGAGCAAACAGTAATAGCCGGCGGGAGCTCAACCCTGGCAGCAACTGCCTCTAAAGGCGTCTGAAGGGGTACTGGCGAGCTACAGACAGAGTGGTGAACAAAGAGGCAAACCCCACCTGACGCACGTTGACAGGCAGCACGGTTCTTATAGTATCCCCGATAACCGCGAAGGGCGGGGGTCCGCAGTGCAGGAAACCAAGTTTCCTGCAGAGCAATGCAGAGAACAGGGGAATCACTCAGAAGCATCCGGAGCTCTGGCAGGTGGCGGAAATAACCGCCGCAGTTCCATTGGAGAATGGAAGCAGGAAGGGACTGGGAGGGCGTGAATGCGACTAAGAGGCAGACAGCGCTTCAGAGCCAACCGCCGCCACTGGGGGAGAGTCAGCTGAGTCCATAGGAGAGGCCCCCAAGGGTTCCGTGAGGGCGAGATCCGCGGCAGAGGCGAGGATCTCCACCTCATCCCCGGAGCCAGGACTATGTACAGCAGGCGGTGCTGAAACCGCCGGAACGTCCTTCTTCTTGGACACATTCCGTTCCTTCTTCTCGCGTCTGCCCTTAGGGTGAGAGGGCTGGGAGAGTTTCTCTGAAGGAGCGTCGGAGGCTGACGATGACGCAGAAGCCCTACGACCAGCAGGTGGCGGAACCTTCAGCCACTGGCTGACATCTGGCTGGGAAGGAGAAGAAACGGAGGAAGGGAGAGCCCCAAAGGACCCCTTCCGCGAGAGAGGAACCGGCGGAGGCAACGCCGCCGGAGAAGGAGGGGGAGGAATCGAGCCTCCCGGTTGTGGATCAGATGTCACTCCCGAAGTAAGCTTGGGGGGAGCGACAGAAGAGGGTTTGCCCCCAACTGCTAAGGGGGCAAGAGAGGAAGGCTTGCCCCCAGGCACGAGGGGGGCAGACAGAGATACATGGCCCCGAGGGCCCACTGAAGGCGGCACAGATGAAGCGACAACCGTCGCTCGTGCGGGCGATGATAACGTGGCTGCAGCATAAGATGTTCGAAGGGAAGCAGGATACAACCCTGCATATTTCTGTTTAGCCCCTCGATAAGTAAGCCGGTCCAGGGTCTTAAATTCCATTATCTTCCGCTCCTTATGAAGAACGGGGCAATCCGGCGAGCATGGAGAGTGGTGCTCCCCACAGTTGACACATACAGGCGGAGGCGCACATGGAGAATCGGGATGAGAGGGGCGTCCGCAATCTCGACATGTAGCGCTGGATGGGCAACGGGAGGACATATGCCCAAACTTCCAGCACTGGAAGCACCGCATCGGGGGAGGCACGTATGGCTTGACGTCGCAACGGTAAACCATCACCTTGACCTTCTCGGGCAAGACATCACCCTCGAAGTCCAAGATAAAGGCACCGGTGGCCACCCTGTTTGTCTTGGGTCCTCGATGGACACGACGGACAAAATGCACACCACGTCGTTCCAAGTCGGCTCTCAGCTCTTCATCGGATTGCAACAAGAGGTCACGATGGTAAATAATCCCCTGGACCATATTTAAGCTACTGTGGGGAGTGACGGTAACAGGGACGTCACCCAGCTTATCACACAAGAGCAACGCTCGTGACTGGGCTGGGGAGGACGTCTTGAGGAGGATGGACCCATTCCTCATTTTTGACAACCCCGCCACTTCCCCAAACTTATCCTCCAGGTGTTCCACAAAAAACATAGGCTTCGTCGGAAGAAAGGAGTCACCATCAGTCCTGCTGCAGACAAGGTATTGCGGTACGTAAGGCTCCCGCTTGGCACTAGATCGGCGTCCCTCCCATGGCGCAGCCAACGAGGGGAACGTCTGAGGGTCATACTGCGCAGCATCGAAGTCGACTCTACCTCGCTTAGAGACGCTGGTGGCCGTGCGACCACCAACTTGATGTGATTTATTGCGCTTCATTGCGCCACATCCGCCCAGATGCCACCTACTCCGAACGAGGGCTGTCCCCAAGGGCGCCACCCAGCCAAAGCAACGGGTACCTGGCCGATATCCCGTTGCCCGGAGTCCCCGTGCCCGACAAGATGGGCACATACTCCTTGGCATGCATGGGGAGGAAACAGCTCTGGCACATGTAGTGCGATCCCTGCGTGGTCAGGGGGCTACCACCAAGAGGGTACATGACGACCCCACCACAACGGACTGGCTACCGTGCTGGATTTTAGGTGTTTAAAGGGTCCACAGTTGTCGTAGGCGCTAAGAAGAAGAGTGCGCACAAGGCGAGAAGGAGACCACCCAGAAGATGTTGGGCGTAGTCCCCCCCACACGACAATAGGTAACATGCAAGATGGTGGAGCATGATGGACCAATACAAAAACACCACGTAAGGTGTCCTTCCCCAAATGGCACGCACTGACGACGGAAATTTGGAAGAAAAAAGGAGGTCAAACCCAAGAGGGGACCATCACAGAAGGCCGAAACGTTTGAGACTCCTTTTAGTCGCCTCTTACGACAGGCAGGAATACGGCGGGCCTATTCTTACCCCCGAACCCGCAGGGGGAGAAGTCTTACGCTTCTCCGGCTGGGAAGGGGGGACTGATGTCCCCGATGGTTGGGGGGGTGTTGCTCCTGAAGTAGATGGAGCAGGAGCAACAGGAGGTTTAGTGCCCCCCACCATCAAGGAGGCAGGTGTGGGACTTCGACTCTGAGAGCTGACTGGAGCGGATGGAAGTGTAGAAGGATTGACAGTGGCGGCATAAGAAACTGTCATGCGCACCGGATGAAGTCGATCATTTTTCCGCTTCGCCTCAGTGTACGTCAGGCGGTCGAGAGTCTTTATTTCCATGATCTTCCGCTCCTTCTGCAGGATCAGACAGTCTGGCAAGCAAGGCGGATGGTGCGCACCACAGTTCACACAGATTGGAGGCGGCGCACAGGGATGATCAGGATGGGAAGGTTGACCGCAATCGCGACAGACGAGGTCGGAAGCACAGCGTGAAGACATTTGGCCGAACTTCCAACACTTGAAGCACCGCATCAGGGGAGGGATATACGGCTTGACATCACAACGGTACACCATCACCTTGACCTTCTCAGGTAACGTGTCACCCTTGAAGGCCAAGATGAAGGCACCGGTGGCAACTTGACGATCCCTCGGACCCCGGTGGACGCGCCGGACGAAATGGACACCTCGGCGCTCCAAGTTGGCGCGCAGCTCGTCGTCGGACTGTAGAAGGAGATCCCTGTGAAAGATAATGCCCTGGACCATGTTCAGACTTTTATGGGGCGTGATAGTGACGGAGACATCCCCCAGCTTAGTACAAGCGAGCAAGGCCCGCGACTGGGCGGAGGATGCCGTTTTTATCAACACTGATCCGGACCGCATCTTGGACAAGCCCTCCACCTCCCCAAACTTGTCCTCTAAATGCTCTACAAAGAACTGAGGCTTCACGGATATAAAGGATTCCCCATCAGCTCTGGTACAGACAAGATATCTGGGCGAATACGTCTCACTGTCACCCATGCCTGTCGTTCCTCCCATGGTGCGGCGAGGGAGGGGAACGATTTGGGGTCATAAACGTTACCTTTAAAATGGGCTCTCGAACGCTTAGAGACTGCTGACGGCTGGCCGCCAGCGAGAGATGATGTACCGCGCTTCATTGCGGGTCATCCGCCCTGATGCCACCTACTCCGACCAAGGGCCCTCCCCACGGGCGCCACCCAGCCACAGCAAAGGCCACCTGGCAGGATGGCCATTGCCGGGAGTCCTGATGCCCCACGGAGATGGGCATCTACTCCTTGGCATACGTGGGGAGCGAACGGCGCAGGCATCAGTAGAGCGATCCCTGTGTTGTCAGGGGGCTACAACCAAGAGGGTACATGGCGACCCCACCACAACGGACTGGCTACCTGCTGGATCTTAGGTGCAAAAATGGCCAAGGTCGTCGTCGCAGTTAAAAGAAACACTGCAGAGTGCAGCGTGGTAATCGCCCAAGAGATCGAAAACGAGCGGGACACCATTGCAACGACGAGAAAGACGGCTAAAGGTCTAATTGCACGAAGGATACAGTGCACCATGTAAGGCGCCCTTCCCCAATTGGCTCGCTCTTCGGAATAATTTAGATAGATGGAGGTCAAACCCGAGAGGGGACCATCACATAAGGCCGAAACGTTTGAGACTCCTTTTAGTCGCCTCTTACGACAGGCAGGAATACCGCGGGCCTATTCTTACCCCCGAACCCGCAGGGGGACATGCCTCAAGGCTATCAGGTAGGTGCAATATTTCTTGACTTCCGAAAGCATTTAACAAAAGAATGACCATATATGGCAAGGCTAGTCAACCTCTTTTTACCTACTGTCGAATTTTTCTGTCTCCTGTTAGTAGTAACATTTTTCTCACCCATCAGTTCTACCGTAACGGTGATTTATTAACTTAGAAAGTAACAAGCATGTTATAATAATTAATTAACAAATACTTTCCGAAACATCCCCCAGGCTGTGGCTAAGCCATATCTCCGCAATATCCTTTCCTTGAGGAGTGTTAGTTCTGCAAGGTTCGCAGGAGAGCTTATGTAAAGTTTGGAAGGTGGGAGACGAGATACTGGCAGAAGTAAAGCTGTGAGTACCGGGCGTGAGTCGTGCTTGGGTAGCTCAGTTGGTAGAGCACTTGCCCGCAAAAGGCGAAGGTCCCGATTTCGAGTCTCGGTCGGGCACACAGTTTTAATCTGCCAGGAAGTTCCATAACAAATACTTTGTCAAAATTTTATGAAGACCTAATGGAATGCCTGTAAGTGGGTGATAGTGATCTGATTGACTACCACAGATATATGGTATCCATTGAAAGTTGTGAGCGGACGGAAGATTAGCGTAGATGCAGCACATTATTTTCAGATGATGATGATGATGATGATGATTAGTGTTTTAGGGCGCACAACAGCGAGGTTATCAGCGCCCGTTCCCAAAAGTTCAATTCAGAGCCGAATCGTGAGAGAAGTGGTATTGTTCAAATTGCAAGATTGGACACAGCACATCAAAACAGGGAGATAAAACTAAAAATAAAATAGCAGTACAAACAGGGAAAAATAAGTAACGGTGGCTGAGTGACCACTTACAAATAATGGGTGACCAAACCACTGGACAGCACATTAAGACTTCAATCCCAATATTTTGGGAAGAAGGCCAGACATCACACAAAAACGTAAAACTCTAGTGACACTCGCCTCATTATTAGTTAAAAGAGAGGGTAGGTCTGGTGGGAAACTGAAATCTTCCCTCAAACCTGCATATAAAACACACTCAGTTAAAATATGCCGTATCGACAACTGTGCCCCACATGTCTGACACGTTGGTGGCTCCTCACGACGTAACAGAAAACCATGTGTCAAAGGACAATGTCCTATTCTAAGCCGTGTAAGGGCTACTTCCTCAGCGCGTCGTTGTCGGAAGGAGGTGAGCCACGGTCGGACAGAATCCTTCACCGCTCGCAACTTATTATCCCTCACGTCCAGCCACTGAGCCTCCCACCAACGCATGACCTTCCGAGTCACGAAAGACATAATGGCCTGCAGGGGGACGGAACAGCGAGCAGGAGGTGGGATGGAGCAAGCCTCCTTGGCAGCCGCATCTGCAAGTTCATTTCCAGGAATCCCTATGTGCCCTGGAACCCAGCTGAAAATCACATCCTTACCCTGCTGTTGCAAGAGCAGGAGTGCGTCCTGCACCTCTTGCACCATCCGATCTGCCGCGTACATTTGTTGAAGAGCGTGTAGAGCACTTTGGGAATCGGAGCAGATGATGATGATGATGATGATGATTAGTGTTTTAGGGCGCACAACAGCGAGGTTATCAGCGCCCGTTCCCAAAAGTTCAATTCAGAGCCGAATCGTGAGAGAAGTGGTATTGTTCAAATTGCAAGATTGGACACAGCACATCAAAACAGGGAGAGAAAACTAAAAATAAAGTAACAGTACAAACAGGGAAAAATAAGTAACGGTGGCTGAGTGACCACTTACAAATAATGGGTGACCAAACCACTGGACAGCACATTAAGACTTCAATCCCAATATTTTGGGAAGAAGGCCAGACAACACACAAAAACGTAAAACTCTAGTGACATTCGCCTCATTATTAGTTAAAAGAGAGGGTAGGCCCGGTGGGAAACTGAAATCTTCCCTCAAACCTGCATATAAAACACACTCAGTTAAAATATGCCGTATCGACAGCTGTGCCCCACATGTCTGACACGTTGGTGGCTCCTCACGACGTAACAGAAAACCATGAGTCAAAGGACAATGTCCTATTCTAAGCCGTGTAAGGGCGACTTCCTCAGCGCGTCGTTGTCGGAAGGAGGTGAGCCACGGTCGGACAGAATCCTTCACCGCTCGCAACTTATTATCCCTCACGTCCAGCCACTGAGCCTCCCACCAACGCATGACCTTCCGAGTCACGAAAGACATAATGGCCTGCAGGGGGACGGAACAGCGAGCAGGAGGTGGGATGGAGCAAGCCTCCTTGGCAGCCGCATCTGCAAGTTCATTTCCAGGAATCCCTACGTGCCCTGGAACCCAGCAGAAAATCACATCCTTACCCTGCTGTTGCAAGAGCAGGAGTGCGTCCTGCACCTCTTGCACCATCCGATCTGCAGGGTACATTTGTTGAAGAGCGTGTAGAGCACTTTGGGAATCGGAGCAGATAATGAATTTCGTGCCACGATGTCGGCGCATATGCTCTAATGCGTGCAGAATGGCAAACAGTTCTGCATAGTAAACTGAGAACTGCTCTGGGAGCCCTATCCGATGGACAGTATCGGGTGGTGGTTGTTGGATGTTTAAGGGGGACTAAACAGCGAAGGTCATCAGTCCCCCATTCCAAAATCAGGCGAGCCGAAAATCTACGAAGCAGATAAAATCCAAAGGGGGAGGAGACGTCCCCCCAGGCGCTAAAAGCACACAAATTCAGCAACAAACACTACAGACAAGAACAGGACAGAGGAGCACCAGACAGAAAGAAACAGAAGAAAGGAGGATGGCCGGAGACTGGTTGACTGACCACGAGATCAAAAATGGGAAAGAGTCAACCATCTCACGGCACACCAGAACAGCAACAGACACGAGGACAAAAGACACAGAAAGGGAAAGGCGCAGGACCTCCCTAAATCGAACCATAAAAACGACTACTACGGATAAAATGTAAAATATTGTCAGCCATGGAGGCATCGTCGGATAAAACCAAAGCCAAAGTGCCCGGGAAATTAAAAGATTGCCGGAGTGTGCGCAGTCGAGGACACTCCAGCAAAATGTGGCCGACCGTCAGCCGGGACCCACACTGACACAAGGGGGGATCCTCCTGACGTAACAGATGGCCGTGCGTCAGGTAGGTATGGCCGATGCGCAGCCGACACAGGACTACCGAGTCCCTGCGAGAAGCCCGCAGGGAGGAACGCAACACATCGGTCGTCTCCTTGACAGCCCGCAGTTTATTCGGGGCTGTCATGCCACGCCACTCAGCAGCCCACATCCCAATCAGCTTACGGCGCAACACCAGCTGCTGGTCGCGAGCCGTAAGGCCGATCTCCAAAGCTGGGGCGTCGATCGCCCCTTTGGCCAGCCTGTCAACACGTTCGTTCCCTGGGATGCCAACATGACCGGGCGTCCAAACCAAGACCACCGAACGACCAGAACTGGCAATGGCGGAAACAGACTCCTGAATGGAGGACACCAGAGGAGAAGAGGGATAGCAGCGGTCGATGGCCTGAAGGCTGCTCAGGGAGTCACTGCAGATGATGGACCCACCTGAGCAGAAACGCAGATGCTCAAGAGCGCGCATGATTGCCACCAGCTCTGCAGTAATAATACTGCAGCCAGCCGGCAAGGAGCGTTGCTCAACATGGGCAGCGTGAGCAAAAGCGTAGGCAGTGCGACCATCAACCAGGGAACCATCCGTGTAGACAGGCTCACAGCCCGGAAATGATTCGAGGAGCGCAAGAAAACGGCGACGGAGGGCCACAGGCTGAACCGAGTCCTTAGGTCCCTGTGCCAAATCCAGACGGACGGACGGCCGGGACAAACACCAGGGAGGTGTAGGTGTACGGACCCGGAAGGGAGGCGGAAGAGGGAATGACCCCAGTTCGGACAGCAGGGATTGGACACGGACAGCTATGGAAAGCCCAGACCTAGGTCGCCGTTCGGGCAGATGGAGGACCATAGCAGGGAAAAGCAGGCGACGATTGGGATGATCTGGCGAGCAATGAACGTGGACAGCATAGTCGACGAGCAGACGATGGCGGCGAATCCGCAGCGGGGAACCCCGGCCTCCACCAGTAGACTATCCACGGGGCTGGTGCGAAAAGCGCCAGTGGCAAGCCTAACCCCACAGTGGTGTATGGGGTCTAACAACTTCAACACTGACGGGGACGCAGACCCATAGGCCAGGCTCCCATAATCAAGCCGAGACTGCACAAGGGCTCTGTACAATCGCAGCAGCGTGCAGCGATCCGCACCCCAAGACGTGTGGCTATGGCAGCGGAGGGCGTTGAGGTGCCGCCAGCATTTTTGCTTCAGCTGAGTAATATGAGGAACCCATGTGAGCCGGGCATCAAACACGAGTCCCAAGAAGCGGCAAGTGTCCACCACTTCAAGCAGGTGGCCGTCGAGGTAAAGTTCAGGATGAGGGTGGACCGTCCGACGCCTGCAGAAGTGCATTACTCGAGTCTTGGCAGCAGAGAACTGAAAGCCATGAGTCAGAGCCCATGATGCTGCCTTGCGAACGGCGACTTGCAGCCTGCGTTCGGCGACTCCCGTAGTCGTGGAGCTAAATGAGATGCAGAAGTCGTCGGCATACAAAGAAGGAGACACCGACGACCCCACTGCTGCAGCCAAACCATTAATGGCCACTAAAAATAAGGAGACGCTCAACACCGAGCCCTGCGGGACCCCGTTTTCCTGTATATAAGAGGAACTAGAGGTGGCACCGACTTGCACCCGGAAAGAGCGGCGCAATAAAAAGCTTTGAAGAAAAGCCGGGAGCCGACCACAAAGACCCCACCCATGCAACGTGGCGAGGATGTGATGCGGTGGTGGTGGTGGTGGTTGTTGGATGTTTAAGGGGGACTAAACAGCGAAGGTCATCAGTCCCCCATTCCAAAATCAGGCGAGCCGGAAATCGACGAAGCAGATAAAAACCAAAGGGGGAGGAGACGTCCCCCCAGGCGCTAAAAGCACACAAATCCAGCAACAAACACTACAGACAAGAACAGGACATAGGAACACCAGACAGAAAGAAACAGAAAGAAACAGAAGAAAGGAAGATGGCCGGAGACTGGTTGACTGACCACGAGATCAAAAATGGGAAAGAGTCAACCAGCTCACGGCACACCAGAACAGCAACAGACACAAGGACAATAGACACAGAAAGGGAAAGGCGCAGGACCTCCCTAAATCGAACCATAAAACGGACTACCACGGATAAAATTTAAAACGGTATCAGCCATGGAGGCATCGTCGGATAAAACCAAAGCCAAAGTGCCCGGGAGATTAAAAGATTGCCGGAGTGTGCGCAGTCGAGGACACTCCAGCAAAATGTGGCCGACCGTCAGCCGGGACCCACACCGACACAAGGGGGGATCCTCCTGACGCAACAGATGGCCGTGCGTCAGGTAGGTATGGCCGATGCGCAGCCGACATAGGACTACCGAGTCCCTGCGAGAAGCCCGCAGGGAGGAACGCCACACATCGGTCGTCCCCTTGACAGCCCGTAGTTTATTCGGGGCTGTCATGCCACGCCACTCAGCAGCCCACATCCCAAGTACCTTACGGCGCAACACCAGCTGCTGGTCGCGAGCCGTAAGGCCGATATCCAAAGCTGGGGCGTCTATCGCCCCTTTGGCCAGCCTGTCTACACGTTCGTTCCCTGGGATGCCAACATGACCGGGCGTCCAAACCAGGACCACTGAACCACCAGAACGGGCAATGGCGGAAACAGCCTCCTGAATGGAGGACACCAGAGGAGAGGAGGGATAGCAGCGGTCGATGGCCTGAAGGCTGCTCAGGGAGTCACTGCAGATGACAACGGACCTACCTGAGCAGAAACGCATGTGCTCAAGAGCGCGCAAGATGGCCACCAGCTCTGCAGTAAAAATACTGCAGCCAGCCGGCAAGGAGCGTTGCTCAACATGGTCAGAGTGAGCAAAGGCGTAGGCAGTGCGACCATCAACCAGGGAACCATCAGTGTAGACAGTCTCACAGTCCGAAAATGAGGCGAGGAGAGCAAGAAATCGGCGACGGAGGGCCACAGGCGGAACCGAGTCCTTGGGTCCCTGTGCCAAGTCCAGACGGACGGACGGCCGGGACAAACACCAGGGAGGCGTAGGTGCATGGACCCGGAAGGGAGGCGGAAGAGGGAATGAACCCAAGTCCGACAGCAGGGACTGAACTCGGACAGCGACGGAAAGCCCAGACCTAGGTCGCCGTTCGGGCAGATGGAGGACCATGGCAGGGAAAAGCAGGCGACGATTGGGATGGCCTGGCGAGCAATGCACGTGGACAGCATAGTCGGCGAGCAGTCGATGGCGGCGAAACCGCAGCGGGGGAACCCCGGCCTCCACCAGTAAACTATCCACGGGGCTCGTACGAAAAGCGCCAGTTGCAAGGTGGTGGTGGTGGTTGTTGGATGTTTAAGGGGGACTAAACAGCGAAGGTCATCAGTCCCCCATTCCAAAATCAGGCGAGCCGGAAATCGACGAAGCAGATAAAAACCAAAGGGGGAGGAGACGTCCCCCCAGGCGCTAAAAGCACACAAATCCAGCAACAAACACTACAGACAAGAACAGGACATAGGAACACCAGACAGAAAGAAACAGAAAGAAACAGAAGAAAGGAAGATGGCCGGAGACTGGTTGACTGACCACGAGATCAAAAATGGGAAAGAGTCAACCAGCTCACGGCACACCAGAACAGCAACAGACACAAGGACAATAGACACAGAAAGGGAAAGGCGCAGGACCTCCCTAAATCGAACCATAAATCGGACTACCACGGATAAAATTTAAAACGGTATCAGCCATGGAGGCATCGTCGGATAAAACCAAAGCCAAAGTGCCCGGGAGATTAAAAGATTGCCGGAGTGTGCGCAGTCGAGGACACTCCAGCAAAATGTGGCCGACCGTCAGCCGGGACCCACACCGACACAAGGGGGGATCCTCCTGACGCAACAGATGGCCGTGCGTCAGGTAGGTATGGCCGATGCGCAGCCGACATAGGACTACCGAGTCCCTGCGAGAAGCCCGCAGGGAGGAACGCCACACATCGGTCGTCCCCTTGACAGCCCGTAGTTTATTCGGGGCTGTCATGCCACGCCACTCAGCAGCCCACATCCCAAGTACCTTACGGCGCAACACCAGCTGCTGGTCGCGAGCCGTAAGGCCGATATCCAAAGCTGGGGCGTCTATCGCCCCTTTGGCCAGCCTGTCTACACGTTCGTTCCCTGGGATGCCAACATGACCGGGCGTCCAAACCAGGACCACTGAACCACCAGAACGGGCAATGGCGGAAACAGCCTCCTGAATGGAGGACACCAGAGGAGAGGAGGGATAGCAGCGGTCGATGGCCTGTAGGCTGCTCAGGGAGTCACTGCAGATGACAACGGACCTACCTGAGCAGAAACGCATGTGCTCAAGAGCGCGCAAGATGGCCACCAGCTCTGCAGTAAAAATACTGCAGCCAGCCGGCAAGGAGCGTTGCTCAACATGGTCAGAGTGAGCAAAGGCGTAGGCAGTGCGACCATCAACCAGGGAACCATCAGTGTAGACAGTCTCACAGTCCGAAAATGAGGCGAGGAGAGCAAGAAATCGGCGACGGAGGGCCACAGGCGGAACCGAGTCCTTGGGTCCCTGTGCCAAGTCCAGACGGACGGACGGCCGGGACAAACACCAGGGAGGCGTAGGTGCATGGACCCGGAAGGGAGGCGGAAGAGGGAATGAACCCAAGTCCGACAGCAGGGACTGAACTCGGACAGCGACGGAAAGCCCAGACCTAGGTCGCCGTTCGGGCAGATGGAGGACCATGGCAGGGAAAAGCAGGCGACGATTGGGATGGCCTGGCGAGCAATGCACGTGGACAGCATAGTCGGCGAGCAGTCGATGGCGGCGAAACCGCAGCGGGGGAACCCCGGCCTCCACCAGTAAACTATCCACGGGGCTCGTACGAAAAGCGCCAGTTGCAAGCCGGACCCCACAGTGGTGTATGGGGTCTAACAACTTCAACACTGAGGGTGACGCAGACCCATAGGCCAGGCTCCCATAATCAAGCCGGGACTGCACAAGGGCTCTGTACAATTGCAGTAGCGTGCAGCGATCTGCACCCCAAGACGTGTGACTAAGGCAGCGGAGGGCGTTGAGGTGCCGCCAGCATTTTTGCTTCAGCTGAGTAACATGAGGAACCCATGTGAGCCGGGCATCAAACACGAGTCCCAAGAAGCGGCAAGTGTCCACCACGTCAAGCAGGTGGCCGTCGAGGTAAAGTTCAGGATGAGGGTGGACCGTCCGACGCCTGCAGAAGTGCATAACCTGAGTCTTGGCAGCAGAGAACTGAAAACCATGAGCCAGAGCCCATGATGCTGCCTTGCGAACGGCGACTTGCAACCTGCGTTCGGCGACTCCCGTAGTCGTGGAGCTAAATGAGATGCAGAAGTCGTCGGCATACAAAGAAGGAGACACCGACGACCCCACTGCTGCAGCCAGACCATTAATTGCCACTAGAAATAACGAGACGCTCAACACCGAGCCCTGCGGGACCCCATTTTCCTGTATATAAGAGGAACTAGAGGTGGCACCGACTTGCACCCGGAAAGAGCGGCGCAATAAAAAGCTGTGAAGAAAAGCCGGGAGCCGACCACGAAGACCCCACCCATGCAACGTGGCGAGGATGTGATGCCTCCATGTGGTGTCATACGCCTTCCGCAGATCGAAAAATACAGCAACAAGATGCTGACGTCGGGCAAAAGCCGTACGGACAGCAGATTCCAGCCGCACCAAATTGTCCACTGCAGACCGGCCCCGACGGAAGCCACCCTGGGATGGAGCGAGGAGACCGCGCGACTCAAGGACCCAACACAAACGCCGCCCCACCATACGTTCGAGCAATTTGCACAAAACGTTTGTGAGGGTAATGGGACGATAGCTGTCCACCGCCAGTGGGTCCGCACCGGGCTTCAAGATGTTGACAATAACACCCTCTCGCCATTGCGACGGGAACACGCCTTCGCTCCAAATGCGATTAAATATCGCGAGAATGTGTCTCTTGCAGTCCCTGGAGAGATGCTTCAGCATCTGTGCGTGGATGCAGTCCGGTCCTGGTGCTGTATCAGGGCAATCGGCGAGGGCAGCGAGGAATTCCCTCTCGCTGAAAGGAGCATTGTAAGTTTCAGAACGACGCGTGTGGAACGATAATGGCGTCTGCTCGGCCCGCTCCTTGAGAGAGCGAAAGGCGGGGGGATAAGTTGCAGTCGCAGAGCTCGTAGCGAAGTGCGCAGCAAGGTGTTCAGCAATGGCGGCAGCGTCCGTGCACACAGCGCCGTCCAAAGAGATCCCAGGGACACCCGTAGGGGTCTGGTGTCCATAAATCCGCCGTATCCGGGACCACACGAGCGACGGGGAGACACGGGAGCCCAAGGAGGAAACATACCGCTCCCAGCACTCCTGCTTACGCCGTGCAATAAGACGACGGGCGAAGGCACGGAGCCTCTTAAAGGCGATGAGGGTCTCCAGAGACGGGTGCCGCCTATGACGCTGGAGAGCCCGCCTACGGTCGCGAATAGCCTCAGCAATCTCCGGCGACCACCAGGGGACAGCCTTCCACCGAGGGAGGCCAGAGGAATGGGGGATGGCAGCCTCGGCCGCCGAAATGATGGACGTGGTGAAAACACGGACCACCTCGTCAATGTCACCCTGTGGGGGAGACGCAATGGTTACAGCGGAAGTAAAAGCTGGCCAGTCAGCCCTGTGGAGAGCCCAGCGGGGCAAGCGCCCAGAAGCATGACACTGTGGCAGTTACAAATAGATGGGAAAATGGTCACTGCCACACAGGTCAGGATGCACCCTCCAGTGGAGGGATGGGACAAGTCCAGGGCCGCAAATAGAGAGATCGATGGCCGAGAACGAGCCATGGGCCACACTGAAATGCGTGGGAGCACCGGTGTTCAAGAGGCTAAGGTCGAGCTGAGCCAACACATGCTCCACGGCCCGACCGCGGTCATCGGAAACAATCCCACCCCATAGAGGGTTGTGGGCATTGAAATCGCCCAGCAGCAAAAAAGGTGGCGGCAGTTGGGCTATCAGAGCAGCCAGGACATGCTGTGTGACAGCACCATCAGGTGGAAGGTAAATACTGCAGACGGTAATCGCCTGGGGCGTCCACACCCGAACAGCGACAGCCTCGAAAGCTGTTTGTAGAGGTACAAACTCGCTGTGAAGAGAGTGAAGGACATATATGCAGACGCCACCAGACACCCTTGCATAAGCTGCCCGGTTCTTAAAATAACCCCGATAGCCACGGAGGGCACGGGTTCGCATTGCCGGAAACCAAGTTTCCTGCAGAGCAATGCAAAGGAAAGGATGACGGCTGATAAGGTGGCGGAACTCAGCTAGATGGTGGAAGAAACCGCTGCAGTTCCACTGGAGGATGTTGTTAGCCATGGATGGGAAAGGCGGGAAGGGACTGGGGAGGCACATTACGCCTCCGGGGCACCTGCTGCTACTGAGTCACCACCTGGAGAACAGCTAGCTATTGCATCCGAGGGACTGGCGAGATCCATGTCCTCAGCGGACGCCAGAATCTCCACCTCATCTTCGGACGCAGAGGGAGAAGGTTGCGGTGGGACTGGTGCCACTGCAATTTCAGGATGCTTGGGAGCTTTTTGCTTCGACTGCTTTGCGCGCTGCACCTTAGGTGGGTCTGGCTGGGAGGGCCTCACTGGGTCAGTCTCAGGGACTGAAGACGACCGTGACGCCCTACGACCAGCGACCGGTGGTTGTTTTACAAACTTGCGGGCGCCCGCTTTGGCACTGGGCAAAGCCTGCGATGGGAGGGCCCCAAGGGACCCCTTCCGGGCGAGAGGAGCCGAAGAAGGCACACGCTTCTCCGGCTGTGAAGGGGGAACAGATGTCCCCGGTGGTTGGGGTGGTGTCGCTCCTGAAAGAGATGGAGCAGGAGCAACAGGGAGTGAAGTGCCCCCCGCAACCAAGGGGGCCGGTGAATTCTGGCAGAGCTGAGAGCGAACTTGTGTTGCAGCAGCGGCATAGGTAGACGTCATGGGCACGGGATGCAGCCGCTCATATTTCCGCCTGGCCTCGGTGTAGGTTAGGCGTTCCAGGGTCTTATATTCCATTATCTTCCTTTCCTTCTGGAAGATCCGACAGTCCGGTGAGCAGGGGGAATGGTGCTCTCCACAGTTAACACAGATGGGAGGCGGAGCACATGGAGTATCAGGATGCGAAGGACGTCCGCAATCCCGACACGTGATGCTGGTAGTACAGCGAGATGACATGTGCCCGAACTTCCAGCATTTAAAACACCGCATCGGAGGAGGGATATATGGTTTCACATCACAACGGTAAACCATCACCTTAACCTTTACGGGTAAGACATCACCCTCAAAGGCCAAGATGAAGGCACCGGTGGCGACCTGATTATCCCTCGGACCCCGATGGACGCGCCGGACGAAGTGAACACCTCGTCGTTCGAGGTTGGCGCGTAATTCATCGTCGGACTGCAGAAGAAGATCCTGGTGGAATATAATACCCTGGACCATGTTCAGACTCTTATGCGGCGTGATGCTAACGGAAACATCCACCAACTTGTCACAATTGATCAACCTCCGTGACTGGGCACAGGATGCCGTTTTGATGAGCACAGAACCAGAGCGCATCTTGGACAAGCCCTCCACCTCCCCAAACTTGTCCTCTAAATGGTTCAATTGGCTCTGAGCACTATGGGACTCAACTGCTGTGGTCATAAGTCCCCTAGAACTTAGAAGTACTTAAACCTAACTAACCTAAGGACAGCACACAACACCCAGCCATCACGAGGCAGAGAAAATCCCTGACCCCGCCGGGAATCGAACCCGGGAACCCGGGCGTGGGAAGCGAGAACGCTACCGCACGACCACGAGACGCAGGCTGTCCTCTAAATGCTACACAAAAAACTTGGGCTTGGTCGACATGAACGATTCTCCATCAACCCGCGTGCACACGACGTACCGGGGGGAATATTCTCCACTGCCTTCTTTAGCAAGACGTTCCTCCCATGGAGTAGCTAAGGAGGGAAACGATCTCTGATCCAATTTCTTCCCGTTGAGGTTAGACCTCGATCGCTTAGAGACTGCTGGTGGAGGCCCACCAGCGATAGATGATGTACCACGCTTCATTGCGGGTCATCCGCCCTGATGCCACCTACTCTGACCAAGGGCCCTCCCCACGGGCGCCACCCAGCCACAGCAAAGGCCACCTGGCAGGATGGCCATTGCCGGGAGTCCCGATGCCCCAGGGCGATGGGCATCTACTCCTTGGCATACGTGGGGAGTTAACGGCGCAGGCATCAGTAGAGCGATCCCTGTGTTGTCAGGGGGCTACAACCAAGAGGGTACATAGCGGCCCCACCACAACGGACTGGCTACCGTGCTGGATCTTAGGTGCAAAAATGGCCAAGGTCGTCGTCGCAGTTAAAAGAAACACTGCAGAGTGCAGTGTGGTAATCGCCCAAGAGATCGAAAACGAGCGGGACACCATTGCAACGACGAGAATGACGGCTAAAGGTCTAATTGCACGACGGATACAGTGCACCATGTAAGGCGCCCTTCCCCAATTGGCTCGCTCTTCGGAATAATTTAGAAACATGGAGGTCAAACCATAGAGGGGCCCATCACATAAGGCCGAAACATGTGAGACTCCTTTTAGTCGCCTCTTACGACAGGCAGGAATACCGCGGGCCTATTCTTACCCCCGAACCCGCAGGGGGATGGCCTTTGTAGTCGCCAGGGAGATCCCCTACTCCATCCCTGGTGGAGTACCTTAATACCCTCCAGGTGTACTGACTCGAGACTCTCCTTTGCACGGATGCCAAACGGCTTTGTTGCCGCCGGACGGTGGCGGAAGAGACGTGCCAGTGCCGGCTGGGAAAAGTGTCGGACGCCAATGAAAGAGGAGTGGATTTGGTCCTGTACGCGTGCCGTACCACGAGGAGAAGACGCCGAATGGACAGCGGAGGCTCTCCCGCCTCGACACACAGACTAGCAACCGGACTCGTGCGATAAGCCCCCGTTGAAAGCCTAATACCCTCATGGTGAATCACATCCAACATTTTGAGGTACGAAGGTCTTGCAGAGCCATAAGCTTGACATCCGTATTCCAGTCGAGGTCGCACAAAGGCCTTATAAAGTTGGAGCAGAGGTGCCCTGTCAGCGCCCCAGGATCTATGACTGACGCATTTAAGGACGTTTAAAGCCTTGAAACAGCGGACTTTTAGATCCTTTAAGTGTGGCAACCATGTGAGCTTCTCATCAAAAATAAGCCCGATATATTTCACTTTTTCCATAAAGGGGAGAACAGTGTCTCCTAGTTTTAAAACAAGGAGATTAAAAAGAGAACGGGAACGGTTAAAATCTACACAAACGGTCTTCTCCAGAGAGAATTTAAAGCCCGTGTTCTTAGACCATTCCTCCAATCGCACGAGTGTCAGCTGTAATTGGCGTGTAGCAGCTGTGAGGGAGGAAGACGCACAGAAAATGGAGAAATCGTCCACAAACAAGGAGCACTGCACAGGCCGTCGTACTGTGGACGCAATACTATTGATGGCAATTGCGAAAGCTGTTACACTGAGGACACTTCCTTGAGGGACACCGTTCTGCTTAAAACGGTCAGACAGGACATTCCCAACCTTATACTTAAAATACCTGTCCGACAGAAAGGATCGGATGAGTGTGGGTAAACGCCCACGGAAACCCCACTCATAAAGCTGCCGCAAAATGGTATGCCTCCAGGTAGTATCGTACGCCTTCTCCAGGTCGAAGAAAACCCCGATAAGGTGTTGCTTACGTAGGAAAGCAGCTTGTATCGCTGTTTCGAGTTGGATCAGGTTATCTAGGGTGGAATGATACCTCCTGAATCCACAATGGCAGCGGGTAAGTAAGGATCTAGATTCGAGAACCCACACCAGGCGCCTATTGACCATACGCTCAAATGTCTTTCCGACGCAGCTCGTGAGACTAATGCTACGGTCGCTACTGGGTTCGGTCCGATCCTTCCCTGGTTTTAAAAGCGGAATTAAAATCGATTCTTTCCACGAACTAGGAAAGTCGCCTGTCTTCCAAATTTCATTAAAAAGTTGAAGGAGGACTTCCTTTGACCGCAGATCCAACTGCTGCAGCATGCTATACGATATCAAGTCTGGACCAGGTGCGGTATCCCGAGATATGGACAGTGCAGAGTCCAACTCCCACAAAGAGAAAGGCTGGTTGTATTCCTCAGTGTTCTGTGAACGGAAATCAAAACCAGCCCTCTCCTGTGTACCCCGATAGCGCAGAAATTCTGGGTCCTGGCTAGAATCGGCTGTAATAGTTTGAAAAGATTCTGCCAACGCCCAGGCGATGTCTCTCGGAGATGTTAGGAGACACCCCCGCTCACGTATAGCGGCTAGTGGCGGTCGAAAGTATCTCCTTGAGATCCTCCTAATGGCTTCCCATACTTTGCTTGAAGATCTGATGGAGTTCAGGAACTCACGCCAAGACCTCCGTTTACTCTCCCTAACGATTTTCCTCGCCCGCGCCCGTGCTATCCGGAAAGTTGTCAGATGCGCAGCAGTGGGGCACCGACGGAATCTCCTCAAAGCCGCCCGCCTGTCTCTGATGGCGGTACGACAGTCGTCATTCCACCAAGGGACAGGCTGCCTCACAGGTGTTCCCTTTGGCTTTGGTATGGATACATCAGCGGCATGGTGCATCACCGCCGTAATGTGATCCACCCAATCCTGGACGCCTTCACACCGTTCAAAAACAGCCAACTGCCGGTAGACCGTCCAGTTTCCCTTCCGGAACAACCATTTCGGCGGCTGTGCGACACGACCCATTTCAACTGGCAGATGGAGCCAGATAGGGTAATGGTCGCTGCCATGAAGGTCGTCGTCGACGACCCACTGAGCAATGTCCGCAAGCACAGGCGAACAAATAGAGAGGTCTATGGCAGAAGACGAACCTGAAGCGGTGCTAAAATGCGTGGCCTGACCTGTGTTCAGCAGTATGACGTCGGAAGTCCTGAGCAACTGCTCAATCATCTGGCCTCTGGGGCAGGTTTTGTTGGAACCCCATAATGCATTATGAGCATTAAAGTCTCCTAAAATGAGAAACGGATGGGGTAGCTGATCAATGAGCCGTGCGAGGGCTTCACTGTCAATGAGCTCAGCAGGTGGTAAATACAAGGAGCACACTGTAACATGAACCCGGGCCAGGATCCGAGCTGCAACCGCTTGTAGCGTCGTGGTTAAGGTCACAGGTGAGGAGTGGAATGTGTCCTTAATGAACGCTGCCACCCCACCCTGAGCCCTATTACCAGTCAGGTCGTCTTTCCTGTACATGCGATATCCCGTAAGTACAGGCGTGTCAGTCTCTTTAAAATGTGTCTCTTGCAAAGAGATGCAAATGGGGTTTGCCTGTACTAACAGCCGCAATTCTGCAAGGCGAGGTCTGACTCCATTCAGATTCCACTGAAGTATGGGAGCCATATCAGCGTTTCGGTTTAGATTTCCCCCTGTCTTTGCGCCGCGCTGGTGAGGCACTTGTAGAGCGAGTGGCAGCAGAGGGGCTGCCAGGTTCTGGGGAAGATGTATCAAAATCCATGACGATGTCCTCCTCATCAGTCAGGGATGCCTGCCTTTGGCAGGTGTGACGTCAAACGCCGTGCCCCTTTCCCTGGTCCCGTTTTCTTTGTGGAAGCTGGGGATGGGGGAAGTGGAGAGGCACTCTGTTTCTGGAGGGCCTTCGAAGGCTTCACTGGAGCTTTCTCTGCAATAGCGGTGGGTGCAGGCGGAGCAGCCTGAATAGCTATATCGTTAGTGGGAGTGCTCTGGCAGGTACAAACACTGGTACAGGTATTGGTGGAGGATACTGCGACGCTGGACATGGTCTGCATCGAAGCGTCTACTCGCGACGCACGGTTGTGCACCAAGGAGGCATAGGACGTGGCAAAGACAGGGGGTTTTGTAGCCCTATACTCTTTTTTGGCTTCCACATAAGGTAGCCTCTTTGTCACCTTGATCTCCTGAATTTTTCGTTCTTCCGCAAAGACGGGGCAGTCTCTGCTCCAGACGGGATGGCTCCCAGAGCATTTTATACACAGCGCTGGAGATGTGCAGTTGGTCCCAGCTTCATGAGCTGTCTTGCCACAGATACCGCAGGTTGGTTCACCCCCACAACGCATTGTCGTATGGCCAAATCGCTGACATTTGAAACAGCGCATAGGGTTAGGTATATAAGGCCGAACCCTAAGTCGGAGGAAACCAGCCAGAACGTATTCAGGTAAGACAGGCGAATTGAAAGTCACAATGAAAGTGGCAGATTTCTCAATAACTCCATTATTCCTACGTGCCCTTTGGTCCACGTCTACAATCCCCTGTGTTGCCCATTCTTGCTTCACCTCGTCTACATCGATATCCATTAAATCACGGCAGGTGACAACGCCTTTACTGGAGTTGAGGGAATTGTGCAACTCGACAGTAATATCATACTCGCCTAACTTGGGTGACTTCCGAAGCAGCTCCACTTGTGATGCCCTAGTAGTCTCAACTAACAGGGTACCATTCCTCAGGCGTTTGATAGATTTCAGTGTACCTGCGAGTCCTTCTAAACCTTTATATATGTAGAAAGGAGACACTTTTTCAAATGAGCCCTCCTTCCTCTTAATCACGATGAAAACATTGTCATTTACGACTCCATGAGCCCTGTTACTCTTTTCCATCTGCATATCTGGATGGTGGTGGTGGTTGTTGGATGTTTAAGGGGGACTAAACAGCGAAGGTCATCAGTCCCCCATTCCAAAATCAGGCGAGCCGGAAATCTACAGAGCAGATAAAAACCAAAGGGGAGGAGACGTCCCCCCAGGCGCTAAAAGAACACAAATGCAGCAACGAACACTACAGACAAGAACAGGACAGAGGAACACCAGACAGAAAGAAACAGAAGAAAGGAAGAGGGCCGGAGACTGGTTGACTGACCACGAGATCAAAAAAGGGAAAGAGTCAACCATCTCACGGCCTACCAGAACAGCAACAGACACGAGGACAAAAGACACAGAAAGGGAAAGGCGCAGGACCTCCCTAAATCGAACCATAAAAAGGACTACCACGGATAAAATTTAAAACGTCATCAGCCATGGAGGCATCGTCAGATAAAACCAAAGCCAAAGTGCCCGGGAGATTAAAAGATTGCCGGAGTGTGCGCAGTCGAGGACACTCCAGCAAAATGTGGCCGACCGTCAGCCGGGACCCACACTGACACAAGGGGGGATCCTCCTGACGCAAGAGATGGCCGTGCGTCAGGTACGTATGGCCGATGCGCAGCCGACACAGGACTACCGAGTCCCTGCGAGAAGCCCGCAGGGAGGAACGCCACACATCGGTCGTCTCCTTGACAGCCCGCAGTTTATTCGGGGCTGTCATGCCACGCCACTCAGCAGCCCACATCCCAAGTACCTTACGGCGCAACACCAGCTGCTGGTCGCGAGCCGTAAGGCCGATCTCCAAAACTGGGGCGTCTATCGCCCCTTTGGCCAGCCTGTCTACACGTTCGTTCCCTGGGATGCCAACATGACCGGGCGTCCAAACCAGGACCACTGAACCACCAGAATGGGCAATGGCGGAAACAGCCTCCTGAATGGAGGACACCAGAGGAGAGGAGGGATAGCAGCGGTCGATGGCCTGAAGGCTGCTCAGGGAGTCACTGCAGATGACAACGGACCTACCTGAGCAGAAACGCATGTGCTCAAGAGCGCGCAAGATGGCCACCAGCTCTGCAGTAAAAATACTGCAGCCAGCCGGCAAGCAGCGTTGCTCAACATGGTCAGAGTGAGCAAAGGCGTAGGCAGTGCGACCATCAACCAGGGAACCATCAGTGTAGACAGTCTCACAGTCCGAAAATGAGGCGAGGAGAGCAAGAAAACGGCGACGGAGGGCCACAGGCGGAACTGAGTCCTTGGGTCCCTGTGCCAAGTCCAGACGGACGGACGGCCGGGACAAACACCAGGGAGGCGTAGGTGTATGGACCCGGAAGGGAGGCAGAAGAGGGAATGACCCCAGTTCTGACAGCAGGGACTGGACACGGACAGCTATGGAAAGCCCAGACCTAGGGCGCCGTTCGGGCAGATGGAGGACCATAGCAGGGAAAAGCAGGCGACGATTGGGATGATCTGGCGAGCAATGAACGTGGACAGCATAGTCGACAAGCAGACGATGGCGGCGAATCCGCAGTGGGGGAACCCCGGCCTCCACCAGGAGACTATCCACGGGGCTGGTGCGAAAAGCGCCAGTGGCAAGCCTAACCCCACAGTGGTGTATGGGGTCTAACAACTTCAACACTGAGGGGGACGCAGACCCATAGGCCAGGCTCCCATAATCAAGCCGGGACTGCACAAGGGCTCTGTACAACCGCAGCAGCGTGCGGCGATCTGCACCCCAAGACGTGTGGCTAAGGCAGCGGAGGGCGTTGAGGTGCCGCCAGCATTTTTGCTTCAGCTGAGTAACATGAGGAACCCATGTGAGCCGGGCATCAAACACGAGTCCCAAGAAGCGGCAAGTGTCCACCACGTCAAGCAGGTGGCCGTCGAGGTAAAGTGCAGGATGAGGGTGGACCGTCCGACGCCTGCAGAAGTGCATTACTCGAGTCTTGGCAGCAGAGAACTGAAAGCCATGAGTCAGTGCCCATGATGCTGCCTTGCGAACGGCGACTTGCAGCCTGCGTTCGGCGACTCCCGTAGTCGTGGAGCTAAAGGAGATGCAGAAGTCGTCGGCATACAAAGAAGGAGACACCGACGACCCCACTGCTGCTGTCAGACCATTAATGGCCACTAAAAATAAGGAGACGCTCAACACGGAGCCCTGCGGGACCCCATTTTCCTGTATATAAGAGGAACTAGAGGTGGCACCGACTTGCACCCGGAAAGAGCGGCGCAATAAAAAGTTTTGAAGGAAAGCCGGGAGCCGACCACGAAGACCCCACCCATGCAACGTGGCGAGGATGTGATGCCTCCATGTGGTGTCATACGCCTTCCGCAGATCGAAAAATACAGCAACAAGATGCTGACGTCGGGCAAAAGCCGTACGGACAGCAGATTCCAGCCGCACCAAATTGTCCACTGCAGACCGGCCCCGACGGAAGCCACCCTGGGATGGAGCGAGGAGACCGCGCGACTCTAGGACCCAACACAAACGCCGCCCCACCATACGTTCGAGCAATTTGCACAAAACGTTGGTGAGGGTAATGGGACGATAGCTGTCCACCGCCAGTGGGTCCGCACCGGGTTTCAAGATGGGGACAATAACGCCCTCCCGCCATTGCGACGGGAACACGCCTTCGCTCCAAATGCGATTAAATATCGCGAGAATGTGTCTCTGGCAGTCCCTGGAGAGATGCCTCAGCATCTGCGCGTGGATGCAGTCTGGGCCTGGTGCTGTATCAGGGCAATCGGCGAGGGCGGCGAGGAATTCCCTCTCGCTGAAAGGTGCATTGTATGTTTCAGAACGACGCGTGTGGAATGAGAACTGCGTCCGCTCGGCTCGCTCCTTTAGAGAGCGAAAGGCGGGGGGATAGGATGCAGTCGCAGAGCTCTGAGCAAAGTGCGCGGCTAGCCGTTCAGCAATGGCGGCAGCGTCCGTGCAGACAGCGCCGTCCAACGAGAGCCCAGGGACACCCATAGGGGTCTGGGAGCCATAAATCCGCCGGATCCGGGACCACACGTGCGAGGACGAGACACGGGAGCCCAGGGAGGAGACGTACCTCTCCCAGCACTCCTGCTTACGCCGTGCAATAAGACGACGGGCGAAGGCACGGAGCCTCTTAAAGGCGATGAGGGTCTCCAGAGACGGGTGCCGCCTATGACGCTGGAGAGCCCGCCTACGGTCGCGAATAGCCTCAGCAATCTCCGGCGACCACCAGGGGACAGCCTTCCGCCGAGGGAGGCCAGAGGAACGGGGGATAGCAGCCTCGGCCGCCGAAATGATGGACGTGGTGAAAACACGGACCACTTCGTCAATGTCACCCTGTGGGGGAGACGCAATGGTTACAGCGGAAGTAAAAGCTGGCCAGTCAGCCCTGTGGAGAGCCCAGCGGGGCAAGCGCCCAGAAGAATGACACTGTGGCAGTGACAAACAGATGGGAAAATGGTCACTGCCACACAGGTCAGGATGCACCCTCCAGTGGAGGGATGAGACAAGTCCAGGGCTGCAAATAGAGAGATCGATGGCCGAGAACGAGCCATGGGCCACACTGAAATGCGTGGGAGCACCAGTGTTCAAGAGGCTAAGGTCGAGCTGAGCCAACACATGCTCCACGGCCCGACCGCGATCATCGGAGACAGTCCCACCCCATAGAGGATTGTGGGCGTTGAAATCGCCCAGAAGCAGCAATGGTGGCGGCAGTTGAGCCAGCAGCGCAGCCAAGACATGGCGGGGGAGCTCCCCATCCGGAGGAATGTAAACAGAGCAAACAGTAATAGCCGGCGAGAGCTCAACCCTGGCAGCAACTGCCTCTAAAGGCGTCTGAAGGGGTACTGGCGAGCTACAGACAGAGTGGTGAACAAAGAGGCAAACCCCACCTGACGCTCGTTGACAGGCAGCACGGTTCTTATAGTATCCCCGATAACCGCGAAGGGCGGGGGTCCGCAGTGCAGGAAACCAAGTTTCCTGCAGAGCAATGCAGAGAACAGGGGAATCACTCAGAAGCATCCGGAGCTCTGGCAGGTGGCGGAAATAACCGCCGCAGTTCCATTGGAGAATGGAAGCAGGAAGGGACTGGGAGGGCGTGAATGCGACTAAGAGGCAGACAGCGCTTCAGAGCCAACCGCCGCCACTGGGGGAGAGTCAGCGGAGTCCATAGGAGAGGCCCCCAAGGGTTCCGTGAGGGCGAGATCCGCGGCAGAGGCGAGGATCTCCACCTCATCCCCGGAGCCAGGACTATGTACAGCAGGCGGTGCTGAAACCGCCGGAACGTCCTTCTTCTTGGACACATTCCGTTCCTTCTTCTCGCGTCTGCCCTTAGGGTGAGAGGGCTGGGAGAGCTTCTCTGAAGGAGCGTCAGAGGCTGACGACGACGCAGAAGCCCTACGACCAGCAGGTGGCGGAACCTTCAGCCACTGGCTGACATCTGGCTGGGAAGGAGAAGAAACGGAGGAAGGGAGAGCCCCGAGGGACCCCTTCCGTGAGAGAGGAACCGGCGGAGGCAACGCCGCCGGAGAAGGAGGGGGAGGAATCGAGCCTCCCGGTTGTGGAGCAGATGTCACTCCCGAAGTAAGCTTGGGGGGAGCGACAGAAGAGGGTTTGCCCCCAACTGCTAAGGGGGCAAGAGAGGAAGGCTTGCCCCCAGGCACGAGGGGGGCAGACAGGGATACATGGCCCCGAGGGCCCACTGAAGGCGGCACAGATGAAGCGACAACCGTCGCTCGTGCGGGCGACGATAACGTGGCTGCAGCATAAGATGTTCGAAGGGAAGCAGGATACAACCTTTCATATTTCTGTTTAGCCTCTCGATAAGTAAGCCGGTCCAGGGTCTTAAATTCCATGATCTTCCGCTCCTTATGAAGAACGGGGCAATCCGGCGAGCATGGAGAGTGGTGCTCCCCACAGTTGACACATACAGGCGGGGGCGCACATGGAGAATCGGGATGAGACGGGCGTCCGCAATCTCGACATGTAGCGCTGGATGGGCAACGGGAGGACATATGCCCAAACTTCCAGCACTGGAAGCACCGCATCGGGGGAGGGACGTATGGCTTCACGTCGCAACGGTAAACCATTACCTTGACCTTCTCGGGCAAGACATCACCCTCGAAGGCCAAGATAAAGGCACCGGTAGCCACCCTGTTTGTCTTGGGTCCTCGATGGACACGACGGACAAAATGCACACCACGTCGTTCCAAGTCGGCTCTCAGCTCGTCATCGGATTGCAACAAGAGGTCACGATGGTAAATAATCCCCTGGACCATATTTAAGCTACTGTGGGGAGTGACGGTAACAGGGACGTCACCCAGCTTATCACACAAGAGCAACGCTCGTGACTGGGCTGGGGAGGACGTCTTGAGGAGGATGGACCCATTCCTCATTTTTGACAACCCCGCCACTTCCCCAAACTTATCCTCCAGGTGTTCCACAAAAAACATAGGCTTCGTCGGAAGAAAGGAGTCACCATCAGTCCTGCTGCAGACAAGGTATTGTGGCACGTAAGGCTCCCGCTTGGCACTAGATCGGCGTCCCTCCCATGGCGCAGCCAACGAGGGGAACGTCTGAGGGTCATACTGCGCAGCATCGAAGTCGACTCTACCTCGCTTAGAGACGCTGGTGGCCGTGCGACCACCAGCTTGATGTGATTTATTGCGCTTCATTGCGCCACATCCGCCCAGATGCCACCTACTCCGAACGAGGGCTCTCCCCAAGGGCGCCACCCAGCCAAAGCAACGGGTACCTGGCCGATATCCCGTTGCCCGGAGTCCCCGTGCCCCAGACAAGATGGGCACATACTCCTTGGCATGCATGGGGAGGAAACAGCTCAGGCATCTGTAGTGCGATACCTGCGTGGTCAGGGGGCTACCACCAAGAGGGTACATGACGACCCCACCACAACGGACTGGCTACCGTGCTGGATTTTAGGTGTTTAAAGGGTCCACAGTTGTCGTAGGCGCTAAGAAGAAGAGTGCGCACAAGGCGAGAAGGAGACCACCCAGAAGATGTTGGGCGTAGTCCCCCCCACACGACAATAGGTAACATGCAAGATGGTGGAGCATGATGGACCAATACAAAAACACCACGTAAGGTGTCCTTCCCCAAATGGCACGCACTGACGACGGAAATTTGGAAGAAAAAAGGAGGTCAAACCCAAGAGGGGACCATCACAGAAGGCCGAAACGTTTGAGACTCCTTTTAGTCGCCTCTTACGACAGGCAGGAATACCGCGGGCCTATTCTTACCCCCGAACCCGCAGGGGGAATATCTGGATGAATAGCCTCCCTCATGCGCTTGACTGATTGCGAAGTTGGTGAAGGGAAACACGTGGTTGCCATGTGCGTCCCACGAGCAGCTAGGGAACGAAACGTCAGCCCAGACAGAGCCCCGCATGCCTGGGTAAGCCTTATACAACTAAGGTGCGGCAGGTTCCTCAGAGGTCGCCCGCTAGCGACTGTTCCACCTCAACAGCCATGCATCTTATCGGCGCGCAGCACACCTTAAGATTGAAGGGTTTTTTAGAGAGGTATGTACCATCCTCGCGATCCAGGCAATCAAGCCAAGATCCCCGGTCCCTACGACACACAACGTTCCACCGTTGCGCCACACGGTGGTCGCTGAAGCATGCCCAGAGCTTACGGTGTCAGAGGACTGGCGGCGCACACCAGTCCCCAGCTCGGGGATCCCGGGTTCGCCAAGCCCGTACCCAGCACATAAATGCTGAGCCCCCTGAGGGGCATTATTTTCAGTAGTGAGTCATCAGCAGATGTAGAAGTATCGTGAGGCTTGTCCAGTGACGTGTCTTGGGGCTCCTACTGTTAACATAGTATATTAAAGAACATGGAAGCAGTATTAATAGTAACCTCAGACTTTTTGCAGGTGGTGCAGTTATTATTAAAGTACTACATGATAAAATATGCAGGAACAAGATGTGTGAGAAAAATAATAAGACTGGTTATTTACCTACCATGGTTTTTATATTTTTTGAACAATAATGTTGTCCCTTTCAAAGTAGTTCCCTTCAGCAGGTATACTCTGGTGGAGTCATTGCTCCCAGTGTCGGTAGCAGAACTGAAAGGCTCAAACTGTTACGGCCTTTAACATGATTGGTCACGTTCTGCAGAGTCCCAAAATGATTTCCTTTTAAGACATTTTTCAATTTCAGGAAAAGAGACAAGTAACAAGGACTCTGATCACATGAGTAGGGTGGCTGTAGAACACTAGGAATGCCATTTCAAGTCAAAAATTCCATGATGGAAGGGGGAGTGCGACATGGGACATTGTCGTGATGCGGCAACCATTTGTAATCAGTCTCCCTCAATTCACCCTTTTCCAGAGCCTTTCATCTTTGTAAAACAGTTGGTTGGCAATTTGTCCTGGAGGAACAAATTCCTTATGCATGATACCCCTGCATTTAAAAAAGCAAATCAGTATTGTTTTCATCTTTGATTTGCTCTTTTGATATTTTTTGGGTTGAGGAAATGTCTGTGTGCCACTCCTCACAGTGCTACTTTGTCTCAGTATCATACACAAAAATATAGGATTCATTACCTGTGATCACATGACTCTATCATTTATGGTCATTGGCAGTCCTCCAAAAATCACCACACGTGTTTCTTCAATGCCCTTCTGCTCCTGAGACCTGGTGACAAAAATTGTCATGATTTTTTTGGAAACAGATATTCTGTACCCGTTAAACAGAAGGTAGTGAAATAAGATTCACAAAAGTTTTTCTTTTTTTCTTTTAAATTCATGGTTTTCTGAAGTGTCCATTACAATGGACACTGGGTCTTGGACACATGTAAGTAAACATTAGAAAAGAAGTAAAGTGTCCATTACAATGGACACTGGGTCTTGGAGACGTATAAGTAAACATTAGAAAGAAAGTTGAAAATGTAAAAAAAGTATTTTTAGTTTATTGAACAAAATACAGTCTTATTATGCAGATATCACACACTGATTATTAATTTAAAATAATTAATATAAATTTAAAAACTAAAATAAATGACGAATTTTGACAGTTTTATTTCTGATGATACTCAGAGAAACAGTTTTTCTGTGATGTCAGACAGAGGAAAACTGAACAACTTTTGCACCTTATTTTGGTTTTCTTTGTGCAGCCACTGTTCTTACACCTCATGCTATTTTTCAACCCTGTCATTTCTGGTAAATGGGTTACAGAATGGATGCATGGTTTGGGGGATTAAAGGGACCAGACTGCTACGGTCATCGGTCCCTATTTCCAAATACAAAGAACACCCACAGAGAAGAAAAACGAGGAACAGAAGAGAGCACAGACGAGACAGGACAAGAGAAACTGAGACAAAGACAAGACAAAACGAACTAAAACCACACAGAGTCTGACGGTGGTTGGCCGACCATAGAAATAAAAAAGGAAAACCCAACCACTTAGAAACACATTAAAAAATCAGTGTAAAATCATAGGCCAAAGGCCAGAATCAACACAAAACAATAAAATAAAACAGAAACACTCAGAGTAAATGATAAAATCCCCCTGCCCGAATAAAACGTAAAACTAAGTCAGCCATAGTGGAGTCGTCTGTTAAAAGGGCAGGGAGCGTAGCAGGCAGCGCAAATGTCTCCCTGACCACAGCTAAAAGGGGGCAGGCCATCAAAATGTGGGCCACTGTCAAAGCTCCCCCACAGCGACATAGAGGAGGGTCCTCCCAGCGCAGTAAATAACTGTGTGTCAGCCGGGAGTGGCCAATGCGGAGCCGGCAAAGAACTACTGAGTCCCTGCGATTGGCTCGCAGGGATGACCGCCACACAGCCGTCGTCTCCTTGACAGCACGGAGTTTATTGCGCATTGGCAGTTCGCGCCATTCATCGTCCCATAGCGCCAAGATTTTGCGGCGGAAGACTGCCCGCAAATCAGTCTCTGGGAGGCCAACGTCCAGAGACGGCTTACTGGTGGCCTCTTTCGCCAGGCGGTCAACATGTTCGTTACCCGGGATACCGACATGACCGGGGCTCCACACAAAGACCACAGAGCGGCCGCAACAGGCGAGAGTATGCAGAGACTCGTGGATAGCCATCACCAGACGAGAACGAGGGAAACACTGGTCGAGAGCTCGTAAACCGCTCAGGGAATCGCTACAGATAACGAAGGACTCACCTGAGCAGGAGCGGATATACTCTAGGGCACGAAAGATGGCGACCAGCTCAGCAGTGTAAACGCTGCAGCCAGCCGGCAAGGAACGTTGTTCGGAATGGTCCCCTAGAGTGAGCGCATAAACGACTCTACAAGCAACCATCGAGCCGTCGGTGTAAACAATGCCAGAGCCACGATACATGGCCAGGATGAAATAAAAGCGGCGGCGGAAGGCCTCTGGAGGGACTGAGTCCTTCGAGCCCTGTGCCAAGTCTAGCCGAAGGCAAGGGCGAGAAACGCACCACGGGGGTGTACGCAGAGGTGCCCGGAAAGGAGGTGGAACGGGGACAAGCCCAAGCCCGGAGAGAAGCTCCTTGACGCGTATGGCGATCGGACAACCCGACCGGGGCCGACGTTCCGGCAGATGGACGACTGACTGCGGGAACAGGAGACGATAGTTAGGATGCCCGGGCGAGCTTAGAACATGGGCAGCATAAGCGGCCAGCAAACGTTGGCGTCAGAACCGCAGTTGAGGGACACCTGCCTCCACGAGTAAGCTGTCCACAGGGCTGGTGCGGAAGGCACCAGTGGCAAGGCGTATCCCGCTGTGGAGAATTGGGTCCAGCACCCGCAACGCAGACGGGGATGCTGAGCCATATGCCAGGCACCCATAATCCAGACGGGACTGGATTAACGCCTGGTAGAGCCGTAACAGGGTAGAGCGGTCGGCTCCCCAGCGGGTGTGGCTCAAACATCGCAGTGCATTGAGATGCCGCCAACACGTCTGTTTGAGCTGCCGGATATGAGGCAGCCAAGTCAACCGGGCATCGAAAACCACCCCCAAAAACCTGTGTGATTCCACCACCGAAAGAAGTTCGCCGTTAAGAGAAAGCTGCGGCTCCGGATGAACAGTACGTCGCCGGCAGAAATGCATAACGCAGGTCTTGGCTGCCCAAAACTGAAACCCATGCGCTACAGCCCAAGACTGCGCCCTACGGATAGCGCCCTGTAGCTGACGTTCAACAGCTGCAATGCCAGTAGAGCTGTAGTAAAGGCAGAAGTCGTCAGCATACAGGGAAGCGGAGACAGAATTTCCCACAGCCGCAGCAAGACCATTAATGGCTATTAAAAACAGACAGACACTTAAAACAGAGCCCTGTGGCACACCGTTCTCCTGGACGTGGGAGGAACTATACGAGGCCGCGACTTGCACGCGGAAGGTACGACACGACAGAAAATTGCGGATAAAAATCGGCAGAGGACCCCGAAGACCCCATCCATGAAGCGTAGAAAGGATGTGATGACGCCACGTCGTATCGTACGCCTTCCGCATGTCGAAAAAGACAGCGACCAGGTGCTGACGGCGGGAAAAGGCAGTACGGATGGCCGACTCCAGGCTCACCAGATTGTCGGCGGCGGAGCGGCCTTTACGGAACCCACCCTGAGATGGAGCCAGAAGGCCCCGAGACTCCAGTACCCAATTCAAGCGCCGGCTCACCATCCGTTCAACCAACTTGCAAAGAACGTTGGTGAGGCTAATGGGACGGTAGCTGTCCACCTCCAGAGGGTTCTTTCCAGGTTTCAAAACGGGGATGACAATGCCTTCCCGCCATTGCGACGGAAACTCCCCCTCGACCCAAAGGCGGTTGTAAAGATCGAGAAGGCGCCGCTGGCAGTCCACTGAAAGGTGTTTCAGCATCTGACAGTGGATGCCATCTGGCCCAGGAGCGGTATCAGGGCAAGCAGCGAGGGCACTGCGAAATTCCCACTCACTAAATGGAGCATTGTAAGATTCTGGGTGGTTGGTGCGAAACGAAAGGCTCCTGCGTTCCATCCGCTCTTTAATGGAGCGGAAGGCCTGGGGGTAATTCGCAGAAGCGGAACTCATAGCAAAATGCTCTGCTAAGCGATTTGCAATGACGTCGGAGTCAGTACAAACTGCTTCATTCAGTGAGAGCGCAGGGACGCTGACAGGTGGCCGATAGCCGTAGACGCGTCGAATCTTGGCCCAGACCTGCGATGGAGTGACATGGAGGCCAATTGTGAACACATACCGCTCCCAGCACTCCTTCTTGCCTTGGCGTATAAGGAGGCATGCCCGCGCACGCAGCCGTTTGAAGGCGATAAGGTGGTCGAGGGAGGGATGTCGCTTGTGACGCTTGAGCGCCCGCCGGCGATCTTTAATCGCTTCAGCGATCTCAGGCGACCACCAAGGCACAGCCTTCCGCCGAGGGGACCCACAGGAATGGGGAATGGCAGATTCGGCGGCGGTAACGATGCCGGTGGTGACCGATTGAACCACCGCATCAATGTCATTGGTAGAGAGAGGCTCAAAAGCGGCAGTGGAGGAGAACAAGTCCCAGTCAGCCTTATTCATAGCCCATCTGCTAGGGCGCCCAGAAGAGTGGCGCTGTGGTAGTGACAAAAAGATCGGAAAGTGGTCACTACCACACAGGTCGTCATGCACACTCCATTGGACAGACGGTAAGAGGCTATGGCTACAGATGGAAAGGTCAATGGCGGAGTAGGTGCCATGCGCCACACTGAAGTGTGTGAAGGCACCATCATTTAACAGCGAGAGATCGAGCTGCGACAATAAATGCTCAACGATGGCGCCTCGCCCTGTTGCCACTGACCCACCCCACAGAGGGTTATGGGCGTTGAAGTCGCCCAATAGCAAGAAAGGTGGCGGCAATTGGGCCACCAGTGCAGCCAGGACATGCTGCGAGACATCACCATCCGGTGGAATGAAAAGACTGCAGACGGTAACAGCCTGTGGCGTCCACACGCGTACAGCGACAGCCTCTAAAGGCGTCTGGAGAGGGACAGACTCGCTGTGCAGAGTGTGAAGGACATATATGCAGACGCCACCAGACACCCTTTCATAAGCTGCTCGGTTCTTATAATAACCCCGATAGCCACAGAGGGCGGGGGTTCGCATTGCTGGAAACCAAGTTTCCTGGAGAGCAATGCAGAAGAAAGGGTGAAGGCTGATAAGTTGGCGGAGCTCAGCTAGATGGTTGAAGAAACCGCTGCAGTTCCACTGGAGGATGGTGTTATCCATGGCTGGGAAAGGCGTGACGGGACAAGGAAGGCAGATTACGCCACTGGGTCACCTGCTGCCTCCGATGGAGCATCCGTGCAAATGCCATCCATGGCGTCCGAGGGACCGGCAAGAGCGAGGTCCTCAGCGGACGCCAGAATCTCCACCTCGTCCTCAGAGGCAGAGCTTGTAGGAAGCGGTGGGATCGGTGCCACCGCATTACTGTTGGTCTTGGGGACTTTCTTCTTTTTCTGCTTGTCACGCTGTGCCTTCGGCGGTTCAGGCTGCATGGGCTTCACTGGGTCAGTCTCAGGGACAGACGACGACCGCGAGGCCCGACCACCAGGGACTGGCGGTTGTTTCAACCACTTGAGGGCGTCCGCTTTTCCACTGGTCGGAACTTGCGAAGGGAGGTCCCCAAGGGATCCCTTCCTGGCGAGAGCAGCCGAAGAAGTCTTACGCTTCTCCGGCTGGGAAGGGGGAGCTGATGTCCCCGATGGTTGGGAGGGTGTTGCTCCTGGAGAAGATGGAGCAGGAGCAACAGGGTGTGAAGTGCCCCCCACAAGCAAGGGAGCTGGTGGATGCTGACCGATCTTAGAGCCGATTCGTGATGACGGGAGAACCGTCGTGGCAGCAGCGGCGTAGGTTGACGTCAGTGCCACAGGATGGAGCCTCTCATATTTCCGTCTAGCCTCGGGGTAGGTCAGCCGATCCAGGGTCTTGTATTCCATTATCTTCCGTTCTTTCTGCAATATCCTACAGTCCGGCGAGCAGGGGCAATGGTGTTCTCCGCAGTTAACACAGATAGGAGGCGGGGCACATGGAGTATCGGGATGCGAAGTGTGGTGTCACCGCCAGACACCACACTTGCTAGGTGGTAGCTTAAATCGGCCGCGGTCCATGTAGTACATGTCGGACCCGCGTGTCGCCACTGTGATCGCAGACCTAGCGCCACCACCTAGGCAGGTCTCGTGATACGAGAGTGGACTCGACCCCAGTTGTACGAGAACCAAGCTACCGCCCAGTTGTACGCGAACCTAGCTATCGCCCAGTTGTACGAAGCCTTTCTCTCTCATTAGCCGAGAGACAGAATAGTCATCAGAAGTTAATGGCTACGAACTAGCAAGGAGCCATTTGTATCAGTGCCTATAGCTTCGAGTATTCAAGAGAGATGTATTCCAAGGAATCAATAAAAGTTAAGTAAAAAGCATCTACATACTTTTCTTCTTATTCATTCATAAGTTCTCATGTTCCAGACTTCACGCCCGTCTGCATTAGTCTAGCGTGCCTTTCTTTTGGCTACTACCGTGTGGCGTAACAGTCTTGTTACGTCACTACAGATTGGCGACGAGAAAAAGAGTTTGTATTAATTCATTTGCCACGTTGGCGCCGCTTTAAAGTGTTCTGATTGCTTACATTTCATTGTGTCATGGCTTCGCCACATTCTCCAGATGTACTGTCCGAATTTTATCGCTTGCAGAATCAGCAGACGCAGGCGTTACTGGATGCCCTTGGACAGCTCGTCCAGGGTCAACGTGCGCTGCACACCGATGCGGCCGCAGCCGCTTCACCGCTACCGCAGCCACAACCTGCCGTTGCACCGCCTTTTAGGCACTACGACCCGAACCAAGAGACCTGGCAAGAGTGGTCCCGCCAGTTTGCCTTCCACCTCGCTGCCTACAGAATTCAAGGTAATGAGCGGCAGCCGTTTTTGCTTTCTTGTGTCGGTGTGTCCACATACCGTGTGATAGTGAAATTGTTTCCCCGACGCGACGTAGCAACTCTGTCCTACGAGGAAATTTTGTCTGCATTAGATGCCTATTTCAAAGAAACAGTTAATGTGGTTGCAAAACGGTATACGTTCTTTCGTACAAAACGTACGGCCGGTCAAACTAATAGGGAGTGGGTAGCAACATTGCAAGGACTTACTAGGGACTGTGCCTTTGAATGTGACTGTGGTCTTTCTTATTCAGATACAATGGTGCGTGATGCAATTGCACAGAACGTTTCTGATGTTCGCATACGGGAGCAAATTTTGAAACTAGTTAATCCCTCCCTTCAACAAGTGATAGACATATTGGATAGACAGGACACACTTGACTGTGCTCAGGAATCTTTTGAAACTTCGCCAGCCGTGTGTAACATTAACCGGCCCGCTGGACGCGCTGCGCGGCCCGGTAACCGGGCCTCGCGCACGTCCGCACAGCTGCAGCCGCGTGCTAAGCCAGGTGTGCCGCGCCAGCACACAAATGCAGTGAAATCATGCCCGCGGTGTGCTACTAGACATTCGCGTGAACATTGCCCGTCACGCCAAGCTATTTGCTTTTTCTGCAATAAGAAAGGACATGTTCAAAGTGTTTGCCAGAAAAAGCTCAGATCAGACAATCACAATCATTCCAGGCCCTTTGCTTCGCGCCGGAATCGAACCAAGGACACTCAGGCTCGTGGACCTTCGCCTATGGACATTCATGTCGTTAATTCCACTTCGTCCAGTGACACTTTCTCTAACAGTAACTGTGTTCGTCCCACAAAAACTGTGCGTAGACGTCGCCGGAAATCACGTCAATTAGCAGGTGATTCTGTGCAAGTGTCTGTTCCAATTGCACAAAACAGTCGCTCTTGTCGTCAGCAGGACAATAAACTTTTTGTGGACTTAGACTTTGAAGGCAAAGTGATACCATTCCAGCTCGATACCGGAGCTGCAGTTTCATTGCTCAATCACGACACGTACAAACAACTGGGCAAACCTCCGTTGCATTCCGCAAATGTTAAGCTAACTACATATTCCGGACAGAAAATTCCTGTGTTAGGACAGTGCAGCCTTCTTGCAACATACAAGGGACAAACAAAACTTGTGTCATTTTACGTTCTTCGTTCTTCTTCTGCAGTGAACTTGTTTGGTCTAGATTTATTTAAGTTGTTTAACATGTCTATTGTAAATCAGGTCCTATCAGTGAATCAGACTGTGCCTACAGACAGTGTTTCTCGGCTGTGTGACGAATTTGCAGACATTTTTGCACCGGGCTTAGGTTGCGCTAAAAACTATGAAGCACATTTAGAACTGAAGGTAAACGCGCAACCGAAATTTTTCAGGGCGCGCAATGTTCCCCACACATTGCGTGATGAGGTCGCAAGAACGTTACACGATCTCGAATCACAGGGTGTAATTGAACGTGTGCAAGCTTCTCTCTGGGCCTCACCCTTAGTAATTTTGCCAAAACCTTCCGGAAAATTGAGACTTTGCGTGGACTTCAAGGCCACAGTGAATCCACAGCTAGTGACTGCTACTTTTCCTTTGCCCCGCCCGGAAGATCTTTTTGCTAAACTGTGCCCGGGAAAATATTTTTCAAAGTTGGACCTAGCCGATGCGTACTTGCAAATACCGGTGGACGACGAATCCCAGCGCGTATTGGTGGTTAACACGCATCTTGGATTGTACCGCTTCAAAAGACTGCCATTCGGGTGTGCATCCGCCCCTGCCTTGTTTCAGCAATATTTACAAACTATTTGTGCGTCGGTCCCTACTGCAGCAAACTATCTGGACGATATAGTGATCTCCGGACAGACGGAAGACGATCATCTTGCGAACTTACGAACATTATTTCAGGTCTTGCGGCAAAATGGTCTTCGCTTGAGGAAGGACAAATGTGTGTTTTTTGCTCGTGACTTACCATACCTGGGACATGTCATTAATGCCCAAGGCATACATCCGAGTCCAGAGCACCTCCGTGCCATACAAGAATTGCCTTCCCCTCAAAATGTGAAACAGCTACAGAGTGTGTTGGGTAAAATTAATTATTACAATAAATATGTGCGCAATGCCTCTTCCATTTCAGCTCCGCTTCATCGCTTACGCCGTAAAGGTGTTCCGTTCGTCTGGACGACGGAATGTGAACGCGCCTTTCGCCAGTTGAAATCGGCGTTGCTTTCTAATACTTGCCTTACGCCATTCGATCCCCAGAAACCCCTTTTGTTGATGGTAGATGCGTCAGATTTCGGGATCGGTGCTGTGCTTGCGCACAAAGTTGGCTCCCATGATCGCCCTATTGCCTTTGCGTCCAAATTGCTCTCGTCTGCGCAAAGAAATTATTCACAGATAGAGAAAGAAGCTTTGGCTCTCGTGTTTGGTGTTACTAAGTTCCATGATTTCTTGTATGGTCGTCACTTTACCATCATCACAGACCACAAACCTTTGACGTCGCTTTTTCATCCGAACAAGCCTGTACCTCCACGTACAGCGCAGAAATTCATTCGCTGGTCTATTTTCCTCTCGCAGTACCGCTACGATATCTTGTATCGGTCCACTGCTCAGCATGGAAACGCCGATGCGTTGTCCCGTTTGCCTGTTGCTGAGGATAAAGCATTCGATTCTTCCGAACTTGCTTGCATGTTCATTGATTCGGAAACCGATGAAGTGGTCGAATCGTTTCCGATTGATTTTCGTCGTGTCGCTACAGCCACAGCTGCTGACCCTGTACTTGCTACTGTTTTACGTTTTGTTGCTACGCAATGGCCTTTGTCAAAGTCTCGGATCGAGGATCCGTTGGTTCGCCGATTTTTTGCTCACAAAGAGAGACTTTTTGTTCGACGTGGTGTTTTGTTGTTGCGTTCTGATAATGATCAGTCCAGAGTCGTGGTCCCACGTTCGTTACAGTCCTCTGTTTTACGGCTTCTTCATCAAGGACATTGGGGTATAGTGCGAACGAAACAACTTGCTCGTCAGCACTGTACTTGGTTCGGAATCGATGCTGCGATTACGAATATGTGTTCTTCGTGCCCGGCGTGTGCCGAACAACAGTCCGCACCGCCGCGGAAAGTCTTTGCGTGGCCAAAAGCCACTTCCCCTTGGCAACGCTTGCACATTGATTTTGCTGGTCCATTCTGGAATGCTCGATGGTTGGTTCTGGTCGACGCCTTCAGTAATTTTCCTTTTGTTGTCCGGATGTCTTCCACGACGTCCTCCGCCACCATCCAAGCGTTGTCTGCTATCTTTTGCATTGAAGGTCTTCCGCAGACTATTGTTTCCGACAATGGCCCACAATTCATGTCCGCAGAATTCCAGTCTTTCTGCCAGGCCAATGGTATTCAACATCTGACATCCGCGCCGTTTTCGCCTCAGTCCAACGGTGCCGCTGAACGATTGGTCCGGACTTTCAAGTCACAGATGTTGAAATTGAAAGAGTCGCATTCTCGGGAGGACGCATTGTTGCTCTTTTTGTCTTCGTATCGCTCTCAGCCCCGAGATGGTCGCTCGCCGGCTGAGTTGCTCCACGGTCGTCCTCATCGCACCTTGATGTCTTTGCTGCATCCGCCGCATCAGGTTCCTGCGCAGCGGCAGACTCCTGCTTTTGCTCCTGGCGACGTTGTCTTTTATCGCAACTATCGAGGTTCACGGCGTTGGCTCGCAGGGCGCATTCTTCGCTGCCTCGGCCGCGCGATGTATTTGGTTTTGGGGGCCTCTGGTGAGGTGCGTCGGCATCTCAATCAGCTGCGCCTCTGTCGTCGCTCGGGTTCTGCCGCTCCCCGTCTGCTTTCAGCGACGGTGCCGTCCGGTCAGCGCCCTGGGGACCCATCTACTGGCTCGCCTCATCCCCAGGTGTTCCCGACGATGCCTTCCATTTTGCCCCATGGCGACGCGCCGCCGCCGCCGCAGCAGCAGCAGCAGCAGCAGCCGCCGCCGCCGCCGACCGCATTCGACGCTTCGTTGCAGCCGCCAGGCGCCTCCCAGGGTCACGCGCCGCCGATCGCTTCCCGTGACCAGCTGTCCTCCGCCATGGAACGCCCGCCCGCTCCGGACCACATGACGTCATCGCGCGTCGGCTGCCCCGACGCAATGGAAATTGATCCTGCGGTCCCTCCTGTCTCTTTACGGGCGCATACACCGCATGTTGACGTGCACCCTGGACTAGTTTTGCAGGCGTTTCCTAGCTCCCCTCGGACCGGATGGCCGGGTGCGGGTGGCACAGCCTCGCCTGTTGTTAGGCTCCCCACCTCATCGCATACGTCAACATGTGGTCCTCCCCACGGCGGGCGGAAGCCTTATCTCACGACCGTTCGCCGATTTGCGGGGGAGGAATGTGGTGTCACCGCCAGACACCACACTTGCTAGGTGGTAGCTTAAATCGGCCGCGGTCCATGTAGTACATGTCGGACCCGCGTGTCGCCACTGTGATCGCAGACCTAGCGCCACCACCTAGGCAGGTCTCGTGATACGAGAGTGGACTCGACCCCAGTTGTACGAGAACCAAGCTACCGCCCAGTTGTACGCGAACCTAGCTATCGCCCAGTTGTACGAAGCCTTTCTCTCTCATTAGCCGAGAGACAGAATAGCCATCAGAAGTTAATGGCTACGAACTAGCAAGGAGCCATTTGTATCAGTGCCTATAGCTTCGAGTATTCAAGAGAGATGTATTCCAAGGAATCAATAAAAGTTAAGTAAAAAGCATCTACATACTTTTCTTCTTATTCATTCATAAGTTCTCATGTTCCAGACTTCACGCCCGTCTGCATTAGTCTAGCGTGCCTTTCTTTTGGCTACTACCGTGTGGCGTAACAGTCTTGTTACGTCACTACACGAAGGACGTCCACAATCCCGACACATGAGGCTGGAAGTACAACGAGATGACATGTGCCCGAACTTCCAGCATTTAAAACACCGCATCGGAGGAGGGATATATGGCTTCACATCACAACGGTAAACCATCACCTTGACCTTTTTGGGTAATACATCACCTTCAAAGGCCAAGATGAAGGCACCGATGGCTACCTGATTATCCCTCGGACCCCGATGGACGCGCCGGACGAAGTGAACACCTCGTCGTTCGAGGTTGGCGCGTAATTCATCGTCGGACTGCAGAAGAAGATCCCTGTGGAATATAATACCCTGGACCATGTTGAGACTCTTATGTGGCGTGATGCTAACGGAAACATCCCCCAACTTGTCACAATCGAGCAACCTCCGTGACTGGGCAGAGGATGCCGTTTTGATGAGCACAGAACCAGAGCGCATCTTGGACAAGCCCTCCACCTCCCCGAACTTGTCCTCTAAATGCTCCACAAAAAACTGGGGCTTGGTCGACATGAACGATTCTCCATCAACCCGCGTACACACGAGGTACTGGGGTGAATATTCTCCACTGCCTTCTTTAGCAAGACATTCCTCCCAAGGAGTAGCTAGGGAGGGAAACGATCTCTGATCAAATTTTTTCCCGTTGAGGTTAGACCTCGATCGCTTAGAGACTGCTGGTGGAGGCCCACCCGCGATAGATGATGTACCACGCTTCATTGCGGGTCATCCGCCCTGATGCCACCTACTCCGACCAAGGGCCCTCCCCATGGGCGCCACCCAGCCGCAGCAATAGCCATCTGGCAGGACGGCCATTGCCGGGAGTCCTGATGCCCCAAGGAGATGGGCATCTACTCCTTGGCATACGTGGGGAGTTAACGGCGCAGGCACCAGTAGAGCGATCCCTGTGTTGTCAGGGGGCTACAACCAAGAGGGTACATGGCGGCCTACCACAACGGACTGGCTACCGTGCTGGATGTTAGGTGACATGTGGTCCATGGTCGCCGTCAGTGCAGAAAATGACCCTGCACAGTGTTTGGCAGAAAGGGTACGCAAGAGCGTAGCCATGCCCAAGCGATGGAGAGCGGGCAGGACTGCAATGCAACGACGAAGAAGATGGCGAAAGTTCTGAACACAACGTGGACACAAGGCACCAAGTAAGGCGCCCTTCCCCAATTGGCTCGCTCTTCGGAATAATTTAGAAAGACGGAGGTCAAACCCGAGAGGGGACCATCACATAAGGCCGAAACAGCTGAGACTCCTTTTAGTCGCCTCTTACGACAGGCAGGAATACCGCGGGCCTATTCTTACCCCCGAACCCGCAGGGGCGGCCGACTCCAGGCTCACCAGATTGTCGGTGGTGGAGCGGCCTCTACGGAACCCACCCTGAGACGGAGCCAGAAGGCCCCGAGACTCCAGTACCCAATGCAAGCGCCGGCTCACCATCCGTTCAACCAACTTGCAAAGAACGTTGGTGAGGCTAATGGGACGGTAGCTGTCCACCTCCAGAGGGGTCTTTCCAGGTTTCAAAACGGGGATGACAATGCCTTCCCGCCATTGCGACGGAAACTCCCCCTCGACCCAAAGACGGTTGTAAACATCGAGAAGGCGCCGCTGGCAGGCCACTTAAAGGTGTTTCAGCATCTGACAGTGGATGCCATCTGGCCCAGGAGCGGTATCAGGGCAAGCAGCTAGGGCACTGCGAAATTCCCGCTCACTGAATGGAGCATTGTAAGATTCCGGGTGGTTGGTGCGAAACGAAAGGCTCCGACGTTCCAGCCGCTCTTTAACGGAGTGGAAGGCCTGGGGGTAATTCGCAGAACCGGAACTCATAGCAAAATGCTCTGCTAAGCGATTTGCAATGACGGCGGAGTCAGTACAAACGGCTCCATTCAGTGAGAGCGCAGGGACGCTGGCAGGGGTCCGATAGCAGTAGACGCGTCGACCTGCGAGGGAGTGACATGGAGGCCAATGGTGGACACATACCGCTCCCAGCACTCCTTCTTGCCTTGGCGGATAAGGAGGCGGGCCCGCGCACGCAGCCGTTTGAAGGCGATAAGGTGGGCTAAGGAGGGATGTCGCTTGTGACGCTGGAGCGCCCGCCGGCGATCTTTAATCGCTTCAGCGATCTCAGGCGACCACCAAGGCACAGCCTTCCGCCGAGGGGACCCAGAAGAAAGGGGAATGGCAGATTCGGCGGCAGTAACGATTCCGGTGGTGACCGATTGAACCACCGCATCAATGTCATCAGTAGAGAGAGGCTCAAAAGCGGCAGTGGAGGAGAACAAATCCCAGTCAGCCTTATTCATAGCCCATCTGCTAGGGCTATGAGAAGAGTGACGCCGTGGTAGTGACAAAAAGAGCGGAAAGTGGTCACTACCACACAGGTCGTCATGCACACTCCATTGGACAGACGGTAAGAGGCTATGGCTACAGATGGAAAGGTCAATGGCGGAGTAGGTGCCATGCGCCACACTGAAGTGTGTGAAGGCACCATCATTTAACAGCGAGAGATCGAGCTGCGACAATAAATGCTCAACGATGGCGCCTCGACCTGTGGCCACTGACCCACTCCACAGAGGGTTATGGGCGTTGAAGTCGCCCAATAGCAAGAAAGGCGGCAGCAATTGGGCGACCAGTGCAGCCAGGACATGCTGCGAGACATCACCATCCGGTGGAATGTAAAGACTGCAGACGGTAACAGCCTGTGGCGTCCACACGCATACAGCGACAGCATCTAAGGCGTCTGGAGAGGGACAGACTCGCTGTGCAGAGTGTGAAGGACATATATGCAGACGCCACCAACACCCTTTCATAAGCTGCTCGGTTCTTATAATAACCCCGATAGCCACGGAGGGCGGGGGTTCGCATCGCTGGAAACCAAGTTTCCTGGAGAGCAATGCAGAAGAAAGGGTGAAGGCTGATAAGCTGGCGGAGCTCAGCTAAATGGTGGAAAAAACCGCCACAGTTCCACTGGAGGATGGTATTGTCCATGGCTGAGAAAGGCGTGAAAGGACTGGGAAGGCAATTTACGCCGCTTGTTCACTCACTGCCACCGATTCAGTACCCGTACGAGAGGCATCCACGGCGTCTGAGGGACCAGCGAGATCAAGATCCTCAGCGGACGCCAGAATATCGACTTCATCCTCAGACGCAGAGCGCGGAAGGTGCGGTGGGGTTGGTGCCACCGCAAGTTCTTTGGCCTTAGATGTCTTTTTCTTGGACTTCTCTCGCTGGACCTTGGGTTTCACTGGCTGGGAAGGCTTCACTGATTCAGTCTCGGGGACGGAGGAGGATCGCGAAGCCCTACGACCAGCTGATTGTGGGCATTACGCCACTGTCGGTCGCCAGCCTTCCGCTTTTGGAAACCTGGGAACGGAGGGACCCAAGGGACCCCTCGCGAGCGTGAGAAGACGAAGAAGTTGGACACTTCTCCGGCTTAGAAGTGCGGACCGACGTCCCCGATGGGTGGGATGGTGTTGCTCCTGAGGTAGGTGGCGCAGGGGTAACCCGGTGGGTAGAGCCCCCCACTGGCAAAGGGGCAGGAGGAGTTGTACTACTCGTCGATCCGGCTGGCAGTCTCGAAACTGATGGGGGTAGCACAGTTGTTGTAGCAGCGGCGTCATTCTCACAGGATGTAGTTGGTTGTATTTCCTTTCGGCCTCAGTATAGGTCAGTCGGTCCAGGGTCTTATATTCCATGGCTTTGGGCTCCATCTGGAAGATTATGCAGTCTGGCGAGCACAATGAATGATGCTCCCTGCAGTTGACACAGGTGGGAGGCGGGGCACATGGAGTATTGAGATGTGATGGGCGTCCGCAATCTCGACATGTGAGGCTGGAAGTGCAGGGGGAAGACATATGGCTGAACTTCCAGCACTTAAAGCACCGCATCGGGGGAGGGATATAGGGCTTGACGTCACATCGGTAGACCATCACCTTGACCTTCTCTGGTAATGTATCACCCTCGAAGGCCAAGATGAAGGCACCGGTAGCAATCTGATTATCCTTTGGACCCTGATGAACGCGCCAGACGAAATGTTCACCTCAGCGCTCTAAATTGGCGCGCAGATCGTCATCAGACTGCAAAAGAAGGTCCTTATGGTAAATAACTACCTGGACCATGTTTTAACTCTTACGGGGTGTGATCGTAATGGCAACATCCCCCAACTTGCCACAAGCAATTAACCATCGTGACTGGGCAGAGAATGCCATTTGTATCAGGACTGACCCAGTGCGCATTTTGGACACCTCCACCTCCCCAAAGTTGTCCTCTAAATGCTTGACGAAGAACTGAGGCTTCGTGGATAGAAAAGACTCCCCATCAGCTCTCGTACAAACTAAGAATCGGGGCGAATGACTGCTACTGCCATCCTGAGACTTACGTTCCTCCCACGGTGTGGCCGGGGACGGGCACGTTTTCGGATCATACTTCTGAGCATTAAATTGAGCCCGAGAATGCTTAGAGACTGCTGGCGGCTGGCCACCAGTGAGAGACGATGTACCACGCTTCATTGTGGGTCATCCGCCCTGATGCCACCTACTCCGACCAAGGGCCCTCCCCACAGGCACCACCCAGCCTCAGCAAGGGCCATCTGGCAGGATGGCCGTTGCTGGGAGTCACGATACCACAGGAGGATAGGCACCTACTCCTTGGCATACGTGGTGAGTTAATGGCGCAGACATCAGTAGAGCGATCCCTGTGTTGTCAGGGGGCTACAACCAACACGGTACCTGGCGGCCCCACCACAACCGACTGGCTACCGTGCTGGATGTAAGGTAACATGTGGTCCATGGTGGCCGTCAGTGCAGAAAGAGGCACTGCACAGCACAAGGTGGAAAGTGCACACAGGAACGTATCCATGCCCAAGAGATGGAGAGCAGGCAGGACTGCAATGAAACGACGAATAAGCTGGCGAAAGGTCTGATCGCAAGATGGACTCAATGCACCAAGTAAGACGCCCTTCCCCAATCGGCTCGCTCTTCGGAAGAATTTTTAAATATGGAGGTCAAGCCTGACAGGGGACCATCACATGAGGCCGAAACTTTTGAGACTCCTTTTAGTCGCCTCTTACGACAGGCAGGAATACCACGGGCCTATTCTTACCCCTGAACCCACAGGGGGGTTCAACAGTTTTACTCCTTCTTCTGTTGTCTGGGGTAGCCTGTGCCGGCTATCTGGCACTAAGGTCCACTCACCAGTTTCTGGCTTGACGGTCGCGAATTATGTACTTGTGGCCCCTGAGGATGTCTCCAATGCCTTTGGCCGCTTTTTCGCAGAGGTTTCGAGCTCCGCTCATTACCACCCTGCATTCCTCCCCCGAAAACAGGCAGAGGAGGCAAGGTCACCTAACTTCCGATCCTCGAATTGTGAAAGTTATAATGCCCCATTCACCATGCGAGAACTCGAAAATACACTTGCCCTGTCATGGTCCTCCGCTCCAGGGCCTGATTCTATTCATATTCAGATGCTGAAGAACCTTTCTCCTGCGGATAAAGGTTTTCTTCTTCGTACTTATAATCGCATCTGGATTGAGGGTCATGTTTCCACATGCTGGCGCGAATCTATTGTTGTCCCGATTCCTAAGCCAGGAAAGGACAAGCACTTGCCTTCCAGTTATCAACCGATCTCCCTTACCAGCTGTGTCTGTAATGTGATGCAACGAATGGTTAACTCTCGTTTGGTTTGGCTGCTCAAATTTCGACGCCTGTTTATCAATGTACAATGTGGATTTCGTAGGCGCCGCTGTGCTATTGACCATCTGGTTACCTTGTCGACCTTCATTATGATTAACTTCTTCCGGAAGCGCCCGATTGTGGCTGTGTTCTTTGATTTGGAAAAGTCTGCGAAGTCCTCATGTATACATGCTGCGGAGAATGCCCACCCTCCAACAGGTTTCGTAAGTCGCCTCCCTCTTTTTATATGTGCCATTTTAATGGATCGACAGTTCAGGTTATGTATGGGTTCTGTCCTGTCCTACGCCTTTCGTCAGGAGAATGGGGTGCCACAGGGCTCAGTTTTGAGCGTTGCTCTCTTCGCCATAGCGATCAATCCAATAATGGATTGCCTCCCAGCTGATGTATCAGGCTCCCTTTTCGTGGACGATTTTACCATCTATTGCAGCGCGCAACGTACATGTTTCCTGGAGCGCTGTCTTCAGCGTTCTCTTGACCGTCTTTACTCCTGGAGTGTCGCCAATGGCTTCCGTTTTTCTGCCGAGAAGACGGTCTGTATTAACTTCTGGCGCTACAAAGAGTTTTCCCACCGTCCTTACGACTCGGTCCCGTTGCTCTCCCATTCGTGGAGACAACAAAATTTTTAGGTCTTACATTTGACAGGAAACTTAGCTGGTCTCCACATGTGTCATATTTGGCTGCCCGTTGTACCCGTTCTCTAAATGTCCTCCGTGTTCTCAGTGGTATGTCGTGGGGAGCGGATCGAACCGTCCTACTTCGCCTATATCAGTCGATCGTCCGCTCAAAGCTGGATTATGGGAGCTTCCTCTACTCCTCTGCACGGCCGTCCATCTTAAGCTGCCTTAAGTCTATACAACATCTGGGGTTACGTCTTGTGATCGGAGCGTTCTATACTAGTCCCGTTGAGAGTCTTCATGCTGAAGCCAGTAAATTCACACTAACCTACCGGCGCGATATACTGCTTTGTCGGTATACCTGTCGGCTATTGTCAATGCCCAACCACCCGTCTTATCGTTCCTTTTTTGACGACCTTCTCGACTGTCAATACGGGTTGTATGTATCTGCCCTGCTACTCCCTGGAGTTCGCTTTCGTCGCCTTCTTCAGCACCTTGATTTTTCACTCCCTGCAACCTTTCGAGTGGGTGAGAGCCAAACGCCACCTTGGATCCAGGCTCAGGTTCGTGTTCACCTTAACCTCAGCTCACTCCCAAAGGAGGTTAACCCAGCTTTGGTATACCGCTCCCGGTTTGTTGAACTTCGTTCGAAGTTCATTAATATGATCTTCATTTATACAGATGGCTCTCAGACCAATGACGGTGTCGGGTGTTCTTTTATTGTCGGGGCACACAGTTTCAAATACCGGCTCCATGGCCATTGTTCGGTCTTCACAGCTGAGCTCTTTGCCCTCTACCAGGCTGTTCTTTACATCCGCCGCCACCGACATTCTCGTAATGTCATCTGCTCTGATTCCCTGAGCGCCATTCAGAGCCTCAGTGATCCGTATCCCGTTCACCCTTTCGTGCACCAGATCCAACGCTCTCTTCAGCAGCTGGCGGACGACGGTTCTCCAGTTACCTTTACGTGGGTTCCTGGCCATGTCGGTATCCCTGCGAACGAAGCTGCAGATGCTGCGGCCAAGGCTGCAGTTCTCCAGTCTCGGACAGCTTCTTGTTGTGTGCCTTCATCCGATTTTAGCAGGGTCATTTGTCAGCGCATTTTGTCGCTGTGGCATGCCAAATGGGCCACACTTACGGACAACAAGCTTCAGGTCTTGAAATCTCTTCCCACGGCTTGGAGGACCTCTTCACGCCCTTCTTGGCGGGAGGAGGTCCTTTTGGCCCTGTTACGAATTGGACACTGCCGGTTCAGCCATCGCCATCTGCTGACGGCTGCACCGGCGCCATTCTGCCCATGTGGGCAATTGCTGACGGTACGCCACATTTTAAAGTCCTGTCCAAATTTTAATACACTGCACGTTGATCTTGGCCTGCCATGTACTCTGGATGCCATTTTAGCAGCTGACCCAGGAACAGCTGCTCGTGTCCTTCGTTTTATCCACTTGACAAACCTGTCTAAGGACATTTGATTATGCTGTTTTCTTTTAATCCCTTGCCTATTAATATGTCTTTTATAGTGTTGTCCATTTTAGTTGCTGTTTTAACCTTGTGCCTCGCAGTGCATTCCTAACTTAGTCTGGGCGCTAATGACCATTGTAGTTGTGCGCTCTAAAACCACAAAAAAGAAAACCATCTTCGCCCCCCTCACCTCCGCCTCTTTCCTTCCCTTTCTACCGCTCTGGAAGTATGTTTTGTGCCTACGTCCAGAGACGGACGCTCGAAAATGTAAAACAGCCTCTCTTCTTCGCTTTCTCTGGTGGTAAGTCTTTGTCCTTCCTTTGTCCTTCTCTTTTCCTTATCTCTTTTCTTTACCCTTTTCTCCGCTGCGGCGTTTGAGACCTCTCTTCTTTCCTTTCCCTTTCTTTGTTTTTCCCTTTCTCTTTCTTCCTCCCTGTGCATGTCTGAAGGCCGACCCACGCTTTCCCGTGCGTAGCCGGTGACGGGATAATGCGTAATTCCCCGCCCCGAGTAGACAGGTAGGACACGTACGTGGTAAGGGCCAGGCCCAGGGAGGGGTGATTACCCGAGCTGATACCTTCCGAAAGTGCCGATTGGTCCCTCCGTCCTTTTCTAGGGAGGTGTGACTTGAGGTGTGAACAATCACCTAAGGCGGGAGTGCCCTCAGAGAGGGCGCCCACAAGGAAGGAGCGCGCCATCGGAGACGTCGGTAATCATGGGGGATACTTCCGCAATGGTTTCCTCATCATCTACTATGTCTGCTCACAAGCGTAAGTTCAATGAGTATCAGCCACGGACAGATCTTCCTTCGTTGCCACAGTTCCTTGTTGTTTCTTGGTCTGACGAAGGTCACGACTTCTCCACTGTCAACCCTTTCATTATTCAGAAAGGTGTCGACGAAATTGCAGGTCTTGTAAAGTCTTGTTCCAGATTACGAAATGGCACCTTGTTGTTAGAAACAGACAGTGTCCTCCAGGCGCAAAAATTGCTGCGTACTTCACTGCTGTCTGGGTGGAAGCGCACCGCATTTTATATTCATCATGTGGTGTCGTTTATACACGCTCCCTCGACGGATTGTCCCACGAGCAAATTCAACACAATACCTGTCTGACCAGGGCATCATGGCTGCTCATCGAGTCATGAAAAGAGTTGACACGAACATCGAGTCTGCGGTTCAATCATACCAGCCAGTCCTGTTCCAATCCAGCCAAATGCATTACATGTGGCAATGATGCCCATGAGGGTGCTTGCACACCGCCATCCCCTCGTTGCATCAACTGTATGGGTGACCACGCTGCTTCCTCAAGAGACTGCCCCATTTTTAAAGACGAACTGCTCATTCAGGAAATCAGAGTGAAGGAAAAGGTGTCGACCTTTGCTGCTCGAAAGTTATTCGCCAGTCGAAAGCCCACTGTGCCTCACACAGGTAAATACAGCACTGTCCTTGCCTCTCCTTGGCCAACAACGGAGGCAGCCATTCAGACTTGTGATCTCACCTTTAGTGCCACGGTTGTCAGATCGGCCAGCGCAAAGATCGCCTGTTCAACCTCCCCACTCTCACCTGCTCACTCTATGGTTCACCTTTCATCGGGTTCTGCTAAAGCTCGAGCCCCAAAATCAGACACCCGGACTTCCAAAAAAGAGCCTACTCATGAAGAGTACCCCAACTTCACAACCATCGGTTCCTCCTTCATCTCAATGTTCCGTTTCCAAAAAAGTCTAATAAGAAACCCAACTCCTCTCCTTCTCCATCACGGCGTGTCTCATCTACAGCACCACCTGGCGGTAACCGCCCTCGGCCGTCTTCTATGTCGCCGAGGCACACTGCTGGCAGCCGATCAATCAGCCAATCGCTGGTGGCAGGAGTTGCTTCCAAACAACCTATTGATCAGGATCCTCTGCGTTTGGCCGAATGCCGTTCCACGCTGTCAGTCGCAAGCTCTGAGCAGTCGTTGAGTTGAGGGCAACCTTGGTCACATTCTTCCATTTTCTGTCCACCCTATGTCCATTATCCATTGGAATATCCGCGACATTCGAGCCAATCGGGATGAATTGTCGATCCTCTTATGATCCTACTAACCGGTCATCTTCTGTCTTCAGGAAACAAAGCTGCGTCCCCACGACCACTTTGTTTTCCCCCATTTTCAGTCAGTCTGATTTGACCTCCCCTTTGTTGAAGGCACTCTAGCACATGGAGTACTCATGAATCTTCTCCATGATACTCCCCATTATCACCCAATCCCCTTAAACACTTCCTTCCAAGCTGTCGCTATCCGTCTCCTTGTACTGTCTACATTCCATCCACCACACCAATGGAACGAGCTGATCTCCTCCATCTTCTTGGTCAGCTTCCGTCCCCCTATTTGCTGGCTGGGGACTTCAATGCCCACCACCCGCTTTGGGGATCTCCGCATCCTTGTCCGCGTGACTCACTATTGATAGACGTCTTCCACCAAGCGGATTTTGTTTGCCTCAACACTGGGGAACCTACGTTTCTGTCTGCCTCCATGACAAATTTCTCTCATTTGGACCTTTCGGTCGATAATGTTCCGCTAGCTCGACGCTTCGAATGGTTCGCTCTTGCTGATACACACTCGAGTGACCACTTTCCATGTCTCCTTCGATTGCAGCCACAACTGCCATATATGCGCCCGAGACAATGGAAGTTTCCCCAAGTGTGTGTGTGTTGGGGCTTATGGGCGCTCAACGTCCAGGTCATCAGCGCCCTGACACACATTAGAAGGAACGAATGGGGACAGACTCAATAAAACTGAAGCAAACACGCAAAGAAATCAGGAAAAGAAGGAAAATGCTACATAAGAAAGTAAAACGTAAAGAAAGGGAAAACATCGCAACAAGAATGCCACAGAAAATTGTCATTGGCTGGCCACTTACATAACATATGGGCGAGCGTGTCACACAGTGAGCAAATTAAGATCCTCTCCCTAAAATCTTTGAAAAAACATTTGACATGGCACAGAACTTTAAAACTTTAACCACATTCGTCCGAGTGTTGCCTAAAAGAAATGGCAGGTCCGCTGCAAGTCAGCCGCGGCCTGCTGGTCAGAAAATAAAACGCAATCCAATAAAACGTGGCGCACAGTGACCTGGACGCCACAAGCACCACACATTGGAGGGTCCTCTCGCCGGAGCAGGAAGCCATGCGTCATAGGGCTGTGGCCTATTCGAAGCCGAGTGAGGAGAACCTCGTCCCATCGATGGGGCTGAAAGGAAGTACCCCACACACGCATTGTGGGCTTGACTATACGGAGCTTATTGTCAGTCACTTCCAGCCACTTATCCTCCCACCAACAGATGACTCGTGAGCTCAACAGCGAGGTGAGTGCGTGTGCAGGGGGATAGCACACTGAGATACTTGTGGATCGAGACATGCCTCCTTGGCTGTGAGATCTGCACTTTCATTCCCAGCTATGCCAACATGCCCTGGAATCCAGCAGAAAGCCACCACCTTACCCAATCGCTGTAGTTGGAGGAGGGCATCCTGGATGGTCTGGACTATTTTACCTGCTGGATACAAACGTTGCAATGAGTGAAGGACACTTAGTGAATCGGAACAGACTAGAAATTTAGGAGAGGAAGAATGTCTCATCTGCTCCAGTGCCCGCAAGATCGCAGACAATACTGCATCATCAAAGACAGTAAAAGTCTGAGGCAGTCGGACCTTGAGGACACAATCCGGAAAAACAACAGAGCAACCAACAGAATCCCCTTGTTTCGACCCATCCGTAAAAACGGCTACATAGTCGTGGTGCTCAGATAAAATCGCAGAAAATGCTGCATTAAAAACGGTGGCAGGAGTGCAATCTTTCTTGTAGTGCAATAAATCTAAAATCACTCCAGGCCTCTTCAGTAACCAGGGTGACAGGCGGTTAAAACCCAGGATTTGGGGTTGTACAGACTCCACACCGAGGGACTCTAGCACACGTTGCACACGGATCCCAAACGGCAACATAGCCCAGGGATGATGGGAGAAATGGCGGTCCCGAGGTGGATGAGCAACAAGATGGTGAGCAGGCGAGGTAGGAGCTGCAAGAAACTTACAAGCCTGGCGCACCAGCAGGATCTGCCCCCGGATGGTAAGTCGCAGTTCCCCAGCCTCAGCACAGAGGCTGGGTACGAGACTGGTCCAATATGCAACCGTGGCCAGTCGAATCCCAGCATGGTGGACAGCGTCAAGGATCTGCAAATAAGATGGCCTCGCTGACCCATACACTGTGCACCCATAGTCCAGTCCGGAACGCACGAAAGCTCGATAAAACTGAGGGAGACGCGCCCTGTCCACTCCCCAAGACCTGTGGCTGAGGCACTTGAGGATGTTCAGTGCCTTCAGGGTTCTGGCTTTCGAGTCGCATAGGTGTGGCAACCATGACAACCTGGAGTAAAAAATTAGGCCCAGAAACCGCACTGTGTCTCTAAAATGTAGGACAGTATTCCCCATATGCAAGGCAGGCAAAGTAAAAAGACGACGAGAACGATTAAAATGAACACAAACACACTTAACGGCAGAAAACCGAAAACCCGTCTTTGCAGCCCACTCCTCTAACCGCCGCACTGTTAAATGCAACTAACGGCTCACGGTTGCAACACTGGAGGAGGAACAGAAAACAGCAAAGTCGTCCACAAACAAGGAGCACTGTACTGGACTCCTCACTGTAGACGTTATACTGTTGATGGCTATGGCAAAGAGGGTAACGCTTAAAACACTGCCCTGGGGGACACTGTTCTCTTGCTCAAAGCGATCAGACAGTGTGTTACCAACGCGGGTCCGAAAAACAGCTGAGACAGGAAACACCGAATGAAAATGGGGAGGTGGCCACGCAAGCCCCATTGATGCAGTTGTGCAGGAATACAGTGTCTCCAAGTAGTATCATATGCCTTACTGATATCAAAGAGGATACCGATACAGTGATGCTGACGGAGAGGAAAGCCTACTGAATAGCCGTCTCTAGGAGGGTCAGGTTGTCGACCGTGGACCGAAATTTTCGGAATCCACACTGAGAGCGGCTAAGGAGCTGTCTGGTTTCTAACAGCCAGACCAGACGACGCTTAACCATCCGTTCCAGGGTCTTTGCGACACAGCTCGTCAAGGTGATACTACGATAACTACTGGGACATGTGCGGTCCTTTCCTGGTTTGAGGAGAGGGATGAGGATTGCCTCCCTCCACGAGGTGGGGAACACTCCTGTCTGCCATATGAGATTAAAACATTCGAGGAGGATTTCCTTTGACGCCGCTGACAGATGACGAAGCATGGGGCACCGGATGCGGTCGTGACCTGGTGCAGTATCAGAAGTCTCAGTAAGTGCCGATTCAAGTACCCATAGGGAGAAAGGGGAGTTGTAGGCCTCAGAACTGTTCGACCAAAAGTCCAAGTTTGCTCTCTCGACAGTCGCACGGTAGCAACGAAACGCTGGATCCTGATTTGCAGTGGCAGTACTTTGTGCAAAATGCTCTGCCAGCGTCTGAGCAATGGCTCTGGGTGTCGTTTGGAGGCATCCCTGGTTCAGGACTGCAGCTATTGGTAAACGGCTGCGTTTACCGGAAATCCTCCGGGTGGCTTCCCATACTCCTGTGGAACAAGTAGAATGGTTGATGGAGTCCAGGAACTCCTGCCATGACGTTTTCTTGCTCTCCTTAATGACACGGCGTGCCCTGGCTCTCGCGATTCGAAAGGCGGTAAGACTGACCGCTGTTGGGCGGCATTTAAATCGTCGAAGAGCCGCCCACCTGTCCCGAATGGCTGAATGGCACTCTTCTGTCCACCAAGGCACAGGGCGCCGCTTAAGAGGGCCAGAAGACTGTGGTATGGACAAGTCAGCAGCATGATGGATCACAATTGTGATGTGATCCACCCATTCCTGTACGCTGTTGTGGTGTTCAAACACAGCCAACCGAGTGAACAGTGGCCAGTTAGCCCTGCCAATCATCCACCGTGGCGGCCTCTGCTCCAGCAATACACAATCGAGGAGATGAATGCGGATGGGGAAGTGATCGCTGGAATGAAAGTCGTCAATAACCTCTCACTCAACAGTCGGTGAGGGTTGGAGAACATAAAGATAGGTCAATGGCTGAGAATGACTCAGTAGCAGTAGAGAAATGAGTTGGAGTACCTGTGTTTAGGATGCACAACACTTGAGATGTTAGGAGGCTCTCCAAAATTCGACCTCGAGTGCAAAGAGAAGTGGAGCCCGGGGGTAAATAAAGGGAGCAAACAGTAAGCCTCTGACGTGAATGAATTTCAACTGCAACCGCTTGCAGGTCAGTATCCAGGGGGAGAGTAGAGGAGTGGTGGTCATTATTAACAAACACGGTGTAGGGAAGCAGCCTTCTCACGCCTTATAAAATTCACATCAGTCTTTCCATTATGTGCCAGCCAGTCCGCTGTAACTAGCTCTGACGTCATAAATGTTGCGCAATACTTTAAAAATCAAGTAAATTACCTGAAACGTTTCTAGCACGTCAGGAGTAATACTAAATCAATATGTGTTGAATATCAGTTCAATGACTTTAACCAATATCGAAATTTGGATGTTTTTCTGTAAAAATCAATGGCGCGGCAGAAAAGAGCTAGAAACTTAAAAATTTATATTTAGATTCCGTTTGCATAATAATTTAGTAGAAACAGTATTCTGGATCTCACAAATTAAAATTTTATTTGAAATTCATGATTTCCTGGTTTTTATCTTAAAAATTAAGGAAGCAAGATAGATTAAGTAGCCGAATAAATAAAGCTAGGATGTTTAAATTTAAGTAGAAGGGAGATCCGCTATAATAATAAAGATGTGAGGAGTTTCAACTGAATAACTATAAAACTATAGCGATAGCGTATCTCCAAACGGCAAGTTCAGAGCTCGTCTACTGCGTGTAGTGTAATTAAATTAATTCTCTCGCCCAAAATATTTGACTTAGCCACGTCAGACTTTCATTATGATTACTTACTTGTGTGCTGATTGCACAATTAAATTGAAAGCTTCATTGGCCATCAGCAAAGGAAGCAATGATTTATTCGATAACTTAAAGTAGTGCATTACTAGCCCAGCGGCTAGTCGGGAGAGCAGATTTGATCAGGTGTACCCCTAGCCGTCCGCACCGCGGCTTTATGTGTAAGAACGCTGCACGAGGACGAAGGCCCCAGTTCTTTCCAGACGCTGATTAGCGCACCACCTGTGCCGGGAGACGCGTCGCATCGGTATCGTTGATATAAACAGCCTCGGATGCAGTATAAGTTACTCGGGATACGCGTAACCATGAAATTGTTTTCGAGTGAAGTGTTAATTTTGGGATGACGTTAATGATCCATCTTTAGTTTGCCTATGTCATATTTTCACATGCCGCCACAGGACAGACATTCTACCGTTATTTAGCGTGGGGTTTAATGAACATTATCATCAAATTATGGCGAGCATTCACTTAAACATTTAATTTGAACAGTTATAGCTGCATCAGCGCATTAGACTCTGAACTGCTCTGGTAGTTGGATTTGTGGATTCTTTTTGGTCTGTGACTTTCAGAATATAGTGAACATTTTAGAGAGAATGGTTTTTCATTATGAATCCCAGACAATCTCCAAATTCCTCAGAGCTATTAATGTATTTCTCAGATGAAGTTGGCACTAGGAATTCTAATTACAGGCTTCACGTTTTGCTAATCACTTTCTCGTTGCCAATATTGTAGTTAGAGAGCCAGTGTTGAGAACGGTAAACAACAGCATTAAATAAATAATAGGAACATTAACAATTATTCCACCCACCACCCCACAATGGCGACTCCATCTTTGGTCCTTTCTCCAGTCAGGTCATCTTTGTGATATAACGTATAGCCCCTTAGTACAGGAGCATCAGATGGTTTGAAACACGTTTCCTGTAAACACAAGCACAGGGGATGTTGCCGTGCTAGGAGGTACAGTTCCTCCACATGTGCCCGGAATCCATTCATGTTCCACTGTATAATGGGAGCCATCTATCAGGGTGGGAGTACGGTGGTGGTGGTGGTTGTTGGATGTTTAAGGGGGACTAAACAGCGAAGGTCATCAGTCCCCCATTCCAAAATCAGGCGAGCCGAAAATCTACGAAGCAGATAAAATCCAAAGGGGGAGGAGACGTCCCCCCAGGCGCTAAAAGCACACAAATTCAGCAACAAACACTACAGACAAGAACAGGACAGAGGAACACCAGACAGAAAGAAACAGAAGAAAGGAAGATGGCCGGAGACTGGTTGACTGACCACGAGATCAAAAACGGGAAAGAGTCAACCATCTCACGGCTCACCAGAACAGCAACAGACACAAGGACAAAAGACACAGAAAGGGAAAGGCGCAGGACCTCCCTAAATCGAACCATAAAACGGACTACCACGGATAAAATTTAAAACGGTATCAGCCATGGAGGCATCGTCGGATAAAACCAAAGCCAAAGTGCCCGGGAGATTAAAAGATTGCCGGAGGGTGCGCAGTCGAGGACACTCCAGCAAAATGTGGCCGACCGTCAGCCGGGACCCACACTGACACAAGGGGGGATCCTCCTGACGTAACAGATGGCCGTGCGTCAGGTAGGTATGGCCGATGCGCAGCCGACACAGGACTACCGAGTCCCTGCGAGAAGCCCGCAGGGAGGAACGCCACACATCGGTCATCCCCTTGACAGCCCGTAGTTTATTCGGGGCTGTCATGCCACGCCACTCAGCAGCCCACATCCCAAGTACCTTACGGCGCAACACCATCTGCTGGTCGCGAGCCGTAAGGCCGACCTCCAAAGCCGGGGCGTCGATCGCCCCTTTGGCCAGCCTGTCTACACGTTCGTTCCCTGGGATGCCAACATGACCGGGCGTCCAAACGAAGACCACCGAACGACCAGAACGGGCAATGGCGGAAACAGACTCCTGAATGGAGGACACCAGAGAAGAGGAGGGATAGCAGCGGTCGATGGCCTGAAGGCTGCTCAGGGAGTCACTGCAGATGACGATGGACCCACCTGAGCAGAAACGCAGATGCTCAAGAGCGCGCATGATTGCCACCAGCTCTGCAGTAAAAATACTGCAGCCAGCCGGCAAGGAGCGTTGCTCAACATGAGCAGCATGAGCAAAAGCGTAGGCAGTGCGACCATCAACCAGGGAACCATCCGTGTAGACAGGCTCACAGCCCGGAAATGATTCGAGGAGCGCAAGAAAACGACGACGGAGGGCCACAGGTGGAACCGAGTCCTTGGGTCCCTGTGCCAAGTCCAGACGGACGGACGGACGGGACAAACACCAGGGAGGCGTAGGTGTACGGACCCGGAAGGGAGGCAGAAGAGGGAATGACCCCAGTTCTGACAGCAGGGACTGGACACGGACAGCTATGGAAAGCCCAGACCTAGGGCGCCGTTCGGGCAGATGGAGGACCATAGCAGGGAAAAGCAGGCGACGATTGGGATGATCTGGCGAGCAATGAACGTGGACAGCATAGTCGACAAGCAGACGATGGCGGCGAATCCGCAGTGGGGGAACCCCGGCCTCCACCAGTAGACTATCCACGGGGCTGGTGCGAAAAGCGCCAGTGGCAAGCCTAACCCCACAGTGGTGTATGGGGTCTAACAACTTTAACACTGAGGGGGACGCAGACCCATAGGCCAGGCTCCCATAATCAAGCCTGGACTGCACAAGGGCTCCGTACAACCGCAGCAGCGTGCAGCGATCTGCACCCCAAGACGTGTGGCTAAGGCAGCGGAGGGCGTTGAGGTGCCGCCAGCATTTTTGCTTCAGCTGAGTAACATGAGGAACCCATGTGAGCCGGGCATCAAACACGAGTCCCAAGAAGCGGCAAGTATCCACCACTTCAAGCAGGTGGCCGTCGAGGTAAAGTGCAGGATGAGGGTGGACCGTCCGACGCCTGCAGAAGTGCATTACTCGAGTCTTGGCAGCAGAGAACTGAAAGCCATGAGTCAGTGCCCAAGATGCTGCCTTGCGAACGGCGACTTGCAGCCTGCGTTCGGCGACTCCCGTAGTCGTGGAGCTAAATGAGATGCAGAAGTCGTTGGCATACAAAGAAGGAGACACCGACGACCCCACTGCTGCTGCCAGACCATTAATGGCCACTAAAAATAAGGAGACGCTCAACACCGAGCCCTGTGGGACCCCATTTTCCTGTATGTAAGAGGAACTAGAGGTGGCACCGACTTGCACCCGGAAAGAGCGGCGCAATAAAAAGGTTTGAAGGAAAGCCGGGAGCCGACCACGAAGACCCCACCCATGCAACGTGGCGAGGATGTGAGGCCTCCATGTGGTGTCATACGCCTTCCGCAGATCGAAAAATACAGCAACAAGATGCTGACGTCGGGCAAAAGCCGTACGGACAGCAGATTCCAGCCGCACCAAATTGTCCACTGCAGACCGGCCCCGACGGAAGCCACCCTGGGATGGTGCGAGGAGACCGCGCGACTCAAGGACCCAACACAAACGCCGCCCCACCATACGTTCGAGCAATTTGCACAAAACGTTGGTGAGGGTAATGGGACGATAGCTGTCCACCGCCAGTGGGTCCGCACCGGGTTTCAAGATGGGGACAATAACGCCCTCCCGCCATTGCGACGGGAACACGCCTTCGCTCCAAATGCGATTAAATATCGCGAGAATGTGTCTCTGGCAGTCCCTGGAGAGATGCTTCAGCATCTGCGCGTGGATGCAGTCTGGGCCTGGTGCTGTATCAGGGCAATCGGCGAGGGCGGCGAGGAATTCCCTCTCGCTGAAAGGAGCATTGTATGTTTCAGAACGACGCGTGTGGAATGAGAACGGCGTCCGCTCGGCTCGCTCCTTTAGAGAGCGAAAGGCGGGTGGATAGGAGGCAGTCGCAGAGCTCTGAGCAAAGTGCGCGGCTAGCCGTTCAGCAATGGCGGCAGCGTCCGTGCAGACAGCGCCGTCCAAGGAGAGCCCAGGGACACCCACAGGGGTCTGGGAGCCATAAATCCGCCGGATCCGGGACCACACGTGCGAGGACGAGACACGGGAGCCCAGGGAGGAGACGTACCTCTCCCAGCACTCCTGCTTACGCCGTGCAATAAGACGACGGGCGAAGGCACGGAGCCTCTTAAAGGCGATGAGGGTCTCCAGAGACGGGTGCCGCCTATGGCGCTGGAGAGCCCGCCTACGGTCGCGAATAGCCTCAGCAATCTCCGGCGACCACCAGGGGACAGCCTTCCGCCGAGGGAGGCCAGAGGAACGGGGGATGGCAGCCTCGGCCGCCGAAATGATGGACGTGGGGAAAACACGGACCACCTCGTCAATGTCACCCTGTGGGGGAGACGCAATGGTTACAGCGGAAGTAAAAGCTGGCCAGTCAGCCCTGTGGAGAGCCCAGCGGGGCAAGCGCCCAGAAGAATGACACTGTGGCAGTGACAAATAGATGGGAAAATGGTCACTGCCACACAGGTCAGGATGCACCCTCCAGTGGAGGGATGGGACAAGTCCAGGGCTGCAAATAGAGAGATCGATGGCCGAGAACGAGCCATGGGCCACACTGAAATGTGTGGGAGCACCGGTGTTCAAGAGGCTAAGGTCGAGCTGAGCCAACACATGCTCCACGGCCCGACCGCGATCATCGGAGACAGTCCCACCCCATAGAGGATTGTGGGCATTGAAATCGCCCAGAAGCAGCAATGGTGGCGGGAGTTGAGCCAGCAGCGCAGCCAAGACATGGCGGGGGAGCTCCCCATCCGGAGGAATGTAAACAGAGCATACAGTAATAGCCGGCGAGAGCTCAACCCTGGCAGCAACTGCCTCTAAAGGCGTCTGAAGGTGTACTGGCGAGCTACAGACAGAGTGGTGAACAAAGAGGCAAACCCCACCTGACGCTCGTTGACAGGCAGCACGGTTCTTATAGTATCCCCGATAACCGCGAAGGGCGGGGGTCCGCAGTGCAGGAAACCAAGTTTCCTGCAGAGCAATGCAGAGAACAGGGGAATCACTCAGAAGCATCCGGAGCTCTGGCAGGTGGCGGAAATAACCGCCGCAGTTCCATTGGAGAATGGAAGCAGGAAGGGACTGGGAGGGCGTGAATGCGACTAAGAGGCAGACAGCGCTTCAGAGCCAACCGCCGCCACTGGGGGAGAGTCAGCTGAGTCCATAGGAGAGGCCCCCAAGGGTTCCGTGAGGGCGAGATCCGCGGCAGAGGCGAGGATCTCCACCTCATCCCCGGAGCCAGGACTATGTACAGCAGGCGGTGCTGAAACCGCCGGAACGTCCTTCTTCTTGGACACATTCCGTTCCTTCTTCTCGCGTCTGCCCTTAGGGTGAGAGGGCTGGGAGAGCTTCTCTGAAGGAGCGTCGGAGGCTGACGACGACGCAGAAGCCCTACGACCAGCAGGTGGCGGAACCTTCAGCCACTGGCTGACATCTGGCTGGGAAGGAGAAGAAACGGAGGAAGGGAGAGCCCCGAGGGACCCCTTCCGCGAGAGAGGAACCGGCGGAGGCAACGCCGCCGGAGAAGGAGGGGGAGGAATCGAGCCTCCCGGTTGTGGAGCAGATGTCACTCCCGAAGTAAGCTTGGGGGGAGCGACAGAAGAGGGTTTGCCCCCAACTGCTAAGGGGGCAAGAGAGGAAGGCTTGCCCCCAGGCACGAGGGGGGCAGACAGAGATACATGGCCCCGAGGGCCCACTGAAGGCGGCACAGATGAAGCGACAACCGTCGCCCGTGCGGGCGACGATAACGTGGCTGCAGCATAAGATGTTCGAAGGGAAGCAGGGTACAACCTTTCATATTTCTGTTTAGCCTCTCGATAAGTAAGCCGGTCCAGGGTCTTAAATTCCATGATCTTCCGCTCCTTATGAAGAACAGGGCAATCCGGCGAGCATGGAGAGTGGTGCTCCCCACAGTTAACACATACAGGCGGAGGTGCACATGGAGAATCAGGATGAGAGGGGCGTCCGCAATCTCGACATGTAGCGCTGGATGGGCAACGGGAGGACATATGCCCAAACTTCCAGCACTGGAAGCACCGCATCGGGGGAGGCACGTATGGCTTGACGTCGCAACGGTAAACCATCACCTTGACCTTCTCGGGCAAGACATCACCCTCAAAGGCCAAGATAAAGGCACCGGTGGCCACCCTGTTTGTCTTGGGTCCTCGATGGACACGACGGACAAAATGCACACCACGTCGTTCCAAGTCGGCTCTCAGCTCGTCATCGGATTGCAACAAGAGGTCACGATGGTAAATAATCCCCTGGACCATATTTAAGCTACTGTGGGGAGTGACGGTAACAGGGACGTCACCCAGCTTATCACACAAGAGCAACGCTCGTGACTGGGCTGGGGAGGACGTCTTGAGGAGGATGGACCCATTCCTCATTTTTGACAACCCCGCCACTTCCCCAAACTTATCCTCCAGGTGTTCCACAAAAAACATAGGCTTCGTCGGAAGAAAGGAGTCACCATCAGTCCTGCTGCAGACAAGGTATTGTGGCACGTAAGGCTCCCGCTTGGCACTAGATCGGCGTCCCTCCCATGGCGCAGCCAACGAGGGGAACGTCTGAGGGTCATACTGCGCAGCATCGAAGTCGACTCTACCTCGCTTAGAGACGCTGGTGGCCGTGCGACCACCAGCTTGATGTGATTTATTGCGCTTCATTGCGCCACATCCGCCCAGATGCCACCTACTCCGAACGAGGGCTCTCCCCAAGGGCGCCACCCAGCCAAAGCAACGGGTACCTGGCCGATATCCCGCTGCCCGGAGTCCCCGTGCCCCAGACAAGATGGGCACATACTCCTTGGCATGCATGGGGAGGAAACAGCTCAGGCATCTGTAGTGCGATCCCTGCGTGGTCAGGGGGCTACCACCAAGAGGGTACATGACGACCCCACCACAACGGACTGGCTACCGTGCTGGATTTTAGGTGTTTAAAGGGTCCACAGTTGTCGTAGGCGCTAAGAAGAAGAGTGCGCACAAGGCGAGAAGGAGACCACCCAGAAGATGTTGGGCGTAGTCCCCCCCACACGACAATAGGTAACATGCAAGATGGTGGAGCATGATGGACCAATACAAAAACACCACGTAAGGTGTCCTTCCCCAAATGGCACGCACTGACGACGGAAATTTGGAAGAAAAAAGGAGGTCAAACCCAAGAGGGGACCATCACAGAAGGCCGAAACGTTTGAGACTCCTTTTAGTCGCCTCTTACGACAGGCAGGAATACCGCGGGCCTATTCTTACCCCCGAACCCGCAGGGGGTGTGGGAGTACGGTTGGTTGGTTTGTGGGATTAAAGGGACCAGACTGCTGCCATCATCGGTCCCTTGTTCCAAATCTTAAAAACACCCACATAGAGTAAAAAACGGATAATAGAGAGAACAGACGACACAGGACAAGAAAAACTCAGACAAAGAACAGAAAAAACAAATTAAAATCTCACGGAGTGTGGCAGTGGTTGGCCGACCATAGAGAAAAAAGGGAAAAGCCAACCACCGAGAGACACATTAAAAACACAGTCTAAAATCGTAGGCCACAGGCCACAATCAACAAACTAACATAACAAACACTCACATTAAATGATAAAAATCCCCTGCCCGAATAAAATGTAGAACTAAGCATGCCATTGCAAAGTCATCAGTTAAAACGGGAGGGAGCGTATCAGGCAGCGCAAATGTCTGCCTGACCACAGCTAAAAGGGGACAGGCCAACAAAATATGGGCCACTGTCAAAGCCGCCCCGCAACGACATAGGTGGTGGTGGTGGTTGTTGGATGTTTAAGGGGGACTAAACAGCGAAGGTCATCAGTCCCCCATTCCAAAATCAGGCGAGCCGAAATTCTACGAAGCAGATAAAAACCAAAGGGGGAGGAGACGTCCCCCCAGGCGCTAAAAGCACACAAATGCAGCAACAAACACTACAGACAAGAACAGGACAGAGGAACACCAGACAGAAAGAAACAGAAGAAAGGAAGATGGCCGGAGACTGGTTGACTGACCACGAGATCAAAAATGGGAAAGAGTCAACCATCTCACGGCACACCAGAACAGCAACAGACACAAGGACAACAGACACAGAAAGGGAAAGGCGCAGGACCTCCCTAAATCGAACCATAAAACGGACTACCACGGATAAAATGTAAAACGGTATCAGCCATGGAGGCATCGTCGGATAAAACCAAAGCCAAAGTGCCCGGGAGATTAAAAGATTGCCGGAGTGTGCGCAGTCGAGGACACTCCAGCAAAATGTGGCCGACCGTCAGCCGGGACCCACACTGACACAAGGGGGGATCCTCCTGACGTAACAGATGGCCGTGCGTCAGGTAGGTATGGCCGATGCGCAGCCGACACAGGACTACTGAGTCCCTGCGAGAAGCCCGCAGGGAGGAACGCCACACATCGGTCGTCCCCTTGACAGCCCGTAGTTTATTCGGGGCTGTCATGCCACGCCACTCAGCAGCCCACATCCCAATCAGCTTACGGCGCAACACCAGCTGCTGGTCGCGAGCCGTAAGGCCGATCTCCAAAGCTGGGGCGTCTATCGCCCCTTTGGCCCGCCTGTCAACAAGTTCGTTCCCCAGGATGCCAACGTGACCTGGCGTCCAAACAAAAACCACCGAACGACCAGAGTGGGTAATGGTGGAAACAGACTCCCGAATAGAGGACACCAGAGGAGAAGAGGGATAGCAGCGGTCGATGGCCTGGAGGCTGCTCAGGGAGTCACTGCAGATGACGACGGACGCATCTGAGCAGGAACGCATATGCTCAAGAGCTCGCAAGATGGCCACCAGCTCTGCAGTAAAAATACTGCAGCCAGCCGGCAAGGAGCGTTGCTCAACATGGGCAGCGTGAGCAAAAGCGTAGGCAGTGCGACCATCAGCCAGGGAACCATCAGTGTAGACAGGCTCACAGCCCGGAAATGAGTCGAGGAGCGCAAGAAAACGGCGACGGAGGGCCACAGGCGGAACCGAGTCCTTAAGGCCCTGTGCCAAATCCAGATGGACGGACGGCCGGGACAAACACCAGGGAGGCGTAGGTGTACAGACCCGGAAGGGAGGCAGAAGAGGGAATGACCCCAGTTCGGACAGCAGGGACTGGACACGGACAGCTACGGAAAGCCCAGACCGAGGTCGCCGTTCGGGCAGGTGGTGGACCAAGGCAGGGAAAAGCAGGCGACGATTGGGATGGCCTGGCGAGCAATGTACGTGGACAGCATAGTCGGCGAGCAGACGATGGCGGCGAATCCGCAGCGGGGGAACCCCGGCCTCCACCAGGAGACTATCCACGGGGCTGGTGCGAAAAGCGCCAGTAGCAAGCCGAACCCCACAGTGATGTATGGGGTCTAACAACTTCAACACTGAGGGTGACGCAGACCCATAGGCCAGGCTCCCATAATCAAGCCGGGACTGCACAAGGGCTCGGTACAACCGCAGCAGCGTGCAGCGATCTGCACCCCAAGACATGTGGCTAAGGCAGCGGAGAGCGTTGAGGTGCCGCCAGCATTTTTGCTTCAGCTGAGTAACATGAGGAACCCATGTGAGCCGGGCATCAAACACGAGTCCCAAGAAGCGGCAAGTGTCCACCACTTCAAGCAGGTGGCCGTCGAGGTAAAGGTCAGGATGAGGGTGGACCGTCCGACGCCTGCAGAAGTGCATAACCCGAGTCTTGGCAGCAGAGAACTGGAAACCATGAGCCAGAGCCCATGATGCTGCCTTGCGAACGGCGACTTGCAACCTGCGTTCGGCGACTCCCGTAGTCGTGGAGCTAAATGAGATGCAGAAGTCGTCGGCATACAAAGAAGGAGACACCGACGACCCCACTGCTGCAGCCAGACCATTAATGGCCACTAGAAATAACGAGACGCTCAACACCGAGCCCTGCGGGACCCCATTTTCCTGTATATAAGAGGAACTAGAGGTGGCACCGACTTGCACCCGGAAAGAGCGGCGCAATAAAAAGCTTTGAAGAAAAGCCGGGAGCCGACCACGAAGACCCCACCCATGCAACGTGGCGAGGATGTGATGCCTCCATGTGGTGTCATACGCCTTCCGCAGATCGAAAAATACAGCAACAAGGTGCTGACGTCGGGCAAAAGCCGTACGGACAGCAGATTCCAGCCGCACCAAATTGTCCACTGCAGACCGGCCCCGACGGAAGCCACCCTGAGATGGAGCGAGGAGACCGCGCGACTCAAGGACCCAACACAAACGCCGCCCCACCATACGTTCGAGCAATTTGCACAAAACGTTGGTGAGGGTAATGGGACGATAGCTGTCCACCGCCAGTGGATCCGCACCGGGCTTCACGATGGGGACAATAAGACCCTCTCGCCATTGCGACGGGAACACGCCCTCGCTCCAAATGCGGTTAAAGATGGTGAGGATGTGACTCTGGCAGGCCCTGGAGAGATGCTTCAGCATCTGCGCGTGGATGCAGTCCGGTCCTGGTGCAGTATCAGGGCAATCGGCGAGGGCAGCGAGGAGTTCCCTCTCGCTGAAAGGAGCATTGTAAGTTTCATAATGACGCGTGTGGAATGAGAACGGCGTCCGCTCGGCTCGCTCCTTTAGAGAGCGAAAGGCGGGGGGATAGGAAGCAGTCGCAGAGCTCTGAGCAAAGTGCGCGGCTAGCCGTTCAGCAATGGCGGCAGCGTCCGTGCAGACAGCGCCGTCCAAGGAGAGCCCAGGGACACCCACAGGGGTCTGGGAGCCATAAATCCGCCGTATCCGGGACCACACGTGCGAGGACGAGACACGGGAGCCCGGGGAGGAGATGTACCTCTCCCAGCACTCCTGCTTACGCCGTGCAATAAGACGACGGGCGAAGGCACGGAGCCTCTTAAAGGCGATGAGGGTCTCCAGAGACGGGTGCCGCCTATGACGCTGGACAGCCCGCCTACGGTCGCGAATAGCCTCAGCAATCTCCGGCGACCACCAGGGGACAGCCTTCCGCCGAGGGAGGCCAGAGGAACGGGGGATGGTAGCCTCGGCCGCTAAAATGATGGACGTGGTTAAAACACGGACCACCTCGTCAATGTCACCCTGTGGGGGAGACGCAATGGTGACAGCGGAAGTAAAAGCTGGCCAGTCAGCCCTGTGAAGAGCCCAGCGGGGCAAGCGCCCAGAAGAATGACACTGGGGCAGTGACAAATAGATGGGAAAATGGTCACTACCACACAGATCAGGATGCACCCTCCAGTGGAGGGATGGGACAAGTCCAGGGCTGCAAATAGAGAGATCGATGGCCGAGAACGAGCCATGGGCCACACTGAAATGCGTGGGAGCACCGGTGTTTAAGAGGCTAAGGTCGAGCTGAGCCAACACATGCTCCACGGCCCGACCACGATCATCGGAGACAGTCCCACCCCATAGAGGGTTGTGGGCATTGAAATCGCCCAGCAGCAAAAAAGGTGGCGGCAGTTGTGCTATCAGAGCAGCCAGGACATGCTGCGCGACAGTACCATCGGGTGGAAGGTAAATACTGCAGACGGTAATGGCCTGGGGCGTCCACACCCGAACAGCGACAGCCTCTAAAGCTGTTTGTAGAGGCACAAACTCGCTGTGAAGAGAGTTCAGGACATATATCCAGACGCCACCAGACACCCGTGCATAAGTTGCCCGGTTCTTAAAATAACCCCGATAGCCACGGAGGGCGGGGGTTCGCATTGCTGGAAACCAAGTTTCCTGCAGAGCAATGCAAAGGAAAGGATGACGGCTGATAAGGTGGCGGATCTCAGCGAGATGGCGGAAGAAACCGCTGCAGTTCCACTGCAGGATGTTATTAGCCATGGATGGGAAAGGCGTGAAGGGACTGGGGAGGCAGATTACGCCTCCGGGGCCCCTGCTGCTACTGAGTCACCACCAGGACAACAGCCATCTACTGCATCTGAGGGACTGGCGAGATCCATGTCCTCAGCGGACGCCAGAATCTCCACCTCATCCTCAGACGCACAGCTTGTAGGAAGCGGTGGAATGGGTGCCACCGCAATGTCGGTAGCCTTGGGGAGTTTCTTCTTCTTCTGCTGCTCGCGCTGTGCCTTTGGTGGCGCAGGCTGGGAGGGCGCAACTGGGTCGGTCTCAGGGACAGACGACGACCGTGTGTCCCTACGACCAGGGACTGGCGGTTGTTTAAGCCACTTGCGGCTGTCGGCCTTTGTACCGGACGGAACTTGGGAAGGGAGGTCCCCAAGGGACCCCTTCCTTACGAGAGTAGCCGAAGAAGTCTTACGCTTCTCCGGCTGGGAAGGGGGGGCTGATGTCCCCGATGGTTGGGGGGGTGTTGCTCCTGAAGTAGATGGAGCAGGAGCAACAGGAGGTTTAGTGCCCCCCACCATCAAGGGGGCAGGTGTGGGACTTCGACTCTGAGAGCTGACCGGAGCGGATGGAAGTGGAGAAGGAGTGACAGTGGCGGCATAAGAAACTGGCATGCCCACCGGATGAAGCCGATCATATTTCCGCTTCGCCTCAGTGTACGTCAGGCGGTCGATAGTCTTTATTTCCATGATCTTCCGCTCCTTCTGCAGGATCGGACAGTCTGGCGAGCAAGGTGGATGGTGCGCACCACAGTTCACACAGATTGGAGGCGGCGCACAGGGATGATCAGGATGGGAAGGTCGACCGCAATCGCGACAGACGAGGTCGGAAGCACAGCGTGAAGACATGTGGCCGAACTTCCAACACTTGAAGCACCGCATCGGGGGAGGGATATACGGCTTGACATCACATCGGTACACCATCACCTTGACCTTCTCAGGTAACGTGTCACCCTCGAAGGCCAAGATGAAGGCACCGGTGGCAACTTGACGAGCCCTCGGACCCCGGTGGACGCGGCGGACGACATGGACACCTCGGCGCTCCAAGTTGGCGCGCAGCTCGTCGTCGGACTGTAAAAGGAGATCCCTGTGAAAGATAATGCCCTGGACCATGTTCAGACTTTTATGGGGCGTGATAGTGACGGAGACATCCCCCAGCTTAGTACAAGCGAGCAAGGCCCGCGACTGGGCGGAGGATGCCGTTTTTATCAACACCGATCCGGACCGCATCTTGGACAAGCCCTCCACCTCCCCAAACTTGTCCTCTAAATGCTCTACAAAGAACTGAGGCTTCACGGATATAAAGGATTCCCCATCAGCTCTGGTACAGACAAGATATCTGGGCGAATACGTCTCAGTGTCACGCAATGCCTGTCGTTCCTCCCATGGTGTGGCGAGGGAGGGGAACGATTTGGGGTCATAAACTTTACCTTTAAAATGGGCTCTCGAACGCTTAGAGACTGCTGACGGCTGGCCGCCAGCGAGAGATGATGTACCACGCTTCATTGCGGGTCATCCGCCCTGATGCCACCTACTCCGACCAAGGGCCCTCCCCACGGGCGCCACCCAGCCACAGCAAAGGCCACCTGGCAGGATGGCCATTGCCAGGAGTCCTGATGCCCCACGGAGATGGGCATCTACTCCTTGGCATACGTGGGGAGTGAACGGCGCAGGCATCAGTAGAGCGATCCCTGTGTTGTCAGGGGGCTACAACCAAGAGGGTACATGGCGACCCCACCACAATGGACTGGCTACCGTGCTGGATCTTAGGTGCAAAAATGGCCAAGGTCGTCGTCACAGTTAAAAGAAACACTGCAGAGGGCAGCGTGGTAATCGCCCAAGAGATCGAAAACGAGCGGGACACCATGGCAACGACGAGAAAGACGGCTATAGGTCTAATTGCACGAAGGATACAGTGCACCATGTAAGGTGCCCTTCCCCAATTGGCTCGCTCTTCGGAATAATTTAGATAGATGGAGGTCAAACCCGAGAGGGGACCATCACATAATGCCGAAACGTTTGAGACTCCTTTTAGTCCCCTCATACGACAGGCAGGAATACCGCGGGCCTATTCTAACCCCCGAACCCGCAGGGGGACGCAACGACATAGAGGATGGTCCTCCCGACGGAGTAAATAACTGTGTATCAGCCGGGGGTGGCCAATGCGGAGCCGACAAAGAACAACAGAATCTCTGTGAGTGGCTCGGATGGATGACCGCCACACACCCATCGTCGCCTTGATTGGATGGAGTTTGTTTGGCATGGGCTGATTGCGCCATTCAGTGTCCCAAAGCGAGAGAACTTCGCGGCCTAAGACTGCCCGCAAATCAGTCTCCGGGAGGCCAATTCCAGAGATGGTTTACTGGTGGCCTCTTTCGCTAGGCGGTCACAATTTTCATTGCCAGGTATTCCAACATGGCCGGGAGTCCACACAAAGGCCACAGATCGACCGCAACAGGCAAGAGTTTGCAGGGCTACTGGATAGCCATCACCAGTCGAGAGCGAGGGAAGCACTGGTCGATAAATCGTAAACTCCTCAGGGAGTCGCTACAGATAACGAAGGACTCACCTGAGCAGAAGCGGATATACTCTAGGGAACGAAAGATGGCCACCAGCAAAGCAGTGAAAACGCTGCAGCCAGCCAGCAATGAACGTTGCTCGGAATGGCCCCTAGAGTTAGAGCAAAACCAACACGACCAGCAACCATCGAACTGTCAGTATATACAACGCCAGAGCCCTGATACGTGGCTAGGATGGAATAAAAGCGGCGGCGGAAGGCCTTCGGAGGAACTGAATCCTTCGGGCCCTGTGCCAAGTCGAGCCGAAGGCAAGGGCAAGGCACACACCATGGGGGTGTATGCAGAGGGGCCCAGAAAGGAGGTGGAAGTGGGAAAACCCCAAGCTCTCAGACGCGGACCGCAATCGTGCAACCCGATCGGGGCCGACATTCTGGGAGATGGACGACTGACTGTGGGAACAGGAGACGATAATTTGGGTGCCCGGGGAAGCTCCAAACGTGGGCAGCATAAGCGGCCAGTAAATGTTGGCGGCTCAACCACAGTGGAGTGACACCTGCCTCTACAACTACGCTATCCACAGGGCTGGTCCAGAAAGCACCAGTGGCAAGGCGTATGCCGCTGTGGAAGATTGGGTCCAGCATCCGCAACGCAGATGGGGATGCTGAGCCATAAGTGAGGCTCCCATAATCCGAACGAGACTGGATTAGCGCCTGGTAGAGCCGTAACAGGGTAGATCGGTCGGCGCCCCAGCGGGTGTGGCTCAAGCATCTCAGAGCGTTTAGATGCCGCCAACACATCTGTTTAAGCTGCCGAATACGAGGCAGCCAAGTCAACCGAGCATCAAAAACCACCCCCAAAAACCTATGTGACTCCACCACTGCAAGAAGTTCGCCGTCAAGATAAAGCCGCGGCTCCGGGTGGACTGTGCATTGCTGGCAGAAATGCATAATGCGGGTCTTGGCTGCCAAAAACTGGAACACATGAGCTACAGCCCAAGACTGCGCCTTATGGATAGCGCCCTGTAGCTGACGTTCAGCAGCTGCAATGCCAATAGAGCTGTAGTAAAGGCACAAGTCGTCAGCATACAAGGACGCTGAGACAGACGTTCCCACCGCCGCATCGAGCCCGTTAATGGCTATTAAAAACAGGCAGACACTTGAAACAGATCCCTGTGGCACACCATTCTCCTGAACTCGGGAGGAACTATGAGAGGCCGCGACTTGCACGCGGAAGGTACGGTACGATAGAAAATTTCGGATAAAGATCGGCAGTGGGCCCCAAAGACCCCATCCATGAAGTGTAGAGAGGATTTGATGGCGCCATGTAGTATCATACGCCTTCCGCATGTCGAAAAAGACAGCGACCAGGTGCTGACGGCGGGCAAAGCCCTACAGATGGCGGACTCCAGCCTCACCAAATTGTCGGCGGTAGAGCGGCCATTACAGAACCCACCCTGAGATGGAGCCAGAAGGCCCCGAGACTCCAGTACCCAATTCAAGCGCCAGCTCACCATCTGTTCAAGCAATTTGCAAAGAACGTTGGTGAGGCTAATGGGACGGTAGCTGTCCACCTCCAAAGGGGTCTTGCCCAGTTTCAGAATGGGGATAACAATACTTTCCCGCCATTGCAATGGAAACTCACCCTCGAACCAGAGACGGTTGTAAAGGTCGAGGAGCCGTCACCGGCAGTCCACTGAAAGGCGTTTCAGCATCTGACAGTGGATGCGATCTGGCCCAGGAGCGGTATCAGGGCAAGCGGCTAGGGCACTGCAAAATTCCCACTCACTGAATGGAACATTGTAGGATTCAGGATGGTGGGTGCGAAACGAAAGGCTCCAACGTTCCATCCACTCTTTAATTGAGCGGAAGGCCAGGGGGTAATTCGCAGAAGCAGAACCAGAGCAAAATGATCTGCCAAGCGGTTGGTGATGACGTCGCAGTCAGTACAAATTGCTCCATTCAGTGAGAGCACAGGGACACTGACGGCGGTCCGATAGCCGTAGAGGCGTCGAATCTTCGCCCAGACCTGCGATGAAGAGATATGGAGACCAATGGTGGACACATACCGCTCCCAGCACTCCTGCTTGCGTTGGCGGATAAGGCAGCGGGCCCACGAACGCAGCCATTAGAAGGCGATGAGGTGTTCTATGGAGGGATGTCGCTTGTGACGCTGTAGCGCACGCCGGCGATCTTTAATCGCTTCAGCGATCTCAGGCGACCACCAAGGCACAGTCCTCCACCGAGGGGACCCAGAAGAACGGGGAATGACAGATTCTGGGGCAGTTACGATGCTGGTGGTGACCGTGTGGACCACCACATCAATGGCGTCATTAGAGAGAGGCTCAATAGCGGCAATGGAGGAAAACAAGTCCCAGTCAGCCTTATTCATAGCCCATCTGTTAGGGCGTCCAGAAGATTGACGCTGTGGCAGCGGCAGAAAGATCGGAAAGTGGTCACTACCACACAGGTCGTCATGCACACTCCAGTGGGCAGTAGGTAAGAGGCTAGGGCTGCAGATCGAAAGGCCGATGGCTGAGTACGTGCCATGCGCCACACTGAAGTGTGTGAAGGCACCATCATTTAAAAGTGAAAGATCGAGCTGTGCCAAGAAATGCTCAATGGTGGCGCATCGACCTGTTGCCACTGACCCACCCCACAGAGGGTTATGGGCGTTGAAGTCGCCCAGTCACAAGAAAGGTGGCGGCAATTGGGCTATCAGTGCAGCCAGGACATGCTGCGCGACATCACCATCCAGTGGAAGGTAAAGAATGCAGACGGTAACAGCCTGTGGTGTCCACACCCGAACAGCGACAGCCTCTAAAGGTGTTTGCAGAGGTACAAACTCGCTGTAAAGAGAGTTAAGGACATATATGCAGACGCCACCAGACACCCTATCATAAGCTACCCGGTTCTTATAATAACCCCGATAGCCATGGAGGGCGGGGGTTCGCATTGCTGGAACCCAAGTTTCCTGAAGAGGAATGCAGAAGAAAGGGTGAAGGCTGATAAGTTGCCGAAGCTCAGCTAGATGGTGGAACCAACCGCTGCAATTCCACTGGAGAATGGTATTGTCCATGGCTGAGAAAAGCATGAATGGACTGGGGAGGCCGTTTACGCCATGTGTTCTCTCACTGCCACCACTTCAGTACCCACGCGAGTGACATCCATGGCGTCTGAGGGACCAGTGGGATCAAGATCCTCAGCAAACGCCAGGATCTTGACCTCATCCTCAGACGCAGAGCTTGAAGGGTGCGGTGGGGTCGGTGCCACCGCAAGTTCTTTGGCATTAGAGGTCTTTCACTTGCACTTCTCTTGCTGAACCTTGGGTTTCACCGGCTGGGAAGGCATGGCTGATTTAGTCTCTGGGACGGAGGAGGATCGCGAAGCCCTATGACCAGATGCTGGTGGGGACTTATGCCACTGTCTGGCGTCATCCTTCCCACTGGTGGAAGCCTGGGAAGGAAGAGACCTAAAGGAACCCTTACGAGCGAGAGTAGCCGAAGAAGTTGGACGCTTCTCCGGCTGAGAAGAAGGGACGGACGTCCCCGATGGGTGGGAGGATGTTGTTCCTCAGGTAGCTGGTGCAGGAGCAACTGGGTGGGTAGAGCCCCCCATGGGCAAGGGGGCAGGAGGAGTTGTACTGCTCATTGAGCTCTCTGGAAGTCTCGAAACTGATGGGGCTAGCACAGTTGTTGTAGCAGCGGCGTAAGAAGATGTCATTCTCACAGGATGTAGTCTGTCATATTTCCTGTTGGCCTCAGTATAGGTCAGTCGGCCCAGGGTCTTACAGCGCAAAATCGTGGAATATTTCTGAAAGACTTTGCTGTCTGGCGAGCAAGGTGAATGATGCTCTCCGCAGTTGACACAGACGGGAGGCAGGGCACATGGAGTATTGGGATGTGATGGGCGTCTGCAATCTCGACATGTGAGGCTGGAAGTGCAGCGGGAAAACATATGGCCGAACTTCCAGCACTTAAAGCACCACATCGGGGGAGGGATATAGGGCTTGACATCACATCGGTAGACCATCACCTTGACCTTTTCCGGTAATGTATCACCCTCGAAGGCCAAGATGAAGGCACCGGTAGCAACCTGATTGTCCCTCAGACCCCGATGAAAGCGCTGGACGAAATGAACACCTCTACGTTCTAAGTTGGCGCGCAGCTCGTCATCAGACTGCAAAAGGAGATCCCTATGGAAAATAACACCCTGGACCATATTTAAACTCTTATGTGGTGTAATAGTAACGTTAACATCCCCCAACTTGTCACAAGCAAGTGACCTGCGTGACTGGGCGGTGGATGCCGTTTGTATCAGTACTGACCCAGAGCGCATTTTGGACAAGCCCTCCACCTCCCCAAACTGGTCCTCTAAATGCTCGACGAAGAACTGAGGCTTTGTGGAGAGAAAAGACTCCCCATCAGCTCTCGTACAAACTAAGAATCGGGGCGAATAACTGTTACCTCCATCCTGAGACTTACGCTCCTCCCACGGCGCGGCCAGGGAGGGGAACGTTTTCAGATCGTACTTCTGAGCATTAAATTGAGCCCGAGGACGCTTAGAGACTGCTGGTGGCTGGCCACCAGCGAGAGATGATGTACCACGCTTCATTGCGGGTCATCCGCCCTGATGCCACCTACTCCGACAAAGGGCCCTCACCATGGGCGCCACCCAGCCACAGCAAGAGCCACATGGCAGGATGACCATTGCCGGGAGTCCCGATACCCCAGGAATATAGGCGTCTACTCCTTGGCATGCGTGGGGAGTTAACGGCGCAGGCAACAGTAGAGCGATCCCTGTGTTGTCAGGGGGCTACAACCAACAGGGTACATGGCGGCCCCTCCACAACGGACTGGCTACCGTGCTGGATCTTAGGTGCAAAAAATGTCCAAGGTCGTTGTCGCAGTTAAAAGCAACACCGCAGAGTGCAGGGTGGTAATCGCACCCAGGGACGTATCCTCACCCAAGAGATGGAAAACGAGCGGGACACCATTGCAGCGACGAAAAAGCTGACTAAAGGCCTCAATGCACGACGGATACAGTGCACCATGTAAGGCGCCCTTCCCCAATTAGCTCGCTCTTCGGAATAATTTAGAAAGATGGAGGTCAAACCCGAGAGGGGACCATCACATAAGGCCGAAACAGGCATGAGCAGAGCGATCCCTGTGTGGTCAGGGGGCTTCAACCAACAGGATACATGGCGGCCCCACCACAATGGGCTGGCTACCATGCTGAATTTTAGGTGACATGTAGTCCATCGTCGCCATCAGTGCAGAAAGTGGCTCTGCACATTGCATGGCGGAAGCTGCACGCAGAAACGTATCCATGCCCAATAGATGGAGGGCAGGCAGGACTGCAAATCAACAACGAATAAGCTGGCGAAAGATCTCAACGCAAGATGGACATGACGGATACAGTGCACCAGGTAAGGCGCCCTTTCCCAATCGGCTCGCTCTTCGGAAAAAGTTTTGAGAGATGGAGGTCAAACCCAACAGGGGACCATCACATATAGCCGAAAAGTTTGAGACTCCTTTTAGTCGCCTCTTACGACAGGCAGGAATACTGCGGGCCTATTCTATCCCCCAAACCGCCGGAGGTTCGAGTCCTCCCTCACGCATGAGTGTGTGTGTGTGTGTGTGTGTGTGTGTGTGTGTGTGTTGCCCCTAGCGTAAGTTAGTTTAAGTGCGATTAAGTAGTGTGTCAGCCTAGGAACCGATGACCTCAGCAGTTGGGTCCCATAGTCCTTACCACAAATTTCAAATACTTGTTATATTTCGTCTTCATTTCACGTAATTTAAACGACAAAGTGTTCATATGGGCTGAAAAGTATTAAATTTACTTATAACATGAATTAACTGACTATTTACTTGATTTCTGTCAACTTATGTGGAGTTCTGTGATATTGGGTGGTCTGAGAGACCGCATGTTTCTAGTAAAGCCATTTTCAGAGATGTTTCGTATTAAGGGTTATTTAGCAGTTTAATCTATGAGAATAGTAGCCAGATTTCTAATCACCGATCAAGTTCATTGGCTTACCTAACAGCGCTACCTTCATTCGAAACATTAGTGAAAGATTAATAAAGCGAAATGAATGGGTCACTGTTGTTACATATATTACTATACCGCCTCATAGCGGCGGCGTCAAGATTCATCTACCGACAATGACGGCTGAAGTGTTTAGCGGCTTGCTGATCACGTGTCGCGCTTGAGGTGGCATAACTACGGCGCGCAAATACCCAGACTACAATCATTATTTCAAAATAAGAGCACTTACTGAATCCAAAAAACTTTACACCTAGTTTCAACCCTTTTCGAAACTCTTACTGGCTGACACCCCCACTCAAAATGAAGGGAAAAACGTTTATTGCGTACAACACTTTCGCTGTTCATGCAGTCAAATTTTCAGCATCAACAGCGAAACTTTTTACTACTTCTTTACTAACTCCGATCGCAACGCATTTTGTAGACAGTATCCAAATATTCTCATACCACTAAAAGTACCCGCAAAATTCTATCATTTTATGGTACGTAGTTCAGGAGATACCACTTCATAAACACGGAGATTCGTGAGAAATCAGCTTTCGCTTGAAGGGGAGCGCAAATTACACAACTACATTCATCCATTGTTTCATAATGAGAACACTTAGCGACATCCAGCAAACTTTAAGCATAATTTCAAATCTCTCCTAAACGTGTTCTCGCTTGCATGCTCAAAATCAAATATTTAACACTTTAACTGATTTGCAAAGCAGTCTGACGTTTGACACTGTTTTTACGTGGAAGTTCGGTTCTTTAAGAAATCAGATGTTTTCGAGTACAAACCTATTTGCTTTTTGAACACTCGCTCGTAGCGAGACAGAAGTTCTCAGCTCTACTAGTAGTACTATTTCAAGTATTTTCCGAAAGAGGTGCTGCTACTGTCCCGATATACAGTTGCTAACTTGGGTAAAACTTTTCTCCGAAAGAAGCTCAACCATTACTCCTACAGAAAACTGAGTACTTTTCTTCCGTCTGTGGAAGTCCTAAGTTTACCCAGCTAACCTCGCGATACGGTTCTGGAAACAACCATGATCTTCATTAAATCCATAGTAATAATAATATTCATACACTTTTAATTAATGAACACACATTGCATAGTGGCTGTCTTAAGATTAAGAATAGTTCTATCTGCAGAAATTTATATCACGGAACAATAAATTAGCTCATCTCTACTAGACTTCAGTAGTTTATGACACAGCTGAAGGATAACAAACACTATTCTGGTCGTCAATTGTTTAACGTAGGAGTGCAAACATGTACATCTTTGGTAGCACAAGCGTTGATGTTACTTCACGAATGTGCGCTCGTGGGCTTCGACGCTACAATTGCTGAGATGTATTGTTTACGCTACACCTCTTTAATTCCGTTTCACGTGCCACTAATTGGCAATATCCACACGAGGGAATTCCCTATCTAAAAAAAAAAGTAAATTGAATGTTACAAATTATACCACAGTTACACACAAACCGAATTTGAACGTTTCACAAAATGGGCCGTTAGACAGAATTGTGCTGCGCTTTCCATCAGTTCGATACTTTTATAGATACAGAGTAACGACTGCTATTCACTTTTGCACTACGTAAACAGAAATGAAACGAAAATGCCTGCACTGAAATAGTGAACAGCAACGCAGACATCGATCGATTTTGAACTATCTGTGCAGGCTGCCCCAGGAGCAACAGTCAGTATTTAGGTATATGTCAGGGGATATGGATGAATGTTTGATACGAGTCGTTGGCTTTGACCAGGGTCCTGGGAAACATGTGACAAACGCCGTAAACAGTAAGGCAACTATAACGTGATGTTGGTTGTTTGGTTGGTTTGTGGAACTGAAGGGAGCAGACTGCTATGGACATCGGTCCCTTTTTCCAAAAACTTCAAACACCCACAAAGAATAAAAACGAACAATGGAGATGACAAGAGACGACACAGGAAGAGAAAGACTCAGACAGAGACCAGAAAAAAGGAATTAAAATCACACAGAGTGTGACAGTGGTTGGCCGACTATAGAGACAAAAAAGGAAAATCCAACCACATAGAAACACACTAAAAAAACCAGTCTAAAATCGTAGGCCAAAGGCCAGACTCAACACAAAAAAATGACAAACACTTATATCAAGTGATAATAGCCCCCTGCCCGAATAAAACGCAAAACTAAGCCTGCCATGGCATTGTCATCTGTTAAAAGGGCAGGGAGCGTATCAGGCAGCGCAAACGCCTGCCTGAGCACAGTTAAAAGGGCAGGCCAACAAAATGTGGACCACTGTCAAAGCCGACCCGCAGCGACATAGAGGTGGGTCTTCACGACGCAGTAAATAGCTGTGCGTGAACCGGGTGTGGCCAATGCGGAGCAAACAAAGGACAACTTTTTTTATTTTTTTTTTTTGTGGTTTTAGGGCGCACAACTTCAACGGTCATTAGCGCCCAGACTACGTTAGGAATGCACCACGAGTCACAAGTTTAAAACAGCAACGAAACGGAAAACACGATAAAAGACAGACTGACAGGCATAGGATTAAAAAAACAGCATAATCAAATGTCCTTAGAGAGGGTTGTCAAGTTGATAAAGCGAAGAACGCGAGCAGCTGCTCGTGGGTCATCCGCTAAAATGGCATCTAGAGTACATGGCAGGCCAAGATCAAGCCGCAGTGTGTTGAAATCCGGACAGGACGTTAAAATGTGGCGGACCGTCAGCAATTGCCCACATGGGCAGAACGGCGCCGGCGCAGCCGTCAGCGGATGGCGATGGCTGAACCGGCAGTGTCCAATTCGTAACCGGGCCAAAACTACCTCCTCCCGCCGAGAAGGGCGTGAGGAGGACGTCCAAGCCGCGGGAAGAGGTTTCAAGGCCCGAAGCTTGTTGTCTGTAAGTGCAGCCCAATCGGCATGCCACAGCGATATAATGCGCCGACAAATGACCCTGCTACGATCTGATGAAGGGACACAACAAGAAGCTGTCCGAGGCTGGAGGACCACAGCCTTGGCCGCGGCATCTGCAGCTTCGTTCCCAGGGATACCGACATGGCCAGGAACCCACATAAAGCTGAAGAGAGCGTTGGATCCGGTGCACAAAAGGGTGAACTGGGTACGGATCACTGAGGCTCTGGATGGCGCTCAGGGAATCGGAGCAGATGACATAAGCAGAATGCCGGTGGCAGCAGACGTAAAGAACAGCCTCGTAGAGGGCAAAGAGCTCAGCTGTGTACACCGAACAATGGCCATGGAGCTGGTATTTGAAACTTTGTGTCCCGACAATAAAAGAACACCCAACCCCGTCATTGGTCTTAGAGCCATCTGTATAAATGAAGGTCATATTAAAGAACTTCGAACGAAGTTCGACAAAACGGGAGTGGTAGACCGAAACGGGGGTAACCTCCTTTGGGAGCGAGCTGAGGTCAAGGTGAACGCAAACCGGAGCCTGGAGCCAAGGTGGCGTGTGGCTCTCGCCCACTCGAAAGGTTGCAGGGAGTGAAAAATTAAGGTGTTGAAGGAGGCGACGAAAGCGAACTCCAGGGGGTAGCAGGGCAGAGACATACAACCCGTATTGACGGTCGAGAGAGTCGTCACAAAAGGAACGATAAGACGGGTGGTCGGGCATTGCCAGTAGCCGACAGGCATACCGACAAAGCAGTATATCGCGCCGGTAGGTGAGTGGCAACTCACCAGCGTCAGCATGAAGACTCTCGACGGGACTAGGAGAAAACGCTCCGATCGCAAGTCGTAAACCCCGATGTTGTATGGAGTTGAGGCGGCGTAAGATGGATGGCCATGCAGAGAAGTATACGAAGCTCCCATAATCCAGCTTGGAGCGGACGATCGACCGATATAGGCGAAGTAGGACGGTTCGATCCGCTCCCCACGACATACCACTGAGAACATGGAGGACATTTAGAGAACAGGTACAACGGGCAGCCAAATATGACACATGTGGAGATCAGCTAAGTTTCCTGTCAAATGTAAGACCTAAAAATTTTGTTGTCTCCACGAATGGGAGAGCAACGGGACCGAGTCGTAAGGACGGTGGGAAAACTCTTTGTAGCGCCAGAAGTTAATACAGACCGTCTTCTCGGCAGAAAAACGGAAGCCATTGGCGACACTCCAGGAGTAAAGACGGTCAAGAGAACGCTGAAGACAGCGCTCCAGGAAACATGTACGCTGCGCACTGCAATAGATCGTAAAATCGTCCACGAAAAGGGAGCCTGATACATCAGCTGGGAGGCAATCCATTATTTGATTGATCGCTATGGCGAAGAGAGCGACGCTCAAAACTGAGCCCTGTGGCACCCCATTCTCCTGGCGAAAGGTGTCTGACAGGACACAACCCACACGTACCCTGAACTGTCGATCCATTAAACAGGAACGAATAAAAAAGAGGGAGACGACCGCGAAGGCCCCGTGTATGCATGGTGCGGAGAATGCCCGCCCTCCAACAGGTGTCGTAAGCCTTCTCCAAATCAAAGAACACAGCCGCGGTCGGGCGCTTCCGCAAGAAGTTATTCATAATGAAGGTCGACAAGGTAACCAGATGGTCAACAGCAGAGCGGCGCCTACGAAATCCACATTGTACATTGGTAAGTAGGCGTCGAGACTCGAGCACCCAAACCAAACGAGAGTTAACCATTCGCTCCATCACTTTACAGACACAGCTGGTAAGCGAGGTGGGTCGATAACTGGAAGGCAAGTGCTTGTCCATTCCCGGCTTAGGGATCGGGACAACAATAGACTCGCGACACCATGTGGGAACATGTCCCTCAATCCAGATGCGATTGTAAGTACGAAGAAGAAAACCTTTACCCACAGGAGAAAGATTCTTCAGCATCTGAATATGAATAGAATCAGGCCCTGGAGCGGAGGACCGTGATCGGCCAAGTGCGTTTTCGAGTTCCCACATGGTGAATGGGGCATTATACCTTTCACGATTCGAGGAGCGAAAGTTAGGTGGCCTAGCCTCCTCTGCCTGTTTGCGGGGGAGGAAGGCAGGGTGGTAATGAGCAGCGCTCGAAACCTCTGCGAAAAAGCTGCCGAAGGCATTGGAGATATCCTCAGGGGCCACAAGGACGTCATTCGCGGCCGTCAAGCCAGAAACTGGTGAATGGACCTTAGTGCCAGATAGCCGGCGCAGGCTACCCCAGACAACAGAAGAAGGAGTAAAACTGTTGAAGGTGCTTGTGAAAGCAGCCCAGCTGGCTTTCTTGCTTTCTTTAATAATACGACAACACTGTGCACGTAATCGTTTATAATTGATACAATTCGCCACTGTAGGGTGGCGTTTAAAGGTGCGTAAAGCACGTCGACGAGCACGTAAAGCGTCTCTACATGCTGCGGTCCACCAGGGGACCGGTACGCGACGTGGAGAAGAAGTAGGGTGAGGGATGGAATATTCAGCAGCAGTGAGAATGACTTCCATGAGGTGTGCAACCTGACTATCGCAGCTTGTGAAGGTTTGATCCTGAAAGGTCGCCCTGGAAGAGAAGAGTCCCCAGTCTGCTTTGGAGATGGTCCAACTAGATGAGCACGGAGAGGGGGTATGCTCCAGGAGATGGATAACACACGGGAAGTGGTAGCTCGAATACGTATCAGAAAGTGCATACCACTCAAACCGGCGTGCAAGTTGGGTAGTACATATAGAGAGGTCTAATTGGTAACAGGTGTGAGATGTGTCCGAAAGAAAAGTAGGGTCGCCAGTATTGAGGCAGACTAGATTGAGCTGGTTGAAAAGGTCTGTTAACAGGGAGCCCCTCGGGCAGGATGCTGGAGAGCCCAAAAGGGGATGGTGGGCATTGAAGTCACCAGTTAACAAAAATGGTGCAGGTAGCTGAGCAATAATTTGCATCATGTCTGTCCTGGTAACGGCAGACGACGATGGAGTGTAAACAGTACAAATGGAAAATGTAAAAGTGGGGAGAGTAATTCGGATGGCAACTGCCTGCAGGCCGGTGTGCAACTTGATGGGATCGTAGTAAATATCATCCCGGACCAGCAACATAACCCCACCATGAGCCGGGATTCCTACCACAGGGGGTAGGTCAAAACGGTGGTGGTGGTGGTTGTTGGCATGTTTAAGGGGGACTAAACAGCTAAGGTCATCAGTCCCCCATTCCAAAAACAGGCGAGACATAAAGGCGCAGAGCAGATAAAACCCCAAGGGGAAGGAGACGCACCCCCCCCCCCCAGGCACTAAAGAACACAAATTAGGCAACGAACACTACAGAAAAAAAGAGTACAGACGAACACCAGACAGAAAGAAACAGAAGAAAAGAAGATGGCTGGAGACTGGTTGACTGACCACAAGAACAAAAAAAAGGCAAAGAGTCAACCATCCGACGACACACCAAAACAGCAACAAATATCAAGAGACGCGAGGACAGTGTGTGTGTGTGTGTGTGTTTGAGATTTACGGGCGCTAAACAGCGGGGTCATCAGCGCCCAAACGCAGAAAAACAGGAACACATGCAGTGAAGGGACTAAGACGAACAGCGAACAAGGGGAACAGCTAAAAGACACAGACCTGACGCAGTTCCAATTCCTCACATACAGAGGCAAAACAAGAGGAGAAGGAGTGCACTAAAAAAGGAAAGGAAACACAAGGAAGGGAGGACAGAAACCGAAGGGAAACAAGAGAGGATTCGTAAATGGCGGACCTCTTACCTAAAATCTGGGTGAGCCAGTCATACAGCAGCACATTAAAACTCTCTCCCTAAAATCCGTGGCAACAAATTGGACAGGACACAAAACCGTAAAACCTTAACCACAGACGTTTCGTCGTCTTTCAAAATAGAGGGCAAATCCGGTGGCAAAGAAACAACCGCCCTCTGGTCAGAGAATAAAAGACAGTCAAGTAAAATGTGGCGGACAGTAATCTGGACGCCACAAGCACTGCAGATTGGGGGATCCTCCCGCCGGAGTAAAAAACCATGTGTGAAGGGACTGTGCCCGGTGCGGAGGCGAGTGAGGAGAACATCATCCCGCCTGCATGACTGGTAGGACGTACGCCATAGCCGCGTGGTGGCCTTGACCATACGCAGCTTATTTTCACCGACTGCCAGCCACTCCTCTTCCCACTGATGCATAACGCGAAAACGCAGGAGGGAGGTAACAGCATGGAGGGGGACGGCACATTCAACAACGTGAGGGAGGGAACATGCATCTTTGGCAGCCACATCCGCCAGCTCGTTTCCCCTAATACCCACGTGCCCCGGCACCCAGCAGAAGGAAACCTCCTTCCCCTGCCGCTGCAGGTGGAGTAGGGCATCATGGATGTTCTGGACGACCGTATCCGCTGGGTACAAGTGTTGCATGGTCTGAAGGGCACTCAGGGAGTCAGAACAGATGAGGAACTTACGACTGGGGACACATCTCATCTGCTCCAATGCCCGCAAGATCGCAAACAATTCGGCATCAAAGATGGTAAACGCCGCAGGAAGCCGTAACTTGACGACTCGATCAGGGAAAACAACAGCACAACCAACAGAGTCCCCCTGTTTAGACCCATCCGTAAATACTGGTACATGGTCGGGATGCTGGTTTAAAATATCGTAAAATAAGGAGGTAAAAACAAACGCAGGAGTGCAGCTCCTCCGGTACTCCGACAAGTCTAAAAGGATGCTGGGCCTCTGGAGCAACCAGGGAGGCAGGCGAGTAAAACCTTGTCGTTTGGGGGGCCACACGCTCCACACCAAGGGACTCAAGCAAATGCTTGGCACGAATCCCAAATGGTCTCGTTGCCCTGGGACGACTGGAAAAGAGACGTTCCATAGGCAGTCGGGCAAAGGTAGGGTACGCAGGGGAGGTAGGACAGGCAAGGAATTGACACACCCGTCGCACCATGAGGAGTTTCCGCCGGATGGCGAGCGGCGGTTCCCCTGCCTCAGCACACAGGCTGGGGATGGGACTAGTACGGAAGGCACCAGTGGCCAGCCTGATACCCTCATAGTGTACTGCGTCAAGAATCTTCAGATACGAAGGCCTTGCTGACCCATACACGGTGCAACCATAGTCAAGACGCGATCCCCCCCTGCGGGTTCGGGGGTGAGAATAGGCCCGCGGTATTCCTGCCTGTCGTAAGAGGCGACTAAAATGAGTCTCAAACGTTTCTGCCTTATGTGATGGTCCCCTGTCGGGTTTGACCTCCATATCTCTAAATTTTTCCGAAGAGCGAGCTGATTGGGGAAGGGCGCCTTACTTGGTGCATTGTGTCCGTGTTGTGTTGAGAACTTTCGCCATCTTGTTCGTCGTTGCATTGCAGTCTTGCCCGCTCTCCATCGCTTGGGCATGGATGCGCTCCTGCGTGCACTTTCTGCCAAGCACTGTGCAGGGCCATTTTCTGCACTGGCGACGCCCATGGACCACATGTCACCTAACATCCAGCACGGTAGCCAGTCCGTTGTGGTGGGGCCGCCATGTACCCTCTTGGTTGTAGCTCCCTGACAACACAGGGATCGCTCTGCTGATGCCTGCGCCGTTCACTCCCCATGTATGCCAAGGAGTAGATGCCCATCTCCCTGGGGTATCAGGACTCCCGTCAATGGCCATCCTGCCAGGTGGCTATTGCTGTGGCTGGGTGGCGCCCGTGGGGAGGGCCCTTCGTCGGAGTAGGTGGCATCAGGGCGGATGACCCGCAATGAAGCGTGGTACATCATCTATCGCTGGTGGGCCTCCACCAGCAGTCTCTAAGCGATCGAGGTCTAACCTCAACGGGAAGAAATTTGATCAGAGATCTTTTCCCTCCCAAGCTACTCCATGGGAGGAACGTCTTGCTAAAGAAGGCAGTGGAGAATATTCACCCCAGTACCTCGTGTGTACGCGGGTTGATGGAGAATCATTCATGTCGACCAAGCCCCAGTTTTCTGTGGAGCATTTAGAGGACAAGTTCGGGGAGGTGGAGGGCCTGTCCAAGATGCGCTCTGGTTCTGTACTCATCAAAACGGCATCCTCTGCCTCATCAAAACGGCATCCTCTGCCCAGTCACGGAGGTTGCTCAATTGTGACAAGTCGGGGGATGTTTCCGTTAGCATCACGCCGCATAAGAGTCTGAACATGGTCCAGGGTATTATATTCCACAGGGATCTTCTTCTGCAGTCCGACGATGAATTACGCGCCAACCTCGAACGACGAGGTGTTCACTTCGTCCGGCGCGTCCATCGGGGTCCGAGGGATAATTAGGTCGCCACCGGTGCCTTCATCTTGGCCTTTGAGGGTGATGTCTTACCCGAAAAGGTTAAGGCGATGGTTTACCGTTGTGATGTGAAACCATATATCCCTCCTCCGATGCGGTGTTTTAAATGCTGGAAGTTCGGGCACATGTCATCTCGCTGTACTTCCAGCATCACGTGTCGGGATTGCGGACGTCCTTCGCATCCTGATACTCCATGTGCTCCGCCTCCCATTTGTGTAAACTAAGGAGAACACCATTCCCCCTGCTCACTGGACTGTCGGATCTTCCAGAAGGAAAGGAAGATAATGGAATATAAGACCCTAGACTGCCTGACCTACACCGAGGCAAGGCGGAAATATGAGCGGCTACATCCCGTGTCCATGGCATCCACCTATGCCGCTGCTGCACAAGCAGTTCGATCCTCTCCCGTGTCGTTACGTACTGTTGCCTCTCAGCTATGTCTCAATGGACCGGCGCCCTTGGTTGTGGGGGGCACTTCGCCCACTGTTGCTCCATCTACTCCAGGAGCAACACCACCCCAACCATCGGGGACATTCGTCCCCCCTTCCCAGCCGGAGAAGCGTAGGGCTTCTTTGGCTACTCTAGCCAGGAGGGGTCCCTTGGGGCCCTCCCTTCCCAGGCTTTGCCCAGTGTCAAAGCGGACACCCGCAAAGTTTTGAAACAACAACCGGTCGCTGGTCATAGGGCTTCACGGGCGTCGTCCGTCCCTGAGACTGACCCAGTGGGGCCCTCCCAGCCAGACCCTCCCAAGGCACAGCGTGCGAAGCAGTTGAAGAAAAAGGCTCCCAAGCATCCTGACATTGCGGTGGCACCTGTCCCACCGCAACCTTCAAACTCTGCGTCTGAGGACGAGGTGGAGATCCTGGCGTCTGCTGAGGACCTTGATCTCGCCAGTCCCTCCAACGCCATGAAAAGCACTGGCACAGGTGCTCACTTGGAGGCAGCAGGTGACCCAGCGGCGTAATCTGCCTTCCCCGACCCGTCCCGCGTTTCCCAGCCATGGCCAATACCATCCTCCAGTGGAACTGCAGCGGTTTCTTCCACCATTTCGCTGAACTCCGCCAACTTTTCAGCCTTCGCCCTTTCTTCTGCACTGCTCTCCAGGAAACTTGGTTTCCAGCGATGTGAACCCCCGCCCTCCGTAGCTATCGGGGTTATTATAAGAACCGAGCAGCTTATGACAGGGTGTCTGGTGGCGTCTGCATATATGTCCTTCACACTCTGCACAGCGAGTCTGTCCCTCTCCAGACGCCTTTAGAGGCTGTCGCTGTACGCGTGTGGACGCCACAGGCTGTTACCGTCTGCAGTCTTTACATTCCACCGGATGGTGATGTCTCGCAGCATGTCCTGGCTGCACTGGTCGCCCAATTGCCGCCACCTTTCTTGCTATTGGGCGACTTCAACGCCCATAACCCTCTGTGGAGTGGGTCAGTGGCCACAGGTCGAGGCGCCATCGCTGAGCATTTATTGTTGCAGCTCGATCTCTCGCTGTTAAATGATGGTGCCTTCACACACTTCAGTGTGGCGCATGGCACCTACTCCGCCATTGACCTTTCCATCTGTAGCCATAGCCTCTTACCGTCTGTCCAATGGAGTGTGCATGACGACCTGTGTGGTAGTGACCACTTTCCGCTCTTCTTGTCACTACCACAGCGTCACTCTTTTCATAGCCCTAGCAGATGGGCTGTGAATAAGGCTGACTGGGATTTGTTCTCCTCCACTGCCGCTTTTGCGCCTCTCTCTACTGATGACATTGATGCGGTGGTTCAATCGGTCACCACCGGAATCGTTACTGCCGCCGAATCTGCCATTCCCCGTTCTTCTGGGTCCCCTTGGCGGAAGGCTGTGCCTTGGTGGTCGCCTGAGATCGCTGAAGCGATTAAAGATCGCCGGCGGGCGCTCCAGCGTCACAAGCGACATCCCTCCTTAACCCACCTCATCGCCTTCAAACGGCTGCGTGCGCGAGCCCGCCTCCTTATCCGCCAAGGCAAGGAGGAGTATGTGTCCACCATTGGCCTCCATGTCACTCCCTCGCAGGTCTGGGCCAAGATTCGACGCGTCTACGGCTATCGGACCCCTGCCAGCGTCCCTGCGCTCTCACTGGATGGAGCCGTTTGTACTGACTCCGACGTCATTGCAAATCGCTTAGCAGAGCATTTTGCTATGAGTTCCGCTTCTGCGACTTACCCCCAGGCCTTCCGCTCCATTAAAGGGCGGCTGGAACGTCGGAGCCTTTCGTTTCGCACCAACCACCCGGAATCTTACAATGCTCCATTCAGTGAGTGGGAATTTCGCAGTGCCCTAGCTGCTTGCCCTGATACCGCTCCTGGGCCAGATGGCATCCACTGTCAGATGCTGAAACACCTTTCAGTGGACTGCCAGCGGCGCCTTCTCGATCTTTACAACCGTCATTGGGTCGAGGGGGAGTTTCCGTCGCAATGGCGGGAAGGCATTGTCATCCCCGTTTTGAAACCTGGAAAGAACCCTCTGGAGGTGGACAGCTACCGTCCCATTAGCCTCACCAACTTTCTTTGTAAGTTGCTTGAACGGATGGTGAGCCGGCGCTTGCATTGGGTACTGGAGTCTCGGGGCCTTCTGGCTCCGTCTCAGGGTGGGTTCCGTAAAGGCCGTTCCGCCACCGACAATCTGGTGAGCCTGGAGTCGGCCATCCGTACTGCCTTTTCCCGCCGTCAGCACCTGGTCGCTGTCTTTTTCGACATGCGGAAGGCGTACGATACGACGTGGCGTCATCACATTCTTTCTACGCTCCATGGATGGGGTCTTCGGGGTCCTCTGCCGATTTTTATCCGCAATTTTCTGTCGTGTCGTACCTTCCGCGTGCAAGTCGCGGCCTCGTATAGTTCCTCCCACGTCCAGGAGAACGGTGTGCCACAGGGCTCTGTTTTAAGTGTCTGTCTGTTTTTAATAGCCATTAACGAGCATGCTGCGGCCGTGGGAAATTCTGTCTCCGCTTCCCTGTATGCTGACGACTTCTGCCTTTACTACAGCTCTACTGGCATTGCAGCTGTTGAACGTCAGCTACAGGGCGCTATCCGTAAGGCGCAGTCTTGGGCTGTAGTGCATGGGTTTCAGTTTTCGGCAGCCAAGACCCGCGTTATGCATTTCTGCCGGCGCCGAACAGTCCATCCTGAGCCGCGGCTTTATCTTGCCGACGAACTCCTTGCTGTGGTGGAGACCCACAGGTTTTTGGGGGTGGTTTTCGATGCCCGGTTGACTTGGCTGCCTCATATCCGGCAGCTGAAACAGACGTGTTGGCGGCATCTAAACGCTCTGAGATGCTTGAGCCACACCCGCTGGGGCGCCGACCGCTCTACCCTGTTGCCGCTCTACCAGGCGTTAATCCAGTCCCGTCTGGATTATGGGAGCCTGGCTTATGGCTCAGCATCCCCATCTGCGTTACGGGTGCTGGACCCAATTCTTCACAGCGGGATGCGCCTTGCCACTGGTGCTTTCCGCACCAGCCCTGTAGACAGCGTACTAGTGGAGGCAGGTGTACCTCCACTGTGGGTACGACGCCAACAATTACTGGCTGCTTATGCTGCCCATGTTTTTAGTTTGCCCGGGCATCCCAATTACCGTGTCCTGTTCCCGCAGTCGGTCGTCCATCTGCCAGACCGTCGGCCCCGGTCGGGTTGTCCGATCGCCGTACGCGTCAAGCAACTTCTCTGCGGGCTTGGGTTTTTCCCTGTTCCGCCTCCTTTCCAGGCGCCTCTGCGTACACCCCCGTGGTGTGTTCCTCGCCCTTGCCTTCGGCTCGACTTGGCACAGGGCTCGAAGGACTCGGTCCCTCCAGAGGCCTTCCGCCGCCGCTTTTATTCCATCCTTGCCACGTATCAGGGCTCTGGAATTGTTTACACCGACGGTTCGATGGTTGCTGGTCGTGTCGGGTATGCGCTCACTCTAGGGGACCATTCCGAACAACGGTCCTTGGCGGCTGGCTGCAGCGTTTACACTGCTGAGCTAGTCGCCATCTTTCGAGCCCTAGAGTATATCCGCTCCTGCTCAGGTGAGTCCTTCGTGATTCGTAGCGATTCCCTGAGCGGTTTACGAGCTCTCGACTAGTGTTTTCCTCGTTCTCGTCTGGTGATGGCTATCCATGAGTCCCTGCATACTCTTGCGCGTTGCGGCCGCTCTGTGGTCTTTGTGTGGACCCCCGGTCATGTCGGTATCCCGGGCAATGAACATGTTGACCGCCTGGCGAAAGAGGCCACGTGTAAACCATCTCTGGATGTTGGCCTCCCAGAGACTGATTTGCGGGCAGGCCTCCGCGATCGGATTACACCCAATAAACTCCGTGCCATTAAGGAGACGACGACTGTGTGGCGGTCATCCATGCGAGCCAACCGCAGGGAATCCGTCGTCCTTTGTCGGCTCCGCATTGGCCACTCCTGGCTAACACACAGTTATTTACTGCGCCGGGAGGACCCTCCTCTGTGTCGCTGTGGGGCAGCTTTGAAAGTGGCCCACATTCTGTTGGCCTGCCCCCTTTTAGCTGTGGTCAGGCAGACATTTGCGCTGCCTGATACGCTCTCTGCCCTTTTAACGGACGACTCCACTATGGCTGACTTAGTTTTACGTTTTATTCGGGCAGGGGGATTTTATCATTTAATCTGAGTGTTTCTGTTTTATTTTATTGTTTTGTGTTGATTCTGGCCTTTGGCCTATGATTTTAAACTGATTTTTTAATGTGTTTCTCAGTGGTTGGCTTTTCCTTTTTTATTTCTACGGTCGGCCAACCACCGTCACACTCTGTGTGCTTTAATTCGTTTTGTCTTGTCTTTGTCTCAATTTCTCTTGTTCTGTATCGTCTGTGATCTCTTCTGTTCCTCGTTTTTATTCTCTGTGGGTGTTCTTTGTCTTTGGAAAAAGGGACCGATGACCATAGCAATCTGGTCCCTTTAATCCCCCAAACCAACCAACCAAGACGCGATCGGACGAAAGCCCTATAAAACTGCAGCAGACGCGCCCGATCTGCTCCCCAGGACCGATGGCTCAGACACTTCAAAATATTCAGTGCCTTCAGGGCCTGCACCTTGAGGCCTTTAAGGTGAGGCAACCACGACAACTTCGAATCAAAAGTGAGGCCCAGGAACCGCACAGTGTCGCTAAAAGGAAGAATGTTGTCCCTCAGACGCAATTCAGGGGAGGTAAAAAGATGTCGAGAACGATTAAAATGAACACACACACATTTGTCTGCAGAAAAGGTAAAACCCGTCTTCGCAGTCCATGCCTCTAATCGTTGTATCGTAAGCTGCAACTGTCGACTAGCAGTGACAAGACTGGAGGAAGAACAGAAAACAACAAAATCGTCCACAAACAAGGAGCATTGGGCAGGATTCCGGATAGTGGACGTGATACTGTTAATGGCGACGGCAAAGAGGGTGACACTTAAAACGCTTCCCTGAGGAACACCATTCTCCTGCACATACAAATCAGATAGCACATTACCAACCGTATAGCGAAAGAGGCGGTGGGAAAGAAAGGACCGAATGAAGATGGGGAGACGGCCACGAAAGCCCCACTCATGGAGTTGATTGAGGATATGGCGGCGCCAAGTAGTGTCATACGCCTTATGAATGTCAAAGAATACACCTAGACAATGCTGGTTACGCAGGAAGGCCTGCTGGATGGCCGCCTCAAGCAGGGTCAAGTTGTCTATAGTGGAACGCCATCTCCAAAAGCCACACTGAGAGGGGCTAAGGAGCTGCCTGGTCTCGAGCAGCCAAACCAGGCGACGATTGACCATGCGTTCCAACGTCTTCCCGACACAGCTCGTCAAGGCGATACTTCGATAACTACTGGGATGCGTTCGGTCCTTCCCTGGTTTGAGGAGGGGTATCAAAATCGCCTCCCTCCACGAGTCAAGGTACGTGCCGGATAACCATATCATATTAAAACAATTCAGGAGAACTTCCTTGGAAGGCAGTAACAAGTGCCGCAGCATGCTATACCCGATTTGATCATGACCAGGCGCAGTATCATGAGCCACAGACAGCGCCGAATCCAGTTCCCACATTGTGAAAGGGCAGTTGTAGGGTTCAGAATTAGGAGACCGGAAGTGACCCCTCTCGATGGCAGTGCGGTAGCGGCAGAAATCTGGATCACAGTTAACAGTGGCGGTAGATTCCGCAAAATGCATGGCCAGTGTCTGGGCAATGTCTCTCGGCGCCGTGAGGAGACTTCCCTGATGCAGCAATGCCGTGACAGGTAGCTGGCCGAGTTTCCCGGAAATCCTCCTGATGGCTTCCCATACTTTCGTAGAACTAGTGGAGCGGGAGATGGAGTTCAAGAACGATTGCCATGACCGTCGTTTGCTCTCTTTAATCACGCGCCGCGCTTTAGCCCTTGCCACCCGAAAGGCTGCAAGATTGTCAGCTGTGGGATGGCACTTGAAGCGGCGCAGAGCGGCACGGCGGGCTCGGATGGCTGAGCGGCACTCAGGGGTCCACCAAGGGACAGGACGCCTCTTGGGATGACCGGATGACCGTGGGATTGACAATTCAGCAGCATGGGAGATCACAGCTGTAACATGGTCTACCCATTCGTGGACGCTGTCACGGTGTTCCAAAACAGCCAGTTGGCCGAAAAGTGTCCAGTCAGCTCGGCAGAGGTGCCACCGGGGCGGTACCGGAAATGCCATAGCCTCATCCAGGAGGCGAATCCAAATGGGGAAGTGGTCACTAGAATGGAGGTCAGCATCAACCTCCCATAGAGCAGAATCCGCTAGTGCTGGAGAGCAAAAGGAAAGGTCAATAGCTGACGATGACCCAGAAGCAGTACAGAAATGAGTGGGGGCACCAGAGTTGAGGATGCACAGTTCTTCAGACACCATGAGGCGTTCCAGAATGCGACCCCTGGGGCAAGTAGTCGAAGAGCCCCATAAGAAATTATAAGCATTGAAGTCCCCCAGAAGAAGAAATGGGCGGGGAAGTTGGCCAATAAGGACCGTGAGAGCCTCAGAGTCTATCGCATCCTGAGGAGGTAAGTAAAGTGAACAGACTGTGAGCCTCCAACCCACAAGAAGGTCAACTGCAACTGCTTGCAAGTCTGTAACGAGAGGGAGCTCAGATGAGGGGTGCATGTCACGGACAAAAACCGCAACACCACCCTTTGCCCTTTCCCCCGTCAGATCATCTTTCCGATAGACGGTATAGCCCCGTAAAGAAGGAGCATCAGTGGCCCGAAAATGTGTCTCTTGGAGACATAAGCACAAAGGGAACTCACGTACAAGGAGTTGCAATCCGGCCACATGCGCCCTGAACCCATTCAGGTTCCACTGTAATATGGGAGCCAGTGATCAGGGTGGCTGAACTTTCACCCTGCCTCTGTGTTTTGGAGGAGAGCCCGTACTGGCCGGAGATTTATTCCTGGGGCGAGAAGATCGCCCCCGGTCGACATCAATGTCCATCAGCTCCGATGACGACCCACGGGATATCAGACAGTACGATGGCCTCGTCATCGGACCGACCCTGACCAGTCTCCTCAGGTGGCAAAATCTTCACCTTCGGCGTCTTTGTCTTAGGGGGCTTAGAATGCAGAGCCTTGTCAGCAGTTGGAGCTTTACTCGCCTGGGCAGAAGGCGCCATAGGGGAAGAGGCAGGAAGTACCCCAATGTCAGCAACCACGGCCTTGTCCGACGTTGCGGGGAGAGCCGCAGGTTGCAAAACAACCGCAGCAGCACAAGTGCACTGGCAAACCCAGGTATTAGTGCTAACACTAGCTACCTCCGTTTGCGTAGCAACAGTGGCCATTTGTACTGGTTTTTTCAGGGCGGAAGCGAAAGATGTCGTAAACACAGGAGGTTGCATGGCCTTAAAGAGCCTCTTGGCCTCACCATAGGGGATGCGCTGAGATGTTTTAATCTCCTGTATCTTCCGTTCCTCGAGATAGATGGGGCAGACCCGGCTCCAGACAGGGTGACTCCCAAAGCAATTCACGCACTTCACAGGCGATGAACAATCAGCTCCTTCATGGGCAGGCTGACCACATTTACCACAAGTGGCTATCCCATTGCACCCCAATGTAGTATGCCCAAAGCGCTGACATTTAAAACAGCGCATTGGGTTGGGGAAATATGGCCGTACTGGCAAACCTGAGAACCCTGCTTTAACATGATCTGGCAGTCTTGGGCAACTGAACGTGAGAATAAACAAGTCGGATTTGACGAGGTCCCCATCGACTCATTTCATAATATGCTGCACATCAACAATACCTTCGGCAGCCCACTCAGATTTCAACTCGTCTGTGGAGATATCCACCAAGTCCCTACATGTCACAACACCCTTACTATAGTTGAGTGTGGAGTGGAGCTCGGTCTCGATAGCGTACTCTCCGAGACTGGGTGCTTTCCCGTATACAACTGGGGTGCGGCAGGTGCCCCAGAGACTGTTCCACCCCAACAGCCATGCATCTTATAGGCGCGCAGCACACCGTAAGATTGAGGGGTTTTTATAGAGGTTTACCTTCCTCGCAATCCAGGCGGTCAAGCCAAGATTACCATTCCCCGCAGCACACAACATTCCACCGCCGCACCATACGGTGGTCGCTGAAGCATGTCCGGGGGTTACAGTGACAGGAGACTGGCGGCGCTGACCAGTCCCCAACTCAGGACCCAGGGGTCACCAAGCCCGTACTCAGCAAATGAATGCTGAGCCCCTGGTGGGGGGGGGGGGGGGGGGGGAGCTAAAGGAGATGCAGAAGTCGTCGGCATACAAAGAAGGAGACACCGACGATCCCACGGCTGCAGCCAGACCATTAATGGCCACTAGAAATAAGGAGACGCTCAACACCGAGCCTTGTGGGACCCCATTTTCCTGTATATAAGATGAACTAGAAGCGGCACCCACTTGCACCCGGAAAGAGCAGCGCAATAAAAAGGTTTGAAGGAAAGCCGAGAGCTGACCACGAAGACCCCACTCATGCAACGTACCAAGGACGTGATGCCTCCATGTGGTGTCATAAGCCTTCAGCAAATCAAAAAATACAGCAATGAGATGCTGACGTCGGGCAGAGGCCGTACGGATAGCAGATTCCAGCCGCACCAAATTGTCCGCTGCAGACCGGCCCCGACGGAAGCCACCCTGGGATGGAGCAAGGAGACCGCGCACTCAAGGACCCAACACGAACAGCGCCCCACCATACATTCGAGCAATTTGCACAAAACGTTGGTGAGGGTAATGGGACGATAGCTGTCCACCGCCAGTGGGTCCGCACCAGGCTTCAAGATGGGGACAATAACACCATCTCGCCATTGCGACGGGAACACGCCCTCGCTCCAAATGCGGTTAAAGATGGTGAGGATGTGTCTCTGGCAGTCCCTGGAGAGATGCTTCAGCATCTGCGCGTGAATGCAGTCCGGTCCTGGTGCTGTATCAGGGCAATCGGCGATAGCAGCGAGGAATTCCCTCTCGCTGAGAGGAGCATTGTACTTTTCAGAACGACGCATGTGGAATGATAATGGCGTCTGCTCGGCTCGCTCCTTTAGAGAGCGAAAGGCGGGGGGATAAGATGCAGTCGCAGAGCTCTGAGCAAAGTGCGCGGCAAGCCGTTCAGCAATGGCGGCAGCGTCCGTGCAGACAGCGCCGTCCAAGGAGAGCCCAGGGACACCCATAGGGGTCTGGTATCCATAAATCCGCCGGATCCGGGACCACACGAGCGAGGGGGAGACATGGGAGCCCAGGAGAGCCCGCCGACGTTGGTGAGGGTAATGGGACGATAGCCTCAGCAATCTCCGGCGACCACCAGGGTACAGCCTTACTCCGAGGGAGGCCAGAAGATCGGGGGATGGCAGCCTCGGCGGCCGAAATGATGGACGTGGTTAAAACACGGACCACCTCGTCAATGTCACCCTGTGGGGGAGACTCAATGGCTGCAGCAGAAGTAAAAGCCGGCCAATCTGCCCTGTGGAGAGCCCAGCGGGGCAGGCGCCCAGAAGAATGACTCTGGGGTAGTGACAAATAGATGGGAAAATGATCACTACCGCACAGGTCAGGGTGCACCCTCCAGTGGAGGGATGGGACAAGTCCAGGGCTGCAAAGAGAGAGATCGATGGCCGAGAATGAGCCATGGGCAACACTGAAATGCGTGGGAGCACCGGTGTTCAAGAGGCTAAGGTCGAGCTGAGCCAACAAATGCTCCAGGGCCCGACCGCGGTCATCAGAGACAGTCCCACCCCATAGAAGGTTGTGGGCATTGAAATCGCCCAGAAGCAGCAATGGTGGCGGGAGTTGAGCCAGCAGCGCAGCCAAGACATGTCGGGGGAGCTCCCCATCCGGAGGAATGTAAACAGAGCAAACAGTAATAGCCGGCGAGAGCTCAACCCTGGCAGCAACTGCCTCTAAAGGCGTCCGAAGGGGTACTGGCGAGCTACAGACAGAGTGGTGAACAAAGAGGCAAACCCCACCTGACGCTCGTTGACAGGCAGCACGGTTCTTATAGTATCCCCGATAACCGTGAAGGGCGGGGGTCCGCAGTGCAGGAAACCAAGTTTCCTGCAGAGCAATGCAGAGAACAGGGGAATCACTCAGAAGCATCCGGAGCTCAGGCAGGTGGCGGAAATAACCGCCGCAGTTCCACTGGAGAATGGAAGCAGGAAGGGACTGGGAGGGCGTGAATGCGACTAAGAGGCAGACAGCGCTTCAGAGCCAACTGCCACCACGGGGGGAGAGTCAGCTGAGTCCATAGGAGAGGCCCCCAAGGGTTCCGTGAGGGCGAGATCCGCGGCAGAGGCGAGGATCTCCACCTCAAAAAAATGGCTCTGAGCACTATGGGACTCAACTGCTGAGGTCATTAGTCCCCTAGAACTTAGAACTAGTTAAACCTAACTAACCTAAGGACATCACAAACATCCATGCCCGAGGCAGGATTCGAACCTGCGACCGTAGCGGTCTTGCGGTTCCAGACTGCAGCGCCTTTAACCGCATGGCCACTTCGGCCGGCTGATCTCCACCTCATCCCCGGAGCCAGGACTATGTACAGCAGACGGTGCAGAAACCGCCGGAACGTCCTTCTTCTTGGACACATGCCGTTCCTTCTTCTCACGTCGGCCCTTAGGGTGAGAGGGCTGGGAGAGCTTCTCTGAAGGAGCGTCGGAGGCTGACGACGACGCAGAAGCCCTACGACCAGCAGGTGGCGGAACCTTCAGCCACTGGCTGACATCTGGCTGGGAAGGAGAAGAAACGGAGGAAGGGAGAGCCCCGAGGGACCCCTTCCGCGAGAGAGGAACCGGCGGAGGCAACGCCGGCGGAGAAGGAGGGGGAGGAATCGAGCCTCCCGGTTGTGGAGCAGATGTCACTCCCGAAGTAAGCGTGGGGGGAGCGACAGAAGAGTGTTTGCCCCCAACTGCTAAGGGGGCAACAGAGGAAGGCTTGCCCCCAGACACGAGGGGGGCAGACAGAGATACACGGCCCCGAGGGCCCACTGAAGGCGGCACAGATGAGGCGACAACCGTCGCTCGCGTGGGCGACGATAACGTGGCTGCAGCATAAGATGGTCGAATGGAAGCAGGATACAACCTTTCATATTTCAGTTTTGCCTCTCGATAAGTAAGCCGGTCCAGGGTCTTAAATTCCATTATCTTCCGCTCCTTATGAAGAACGGGGCAATCCGGCGAGCAGGGAGAGTGGTGCTCCCCACAGTTGACACATACAGGCGGGGGCGCACATGGAGAATCGGGATGAGAGGGGCGTCCGCAATCTCGACATGTAGCGCTGGATGGGCAACGGAAGGACATATGCCCAAACTTCCAGCACTGGAAGCACCGCATCGGGGGAGGGACGTATGGCTTCACGTCGCAACGGTAAACCATCACCTTGACCTTCTCGGGCAAGACATCACCCTCGAAGGCCAGGATAAAGGCAACAGTGGCCACCCTGTTAGTCTTGGGTCCTCTATGTACACGACGGACAAAATGTACACCACGTCGTTCCAAGTCGGCTCTCAGCTCGTCATCGGATTGCAACAAGAGGTCACGATGGTAAATAATCCCCTGGACCATATTTAAGCTACTGTGGGGAGTGACGGTAACAGGGACGTCACCCAGCTTATCACAAAAGAGCAACGGTCGTGACTGGGCTGGGGAGGACGTCTTGAGGAGGATGGACCCATTCCTCATTTTAGACAACCCCGCCACTTCCCCAAACTTATCCTCCAGGTGTTCCACAAAAAACAGAGGCTTCGTCGGAAGAAAGGAGTCACCATCAGTCCTGCTGCAGACAAGGTATTGTGGTACGTAAGGCTCCTGCTTGGCACTAGATCTACGTCCCTCCCATGGCGCAGCCAACGAGGGGAACGACTGAGGGTCATATTGCACAGCATCAAAGTCTACTCTGCCTCGCTTAGAGACGCTGGTGGCCGTGCGACCACCAGCTTGGTATGATTTATTGCGCTTCATTGCGCCACATCCGCCCAGATGCCACCTACTCTGAACGAGGGCTCTCCCCAAGGGCGCCACCCAGCCAAAGCAACGGGTACCTGGACGATATCCCGTTGCCCAGAGTCGCCGTGCCCCAGACAAGATGGGCACATACTCCTTGGCATGCATGGGGAGGAAACAGCTCTGGCATCTGTAGTGCGATCCCTGCGTGGTCAGGGGGCTACCACCAAGAGGGTACATGACGACCCCACCACAACAGACGGGCTACCGTGCTGGATTTTAGGTGTTGAAAGGGTCCACAGTGGTCGTGGGTGCTAAGAATGGGATTGCGCACAAGGCGAGAAGGAGGCAACCCAGAAGACGTTGGGTATGAATCCCGCCTCACGACAATTGGTAACATGCAAGATGGTGGTGCATGATGGGCCAATAGAAAAACACCATGTAAGGCGTCCTTCCCCAAATGGCACGCACTAACAACGGAAATTTGGAAAAATGGCGGTCAAACCCAAGAGGGGAGCATCACAGAAGGTCGAAACGTTGGAGACTCCTTTTAGTCGCCTCTTACGACAGGCAGGAATATCGCGGGCCTATTCTTACCCCCGAACCCGCAGGAGGAAGGTCAAAACGCACAGAGGTGTAGTGTGTGCCAAGGCAATTTGATCGCATGGGCGTAGCTTCGTTTCCTGGAGGGCTACGACGAGCGGACGGTGCAAGCGGAGCAGCAGCTTCTAGTCCTCTCAGTTGGAGCGAATGCTGCGAATATTCCAGTGAGTAAGTGCCATCGTAAGAAGAAAAGGAAGATGAAAGAAGGGGTCACCTCGAAGGCTGCTGAGGGCCTGGCTTCGAGCGAGCACTGCCGCCGCTATCAGTAGGCGGACAGTCATCGTCCATTGGGTCTATAGGTCTATAGGTTCATCGGCCATCTTGGTAAGATGGCCGGGAGGGGGAGCTTCCTCCGCCGGTGAACGGCCAGATGTTCGGCTACCAGCGGAGCGGCCAGGCGAAACGGATGACGGCCTGGGGCAGCAACCGCTGGGTGGCGCAGGAGAAGAAATGCGCCGTGGCGGAGAAGGAGAACTGTGCTTCCTATGAGCCTTCTTGGAAGGTCGTTTGGTGGAAGTACCGGTCGATGGCTGGGAGGTCGAGGTACGTAGGAAGTCTGAACGGGACGGTTCCTTCTTGAAGGCCCGTGCAACTGATTTCTGGGTCTTCGTCTTAGCAGAAGCTGATGAAGGGGCTTGTGTCTGTGGTGTGATGGGAGGAAGAGGAGACGTCGACCGCGCGATCTTAGCACTGGCCGAATGGACGACCGTGGTGCTGATGGTCAGATCGCATGTCTGGGTTGCCACCTCCCTGGTAGTCCGAGGAGAGGCGAGAGTACTGTATTTCCCCGCTATGAGCAGCGTGGACTTCCTACTAGCCAATAGCTTGCGAGCAGCCGAGGTGGACACTTTCTCTTTCAGCCGAATTCCTGGAGACAGCGTTCTTCCTTATAGATGGGACAGTCGCGGGAGGATGCTGCATGGTCACCCTGACAGTTCACACAACAAGAAGACAGAGGTGGACAGTCACCCTCATGGGCATCCCTGCCACAAGTGACACATTTAGCCGCATTGGAACAAGACTGTCGAGTGTGATTGAAACGCTGACACTGGTAGCAGTGCGTAGGTGTCGGGACATAGGGGCGAACAGAAATAACCTCGTAGCCCGCTTTGATGCGCGATGGCAGCTTAACACTATCAAAGGTCAAGACCCTATGGACAGCCGTCACGCCCTGCTCAGCGAGGAAAGACAATCTCCTCGTCAGTCAATCCGTCGAGGGATCTAGTATAGACCACACCACGAGACGAATTCAAAGTTCGGTGGGCCTCCACCCGGACAGGGAACGTGTAAAGGAGTGTGGCTCGAAGCAGTTTCTGTGCCTGAAAGGCGCTCTCAGTTTCTAATAACAAGGTACCATTACGCAACCTCGTACAAGACTTAACAGTACCGGCTATGGCATCTACGCCCTTCTGGATAACGAAAGGGTTGACAGAGGAAAAATCCTTTCCGTCCTCAGATCGAGAAATGACGAGGAACTGTGGGGTAGGCGGTAGTACTTTTGGCACTGGGGGCTGGTCATTTTTCCGTTTGTGGGCAGAAGTCGAGAGAGAAGAAGAGAAATCCATTGTGGAGGAATCCCCCATGATTGCCAGCGTCTCCGATGGCGCGCTCCTTCCTTATGGGGACCCTCTCAGAGGGCACTCCCGCCTTAGGTGAATGTTTACACCTCAGGTCACACCTCCCGAGAAACAGACGGAGGGACCAATCGGCATGGTCAGAAGGTATCAGCTCAGGCAATCACACCTCCCTGGGCCTGGCCTTTACCAGGGGGTACGTGCGTGCCTTACTTGTCTACCCAGGGCGGGGAATTACGCGTTACGCCGTCACCGGCTACGCGTGCGAACGCGTGGGTCGGCCTTCAGGCGCGCACAGGTGGTGGTGGTGGTTGCTGGGATGTTTAAGGGGGACTAAACAGCGAAGGTCATCAGTCCCCCATTCCAAAATCAGGCGAGCCCAAAATCGACGGTGAAGGTAAAAACCAAAGGGGGAGGAGACGGCCCCCCAGGCACTAAAAGAACACAAATGCAGCAACAAACACTACAAACAAGAACAGGACAGAGGCACACCAGACAGAAAGAAACAGAAGAAAGGAAGATGGCCGGAGACTGGTTGACTGACCACGAGAACAAAAATGGGAAAGAGTCAACCATCTCACGGCACACCAGAACAGCAACAGACACAAGGACAAAAGACACAGAAAGGGAAAGGTGCAGGACCTCCCTAAATCGAACCATAAAACGGACTACCACGGATAAAATTTAAAACGTCATCAGCCCTGGAGGCATCGTCAGATAAAACCAAAGCCAAAGTGCCCGGGAGATTAAAAGATTGCCGGAGTGTGCGCAGTCGAGGACACTCCAGCAAAATGTGGCCGACCGTCAGCCGGGACCCACACTGACACAGGGGGGGATCCTCCTGACGCAAGAGATGGCCGTGCGTCAGGTACGTATGGCCGATGCGCAGCCGACACAGGACTACCGAGTCCCTGCGAGAAGCCCGCAGGGAGGAACGCCACACGGCGGTCGTCTCCTTGACAGCCCGCAGTTTATTCGGGGCTGTCATGCCACGCCACTCAGCAGCCCACATCCCAATCAGCTTACGACGCAACACCATCTGCTGGTCGCGAGCCGTAAGGCCGATCTCCAAAGCCGGGGCGTCGATCGCCCCTTTGGCCAGCCTGTCTACACGTTCGTTCCCTGGGATGCCAACATGACCGGGCGTCCAAACCAGGACCACCGAACGACCAGAACGGGCAATGGCGGAAACAGTCTCCTGAATGGAGGACACCAGAGGAGAGGAGGGATAGCAGCGGTCGATGGCCTGAAGGCTGCTCAGGGAGTCACTGCAGATCACGACGGACCTACCTGAGCAGAAACGCATATGGTCAAGAGCGCGCAATATGGCCACCAGCTCCGCAGTAAAAATACTGCAGCCAGCCGGCAAGGAGCGCTGCTCAACATGAGCAGCATGAGCAAAAGAGTAGGCAGTGCAACCATCAACCAGGGAACCATCAGTGTAGACAGTCTCACAGTCCGAAAATGAGGCGAGGAGAGCAAGAAAACGGCGACGGAGGGCCACAGGCGGAACCGAGTCCTTGGGTCCCTGTGCCAAGTCCAGACGGACGGACGGCCGGGACAAACACCAGGGAGGCGTAGGTGTACGGACCCGGAAGGGAGGCAGAAGAGGGAATGACCCCAGTTCTGACAGCAGGGACTGGACACGGACAGCTATGGAAAGCCCAGACCTAGGGCGCCGTTCGGGCAGATGGAGGACCATAGCAGGGAAAAGCAGGCGACGATTGGGATGATCTGGCGAGCAATGAACGTGGACAGCATAGTCGACAAGCAGACGATGGCGGCGAATCCGCAGTGGGGGAACCCCGGCCTCCACCAGTAGACTATCCACGGGGCTGGTGCGAAAAGCGCCAGTGGCAAGCCTAACCCCACAGTGGTGTATGGGGTCTAACAACTTTAACACTGAGGGGGACGCAGACCCATAGGCCAGGCTCCCATAATCAAGCCGGGACTGCACAAGGGCTCTGTACAACCGCAGCAGCGTGCAGCGATCTGCACCCCAAGACGTGTGGCTAAGGCAGCGGAGGGCGTTGAGGTGCCGCCAGCATTTTTGCTTCAGCTGAGTAACATGAGGAACCCATGTGAGCCGGGCATCAAACACGAGTCCCAAGAAGCGGCAAGTGTCCACCACTTCAAGCAGGTGGCCGTCGAGGTAAAGTGCAGGATGAGGGTGGACCGTCCGACGCCTGCAGAAGTGCATTACTCGAGTCTTGGCAGCAGAGAACTGAAAGCCATGAGTCAGTGCCCATGATGCTGCCTTGCGAACGGCGACTTGCAGCCTGCGTTCGGCGACTCCCGTAGTCGTGGAGCTAAATGAGATGCAGAAGTCGTCGGCATACAAAGAAGGAGACACCGACGACCCCACTGCTGCAGCCAGACCATTAATGGCCACTAGAAATAACGAGACGCTCAACACCGAGCCCTGCGGGACCCCATTTTCCTGCATATAAGAGGAACTAGAGGTGGCACCGACTTGCACCCGGAAAGAGCGGCGCAATAAAAAGCTTTGAAGAAAAGCCGGGAGCCGACCACGAAGACCCCACCCATGCAACGTGGCGAGGATGTGATGCCTCCATGTGGTGTCATACGCCTTCCGCAGATCGAAGAACACAGCAACTAGGTGCTGACGTCGGGCAAAAGCCGTACGGACAGCAGATTCCAGCCGCACCAAATTGTCCACTGCAGACCGGCCCCGACGGAAGCCACCCTGGGATGGAGCGAGGAGACCGCGCGACTCAAGGACCCAACACAAACGCCGCCCCACCATACGTTCGAGCAATTTGCACAAAACGTTGGTGAGGGTAATGGGACGATAGCTGTCCACCGCCAGTGGGTCCGCACCGGGCTTCACGATGGGGACAATAAGACCCTCTCGCCATTGCGACGGGAACACGCCCTCGCTCCAAATGCGGTTAAAGATGGTGAGGATGTGTCTCTGGCAGTCCCTGGAGAGATGCTTCAGCATCTGCGCGTGGATGCAGTCCGGTCCCGGTGCTGTATCAGGGCAATCGGCGAGGGCAGCGAGGAGTTCCCTCTCGCTGAAAGGAGCATGGTATGTTTCATAATGACGCGCGTGGAATGAGAACGGCGTCCGCTCGGCTCGCTCCTTTAGAGAGCGAAAGGCGGGGGGATAGGATGCAGTCGCAGAGCTCTGAGCAAAGTGCGCGGCTAGCCGTTCAGCAATGGCGGCAGCGTCCGTGCAGACAGCGCCGTCCAAGGAGAGCCCAGGGACACCCACAGGGGTCTGGGAGCCATAAATCCGCCGGATCCGGGACCACACGTGCGAGGACGAGACACGGGAGCCCAGGGCAGAGACGTACCTCTCCCAGCACTCCTGCTTACGCCGTGCAATAAGTCGTCGGGCGAAGGCACGGAGCCTCTTAAAGGCGATGAGGGTCTCCAGAGACGGGTGCCGCCTATGACGCTGGAGAGCCCGCCTACGGTCGCGAATAGCCTCAGCAATCTCCGGCGACCACCAGGGCACAGCCTTCCGCCGAGGGAGGCCAGAGGAACGGGGGATGGTAGCCTCGGCCGCTGAAATGATGGACGTGGTTAAAACACGGACCACCTCGTCAATGTCACCCTGTGGGGGAGACGCAATGGTTACAGCGGAAGTAAAAGCTGGCCAGTCAGCCCTGTGGAAAGCCCAGCGGGGCAAGCGCCCAGAAGAATGACACTGTGGCAGTGACAAATAGATGGGAAAATGGTCACTACCACACAGGTCAGGATGCACCCTCCAGTGGAGGGATGGGACAAGTCCAGGGCTGCAAATAGAGAGATCGATGGCCGAGAACGAGCCATGGGCCACACTGAAATGCGTGGGAGCACCGGTGTTTAAGAGGCTAAGGTCGAGCTGAGCCAACACATGCTCCACGGCCCGACCACGATCATCGGAGACAGTCCCACCCCATAGAGGGTTGTGGGCATTGAAATCGCCCAGCAGCAAAAAAGGTGGCGGCAGTTGTGCTATCAGAGCAGCCAGGACATGCTGCGCGACAGTACCATCAGGTGGAAGGTAAATACTGCAGACGGTGATAGCCTGTGGCGTCCACACCCGAACAGCGACAGCCTCTAAAGCTGTTTGTAGAGGTACAAACTCGCTGTGAAGAGAGTTCAGGACATATATGCAGACGCCACCAGACACCCTTTCGTAAGTTGCCCGGTTCTTAAAATAACCCCGATAGCCACAGAGGGCGGGGGTTCGCATTGCTGGAAACCAAGTTTCCTGCAGAGCAATGCAAAGGAAAGGATGACGGCTGATAAGTTGGCGGAGCTCAGCTAAATGGTGGAAGAAACCGCTGCAGTTCCACTGGAGGATGGTACTGGCCATTGCTGGGAAAGGCGTGACGGGACGGGGAAGGCAGATTACGCCACTGGGTCACCTGCTGCCTCCAAGTGAGCACCTGTGCCAGTGCTTTCCATGGCGTCGGAGGGACTGGCGAGATCGAGGTCCTCAGCGGACGCCAGGATCTCCACCTCGTCCTCAGACGCAGAGGTTGAAGGTTGCGGTGGGACAGGTGCCACCGCAATGTCAGGATGCTTGGGAGCCTTTTTCTTCAATGGCTTCGCACGCTGTGCCTTGGGAGGGTCTGGCTGGGAGGGCCCCACTGGGTCAGTCTCAGGGACGGACGACGACCGTGAAGCCCTATGACCAGCGACCGGTTGTTGCTTCAAAACTTTGCGGGTATCCGCTTTGACACTGGGCAAAGCCTGGGAAGGGAGGGCCCCAAGTGACCCCTTCCTGGCTAGAGTAGCCGAAGAAGCCCTACGCTTCTCCGGCTGGGAAGGGGGGACGAATGTCCCCGATGGTTGGGGTGGTGTCGCTCCTGGAGTAGATGGAGCAACAGTGGGCGAAGTGCTCCCCACAACCAAGGGGGCCGGGTCTTTTTGACATAGCTGAGAGGCAACAGTACGTGACGACACGGGAGAGGATCGGACCGCTGTTGCAGCAGCGGCATAGGTGGATGTCATGGGCACAGGATGTAGCCGCTCATATTTCCGCCGTGCCTCTGTGTAGGTCAGGCGTTCCAGGGTCTTATATTCCATTATCTTCCTTTCCTTCTGGAAGATCCGACAGTCCGGTGAGCAGGGGGAATGGTGTTCTCCACAGTTAACACAGACGGGAGGCGGAGCACATGGAGTATCAGGATGCGAAGGACGTCCGCAATCCCGACACGTGATGCTGGAAGTACAGCGAGATGACATGTGCCCGAACTTCCAGCATTTAAAACACCGCATCGGAGGAGGGATATATGGTTTCACATCACAACGGTAAACCATCACCTTAACCTTTTCGGGTAAGACATCACCCTCAAAGGCCAAGATGAAGGCACCGGTGGCTACCTGATTATCCCTCGGACCCCGATGGACGCGCCGGACGAAGTGAACACCTCGTCGTTCGAGGTTGGCGCGTAATTCATCGTCGGACTGCAGAAGAAGATCCCTATGGAATATAATACCCTGGACCATGTTGAGACTCTTATGCGGCGTGATGGTAACTGAAACATTCCCCAACTTGTCACAATTGAGCAACCTCCGTGACTGGGCAGAGGATGCCGTTTTGATGAGCACAGAGCCAGAGCGCATCTTGGACAAGCCCTCCACCTCCCCGAACTTGTCCTCTAAATGCTCCACAAAAAACTGGGGCTTGGTCGACACGAACGATTCTCCATCAACCCGCGTACACACAAGGTACCGGGGTGAATATTCGCCACTGCCTTCTTTAGCAAGACGTTCCTCCCATGGAGTAGCTAGGGAGGGAAACGATCTCTGATCCAATTTCTTCCCGTTGAGGTTAGACCTCGATCGCTTAGAGACTGCTGGTGGAGGCCCACCAGCGATAGATGATGTACCACGCTTCATTGCGGGTCATCCGCCCTGATGCCACCTACTCCGACCAAGGGCCCTCCCCACGGGCGCCACCCAGCCACAGCAAAGGCCACCTGGCAGGATGGCCATTGCCGGGAGTCCCGATGCCCCAGGGAGATGGGCATCTACTCCTTGGCATACGTGGGGAGTGAACGGCGCAGGCATCAGTAGAGCGATCCCTGTGTTGTCAGGGGGCTACAACCAAGAGGGTACATGGTGACCCCACCACAACGGACTGGCTACCGTGCTGGATCTTAGGTGCAAAAATGACCAAGGTCGTCGTCACAGTTAAAAGAAACACTGCAGAGTGCAGCGTGGAAATCGCCCAAGAGATCGAAAACGAGCGGGACACCATGGCAACGACGAGAAAGACGGCTATAGGTCTAATTGCACAAAGGATACAGTGCACCATGTAAGGTGCCCTTCCCCAATTGGCTCGCTCTTCGGAATAATTTAGATAGATGGAGGTCAAACCCGAGAGGGGACCATCACATAAGGCCGAAACGTTTGAGGCTCCTTTTAGTCGCCTCTTACGACAGGCAGGAATACCGCGGGCCTATTCTAACCCCCCGAACCCGCAGGGGGGGGCGCGCACAGGGAGGAAGGAAGAAGAGGAAAAGGAAGAGAGAGAGGACAGACTGACTCAAACGCCGAAGCGGAGACCAGAGAAGGCAAGGAGAAGAAGGCAAGGGAAAGAGTAAGGAAGACAGTGAGATGGAGAAGAACAAAGAAAGGAACCAACCAAAGAAGGAAGAAACGAGGAGGAAGAAACGAGAAGTGAAAAACCAAAAAGACCACAAATATAGGTCGTGGGACCGTCCGTCTCCAGACGCAAGCGCTAACTACCCCCTTGAGGGGGATGGACTCCTTTTAGTCGCCTCTTACGACAGGCAGGAAGACCTCGGGCCTATTCTAACCCCCGGACCCGCAGGGGGTAAAGGACAACTGATTCCATGAGAGTAGTAGTAGTAGAGGGGTTTTGGGGGCGCACGACAGCAAGGTCTTCAGCGCCCGTGCAGTATCATAGTGAGACGGGTGTCAAGAAAAAAAAACCCTCAGAACAGTGACATAAAATGGAACATAAAACACGGGGAACAACCATTGAAAAAATGTGCTCACCCACACCGAAGCGTGGGATGAAGCAGGGCGTCAGCAGTAAAACATGAACAACACAGGAAGAAAATGGTAGAGGGAGCTAAAACAATGTAGCAGATGGAAGTGGCTGGCTGACCGCAAGGAAAAAAGGGGAGGAGTCAGCCACTCTGCAACACACTAAAACCTCCAGCCTAAAAGTTTAGGCCAGAGTCCAGACACATCACAGAACTTAAAAACCCTAGACACACACGTCTCATCGTCAGCTAAAACACAAGGCAGATCCCCATCAACTTGTGCGTCTGCCCTTGCATCACGGTATAAAATGCAGTCTGTTAAAATGTGCCGGACAGAGATGTGCACACCACAAGCATCACAAAACGGAGGATCCTCTCGCCGTAATAAAGAGCTATGCGTCAAAGGACAGTGCCCAATCCGCAGACGTGTGAGGGCGGCTGAGGTATTGACCATGGAGGGGTACAGAAACGAGTCTGCAGGAAAGGTGGTAGGGGGGAAGCGTCAAGGTCATGAAGAGATGACTGGACACGGACAGCGAAGGGATTCGCAATTCTAGGCCGCCTTTGCGGGAGATGGACCAACATGTTGGGCAAACGAAGACGGTAATATGGGTGGTGAGGTGAACTATGGATGTGTGCGGTACAGGTTGCGAGCAATAGTTGCTGCTGGAGCCGCAATGGAGGAATGCCCGCTTCTACAAGGATGCTGCTCACGGGGCTGAATCGAAAGGCTCCTGTAGCGAGGCGAACTCCACAGTGGTGGACAGGGTCCAATAGATGTAGTACAGAAAGGGCGGCTGAACCATACACCACACTTCCGTAATCAACATGGGACTGTACAACGGCGTGGTACAGTCGCAGTAGTGTACGACGATCAGCACCCTATTCGGCGTGGCTCAGGCAGCGAAGTAGATTGAGATGCCGCCAGCACTTGTATTTAAACTGACGAATATGGGGAGCCAACTTAAGCAGGCATCGAAGACCAGTCCCAGGAAGCGGTAAGTCTCTACCACGTCTAGTAATTGGTCATCGAGGTAAAGTGCGGGATGGGGGTGGACGGTACTACAGCGACAGAAGTGCATCACACAAGTTTTGACGGCCGAAAACTGGAAGCCATGATTCATGGCCCATGACTGCACCTTCCGTGTAGCTCCGAGCAGATGGCGTTCAGCTACAACAGTAGAAGAGGAGCAGAAAGAAATACAAAAATCATCAGCATAGAGGAGGGGAGAGACTGATGGTCCTACTGCTAGTGCAAGACCATTGACGGCTGTTAGAAAGAGGGGGATGCACAGGACAGAGCCCTGCGGGAGCCCATTCTCCTGTGTATGGGGTGTGCTATGGGAAGCACCAACACGAACTATGAAAGTGCAGTAGGATAAAAAGTTCTACATAAAAATCGTCAGTGGGCACCGAAGACCCCACTCGTGCAGAGTAGCGATGATGTGGTGTAGCCAAGTAATATCGTAGGCCTTTGTGAGAGCGAAAAACATGGTGTGAGGTGCTGTCGCTGGGAAAAGGCTTCACGAATGGCAGACTCCAGGTACTCCAAGTTGTCGATGGTGGAGTGTCCTTGGCGAAAACCACCCTGGAATGGAGCCAGAGGGTCCCAAGACTCAAGGAGGCAACTCAACCGTCAGCTCACCATGCGTTTGAGAAACTTGCAAAGAACCTTGGTGAGGCTAATGGGCCGGTAGCTGTCTACCTCCAGTGGGTTTTTGCCAGGTTTCAAAATGGGGATTACGATGCTTTCCCGCCATAGCAACGGGAACTCACCTGCAACCCAGATACGGTTGTAAAGGTCGAGAAGGCGTCGCTGGCGGTCTACTGAGAGGTGTTTGAGACTCTGACAGTGGATGCGACTGGGCCCGGGAGCTCTATCAGGGCAAGCGTCTAGGACACTTTGAAATTCGCACTCACTGAATGGAGCATTGTTCAATTCAAGGTGGTGAGTGTGAAATGAAAGGCTCCGACATTCCAACCACTCTTTCAGGGAGCGGAAGGCCAGTGGGTAATTCACAGAAGCGTAACCCTGAGCAAAATGCTCTGCTAAGCGGTTTGCAGTTGTGTCAGTCAGTACAGACTGCGCCATTCAGTGAATGCGCAGGGATGCTGACGAGGGTCTGAGAGTCACAGAGGCGCCTAATCTTTGCACAAACCAGCGATGGAGAGGTACAGAGGCCAATGGTGGAGACATATCTTTCCCACCACTTCTGCTTGCGATGGCGAATAAGGCGGCGGGCTCGCACACAGAGCCGTTTAAAGGTAATGAGGTGTTCCAATGACGGATGCCGCTTGTGATGCTGGAGTGCCCACCTGCGATCTTTAATCGCTTCAGCGATCTCGGGCGACCACCAAGGCACAGTTCTCTACCGAGAAGACCCAAAAGAACAGGGAATGGCTGCGTCTGCAGCAGTAACGATGCCGGTGGTGACCGAGTGCACCACTGCGTCAATAACGTGATTAGAAACAGGCTCAATAGTGGCAATGGAGGCGAACAAGTCCCAGTAAGCCTTATTCATAGCCCATCTGCAGGGGCGCCCAGAAGAGTGACTGCGGCAGCGACAGAAAGATCGGAAAGTGGTCACTACCGCACAAGTCGTCATACACACTCCATTGGACGTATGGAGAAAGGCTATGGGTGCAGATTGAAAGGTCGATGGCTGAGTACATGCCATGCACCACACTGAAATGTGTGAAGGCACCATTACTTAAAAGGGAAAGGTCGAACTGTGCCAATACCTGCTCAACAATGCTGTCTCGGCCTGTTCCCACTGATCCACCCCACAGAGGGTTATGGGTGTTGAAGTCGCCCAGTAACAGAAAAGGTGGTGGTAACTGGGCTATCAGCGCAACCAGGACATGCTGTGGGACATCATCAACTGGTGGAAGATACAGACTGCACACAGAAACAGCCTGAGGCGTCCACACCCGAACAGCGACAGCCCCTAAAGGTGTTTGTAGAGGGACACACTCGCTGTGAAAGTGAAGGACGTAGATGCAGATGCCACTAGATGCCCTTTCATAAGCTGCCCGGTTCCTATAATAAACCCGACAGCCACAGAGGGCAGGTGTTCGCACTGCCAAGTTTCTCAAAGAGCAATGCAGAGGAAAGGGTGAAGGCTGAGAAGTTGTCAGAACTCAGCAAGGTGATGGAAAAAGCCGCTGCAGTTCCACTGGAGGATGACACTGTCCATGGCCGAGAAAGGCGTGATGCAGAGGAAAGGGTGAAGGCTGAGAAGTTGTCAGAACTCAGCAAGGTGATGGAAAAAGCCGCTGCAGTTCCACTGGAGGATGACACTGTCCATGGCCGAGAAAGGCGTGATGCGACTGAGGAGGCAAATTACGCCACTGGGTTCCCTGCTGCCACCGATGGAGTACCTGTGCAAGGACTATCCATTGCATCTGAGGGACCGGCGAGATCTAGGTCCTCAGCGGACGCTGCGGGGTTGGATGCCACTCCAAGTTCCTTCGTCTTAGAGGTCTTTTCCTTGGACTTCTCTCGCTGCTTCTTGGGTTTCACTGGCTGGGAGGGCTTCACCAATTCAATCTCTGGGACAGAGGAGGATCGGGAAGCCCTACGACCAACCGTGTGTGGGCACCTATGCCACTGTCTGGTGTCATCCTTCCCACTTGTGGGAACCGTGGAAGGGAAGGACCCAAAAGACCCCTTGCAAGCGAGATGAGCCGAAGAAGTTTGATGCTTCTCCGAGTTAGAAGCGGGGACGGACGTCCCCGATGGGTTGGGGGTGTTGCTCCTGAGTTAGGTGGTGGAGGAGCAACGTGGTGGGTAGTGCCCCCCATGGGAAAGGGGGCATGTGGAGTTGTACAGCTCGGCGATCCGACTGGAATTCGCTGAAGTGATGGAGGGAGCACGGTTGTCGTAGCGAAGGCATATGAGGAAGTCATTCGCACAGAATGGAGTTGGTCATATTTCCTCTTAGCCTCAGTATAGGTCAGTCGGTCCAGGGTCTTATATTCCATGATTTTCCTCTCTTTCTGAAAGATCCTGCAGTCTGGCTAGCAAGGTCAATGATGCTCTCCGCAGTTGACACAGATGGGAGGTGGGGCACATGGAGTATTGGGATGTGATGGGCGTCCGCAATTTCGACATGTGAGGCTGGAAGTATAGCGAGAAGACATATGGCCGTACTTCCAGCACTTAAAGGCATCGCATCGGGGGGAGGGATATAGGGCTTGACATCACAGCGGTAGACCCTCACCTTGAACTTCTCTGGTAATGTATCACCCTCAAAGGCCAAGATGAAGGCCACGGTAGCAATCTGATTACCGAAACTTCCTGGCAGATTAAAACTGTGTGCCCGACCGAGACTCAAACTCGGGACCTTTGCCTTTCGCGGGCAAGTGCTCTACCATCTGAGCTACCGAAGCACGACTCACGCCCGGTACTTACAGCTTTACTTCTGCCAGTATCTCATCTCCTACATTCCAAACTTTACAGAAGCTCTCCTGCGAGCACTTGCCCGCAAAAGGCAAAGGTCCCGAGTTCGAGTCTCGGTCGGGCACACAGTTTTAATCTGCCAGGAAGTTTCATGTCAGCGCACACTCCGCTGCAAAGTGAAAATCTCATTCTGGAATCTGATTACCCTTCGGACCCCGATGAACGCGCCGGACGAAATGCACACCTCGACGCTCTAAATTGGCGCGCAGTAGGGTATCAGACTGCAAAAGAAGCTCCCTATGGAAAATACTACCCTGGACTATATTTAAACTCTTACGGGGCGTGATGGTAACTGTAACACCCCCCAACTTGTCACAAGCACGTAACCTTCGTGACTGGGCAGAGGATGCCGTTGTTATCAGTACTGACCCAGAGCGCATTTTGGACAAGCCCTCCACCTCCCCAAACTTGTCCTCTAAATTCTCTACGATGACTGAGGCTTTGTTGACAAGAAAGACTCCCCATCAGCTCTCGTACAAACTAGGAACCGGGGCAAATAACTGTCACTGCCATCCAGAGCCTTACGCTCCTCCCACGGTGTGGGCAGGGAGGGTAACGTTTTGGGATCGTATTTCTGAGCCCGAGAACACAGAGTCTGCAGGCGGCTGGCCACCAGCGAGAGATGATCTGCCGTGCTTCATTGCGGGTCATCTGCCCTGATGCCACCTACTCCGACCAAGGGCCCTCCCCACGGGTGCCACCCAATCTCAGCAAGGGCCACCTAGCAGGATGGCCATTGCCAGGAGTCTCGATGCCTCAGGGAGATAGGCATCTACTCCTTGGCATACATGGGGAGTTAACAGCGCAGGCATCAGCAGAGTTATCCCTGTGTTGTAAGGGGGCTACAACCAACAGGGTACATGGTGGCTTCACCACAACGGACTGGCTACCATGCTGGATATTAGATGACAATTAGGCCATGGTCGCCGCCAGTGAAGACAGCAGCACTGCACATTGCATGGCAGAAAGTGCACACAGGAACGTATCCATGCCCAAAGAGATGGAGAGCGGTGAGGACGACAATGCAACGAAGAATAAGCTGGCGAAAGGTCTCAACGCACAATGCACACAATGCACCAAGTAAGGCGCCCATCCCCAATCGGCTCGCTCTTCGGAATAACTTTGAGGTATGGAGGTCAAACCCGACAGGGGACCATCACATAAGCGCTGAAACGTTTGAAACTCCTTTTAGTCGCCTCTTTCGGCAGGCAGGAATACCGTTGGCCTATTCTTACCCCCGAATCTACAGAAGGTAACATGATGTTAGTGTCGACTTTTTTTCAAACAGGCTAAGGTACAGATCAATTGGTCACCACAACAAGGTTTCCTTAGTATCACATTCGCTGACTTCGCCAGCTCAAACCAAATTGTCACCATCTAACCTAAGCTAGACGCCGGGCAAAGCTTTACATCAGTCTGTCATGACAATCAGGTTTCTTTTACCACAACCAAACTGTTACCTTCCAACGTAACTCATACCTCGGGCTAAGGTACAGAGAAATCTGTAAGCACATCCAGTTCCCTTCATATTCGTTGCTTTCGCCAAATAACTACCAAAACTGTGAAAATATGCACGAAAAAGTGACGCGACAGCAGCAATTAAAATTTGGCACTGGGCAAAGCCGAACATTCCTCTCGACCATATGAAAGGAACGATTATTCGGAACAAAAATGCGTTATAAAATGCGTACCTTGAGAACTATGAGGCGTTAATCTCCGCTACGTGAAACAACCCTCTTACGCCTAGACATTCTTTTTCATCAGAGATATATATACTGACAAGATCAGAAACGCGAGTGATGCTGCGTAATTTGTATTTCTTGCAACTGAAACATATCTGGAAGCAATTCCAGCGATTAGAAATACATTTCAGGTCAACATCATTAAGTAAACGTTGTTCCTTTCAAGTCATCCTGATACTTCCCGTCAGCACTGAGGTGACTACAGAGTCTAGAACACTTTTTATTAGACCCAACATCTTTGAAGTCACTAACAATGTTCATCCTGCATAGCTCCAATAACAACTGAACGGTCATTGACAATAACTGACATAATTCACACCTGTGGACAACTGAAGAATGGGATACAGCTTTCACCAATGACGTCATATTTTATTCATAGCTATTAATTTGTTAATTTTCGAGCCATAGATAATAAATCGATTGTCTTTGTGGCGAAGCGTCAAATCGTAAATACAAATAAATGAATGCTATCCTACAGCTAACCTATACAGATCAATGGAAGACTGGACACTAGACTTTTCTAGTGTGAAAAAAGCAATACACGTAACACTATGTTCGAAATATGTATGTACATGATACATGTCCACGACCTATCTTCTCTGTACTACAATCGTTTGTTTCAACATTCACCTACCGATTTTAAATCCTTGCAATGCATCAACTGTGGTGCTTGTGACGTGATTGGTCAAAGTCCCATTCTTCACTAAAAATTAAAAATTGAAAACTAGTAACATTTATTTTTAAATGTCTATTTGCACTCTAAACTTTTGTACTCTTCTATCATGCAGAATAATTAACCTATAGTTTAATGAGTTTGTGTATACTGTAAAAGTAATCGAAGGATACTGAATTTGGCAGTACAATCAATATAATGCCTGTTATTTTCCCCAAAGATGACTGGAAATGCGCCTTACGTAACAATCCATCGGGAAAAGCGAAGCATCAACTAATACCATGTTACACGAGTACAGTTTCTATGATTCAACGTTTAAGTAGAAAAATAAGTTTTCGTTTATTGGACATTTGCCTTGTGAGTATGGACGTAAAACAAATGAATACTTAGGTTTTAACAATAATTGAATAAGAGGACATCGAGGTTTAAGAAAGAACAGGCGACCAGGCAGTATCCTTGTCGGTGCCATGAGGTTTTTCAACGATAGACAGCTACTAACACTTTGCTGTCTGCACGTGTCGTGCAGATTGATTCGCTTCGCGCCAGCAGAGCTCATTCGGATTACTTGGCTTGTCGCCGGCCGTTCTTGCCATTATCAGGAGTTTATAAATTGTTAAATTTTACTAATCTTATCGTTAGTTCTCATATGTTCTCAAGCTGCTTTCATGAAATTTCGAAGATATACGTACGTAAATAAATACAAAATTTGTTTGTTTCAAATATTTGTTTACTTAAACTTTTTGGAAAAATATTCAATTACGAATTGCACTTTGAAAAGCCGGCCGGAACTAGCCGGCTTATTGTTGTCGGAAAAATGTAAAAATGATAATATTTGAATCGGCTGTGGGACATCGTTTGCGAAATATCGGGCCCCCAGGGGCTCAGCATTCCTTTGCTGGGTACGGGCTTGGCGACCCCGGGGTTCCTGAGCTGGGGACTGGTAAGCGCCGCCTGTCCTCTGTCACCGTAAGCACTGGGCATACTTCAACGACCACCGTGCGGCGCGGCGGTGGAATGCTGTGTGCCTCAGGGAATGGGGATCTTGGCTTGACCGCCCGGATCGCGAGGATGGAATAAACCTCTACAAACAACCCCTCAATCTCAAGGTGTGCTGCGCGCTGATGAGATGCATGGCAGTTGAGGTGGAGCAGTCGTTAGCGGGCAACCTCTGGGGAACCTGCCGCACCTCAGTTGTATAAGCCTTACCTAGGCACGCGGGGCTCTGTCTAGGTGGACTCCTAGTTCCCTAGCTGCTCGTGGGACCGAGATGGAACCCTCGAACTTTTCTTCTTCTCCCCCCAGCGGAAAGGGTGGGCCGCTGGTAGGTTCTAACACCCAATCTCACAAGAGGGCTCGTGTAGCCAGTCCTCCTGATTCAGGCAGTAGTAACAGAATGCATCCTGCTTCGCAGAATGTGTTTCTTATAATTGAAAGATAAGATGGGAGTTTCGAAAAAGTTTCGCCATTTTATATACAGAAAGGCTTAGAAGGTATTGCTGGTACATTAAAATCTGTAAAGCGCTTGCGAAATGGCACCTTGTTGGTTGAAACATGTAGCTTCCAGCAAGCCCAGAACTTTCAGAAGGCACAATTTCTTGGGGAGTTTGCGATAGTGACTGAATTTCACAACACCTTGAACTACAGCAAAGGTGTTGTGACTTGCAGAGATCTCGTTGACATTCCCCAAGACGAACTGAAGGCTTAATGGTCCCGGGAAGGAATTGTCGACGTGCAACACGTTATGAAACGGGTGGATGGTGCTGTCATGAAGTCTGACTCATTTATCCTTACGTTTAACAGCACCAAATTGCCAGAGCATGTGAAGGCAGGTTTCCTCTGTCTCAGTGTATGGCCTTATTACCCCAAACCCATGCGGTGTTTTAAACACCAACACTTTGGACACACTACTCTCGGCTGTAAAGGGGAAGACACTTGCGGGAAATGTGGTAAAGCCGCCCATGAGGGAGTTGGTTGCTCCTCTCCTCCCAAGTGTTTCAACTGCTCTGGGGATCACCCTGCGTGGAGTAGGGAATGCAGAGTTTTCCTTGAGGAACGGAAGATCCAGGAACTTAAAACCACCAAACGCATCCCGTATGGTGAGGCAAAGAAAATTTACAAGTCCATGCAGCCGCCCACGTTCGCTGCTTCCTTTTCTTCCGTTCTGAAACAGCCAGTCTTGAAAACTGATGCCGATACACAAACGGAGGTTGCTACTGTCAGCACTAGCACCTGCGTTTGTCCATGTACGTGTGCTGCTGCCGTTCCTGTGAAGCCTGCTGCCGCCCGCCCCCCCCCCCCCCCCGCTCCCCCCGGCCTTATGACCAGGCCGTGGTAGCTAACATCATGGAACTTCCAGCCCCTTCCCCGGGTCCAGTCTTGTGCACTGCCCAGCGCTGCTTCTGAGGTTTTGGCTCCAATGCCCCCTCAGGCCAGAAAATCTAAGCCAAAGCCAAAGTCAAAGACTCGTCCACTAAAGGACACTGAAGTCATACAGTCTGCTGATGTTGATGTCATTCTCTCTGACGTCTCTCTCGACTCGTCTTCAGCGGCGATGGAGGTTGATGTCAGACTGGGGCAATCATTTCGCCCCAAAACTGAGCCTCCACCTGTTTTGGGCTCTCCTCCCCGACAGAAAGTGAGAATGAAGGTATTTCCACCTTGATAGATGGCTCCCATTATACAGGGCTATTACAAATGATTGAAACGATTTCATAAATTCACTGTAGCTCCATTCATTGACATACAGTCACGACACACTACAGATACGTAGAAAAACTCAAAGTTTTGTTCGGCTTCAAAGTTTTGTTCGGCTGAAGCCGCACTTCAGGTTTCTGCCGCCAGAGCGCGCGAGAGCGCAGTGAGACAAAATGGCGACAGGAGCCGAGAAAGCGTATGTCGTGCTTGAAATGCACTCACATCAGTCCGTCGTAACAGTGCAACGACACTTCAGGACGAAGTTCAACAAAGATCCACCAACTGCTCACTCCATTTGGCGATGGTATGCGCAGTTTAAAGCTTTTGGATGCCTCTGTAAGGGAAATCAACGGGTCGGCCTGCAGTGAGCGAAGAAACGGTTGAACGCGTGCGGGCAAGTTTCACGCGTAGCCCGCGGAAGACGACGAATAAAGCAAGCAGGGAGCTAAACGTACCACAGCCGACGGTTTGGAAAATCTTACGGAAAAGGCTAAAGCAGAAGCCTTACCGTTTACAATTGCTACAAGCCCTGACACCCGATGACAAAGTCAAACGCTTTGAATTTTCGGCGCGGTTGCAACAGCTCATGGAAGAGGATGCGTTCAGTGCGAAACTTGTTTTCAGTGATGAAGCAACATTTTTTCTTAATGGTGAAGTGAACAGACACAATGTGCGAATATTGGCGGTAGAGAATCCTCACGCATTCGTGCAGCAAATTCGCAATTCACCAAAAGTTTAAGTGTTTTGTGCAATCTCACAGTTTAAAGTTTACGGCCCCTTTTTCTTCTGCGAAAAAAACGTTACAGGACACGTGTATCTGGACATGCTGGAAAATTGGCTCATGCCACAACTGGAGACCAACAGCGCCGACTTCATCTTTCAACAGTATGGTGCTCCACCGCACTTCCATCATGATGTTCGGCACTTCTTCAACAGAAGATTGGAAACCCGATGGATCGGTCGTGGTGGAGATCATGATCAGCAATTCATGTCATTGCCTCCACGCTCTCACGACTTAACGCCACGCAATTTCTTTCTGATGCCTAAAAAAACTTTTTGAGTTTTTGTATGTGTGTGCAAAGCATTGTGAAAATATCTCAAATAATAAAGTTATTGTAGAGCTGTGAAATCGCTTCAATCATTTGTAATAACCCTGTACAGTGGAACATGAATGGATTCCGGGCACATGTATAGGAACTGAAGCTCCTAGCACGGCAACGCCCTCTGTGCTTGTGTTTACAGGAAACACATTTAAAACCATCTGATGCTCCTGTACTAATGGACTACACGTTATATCACAAAGATGACCTGACTGCAGAAAGTGCCAAAGGCGGAGCCGTCGTGTTGGTCAACAATGACCACCACTCCTCTCCTCTCCCCCTGGATACTGACCAGCAAGCAGTTGCAGTTGAAATTCATTCATATCGGAGGCTTACCATTTGCTCCCTTTATTTACCCCCTCTGGATGCAATGACCTTAGACGCCCTCACAGATCTTATCGAACAACTCCCCTGCCCATTTCTCCTCCTGGGAGACTTCAATGCCTATCATGTCCTGTGGGGCTCCACTTCTCTTTGCACTCGAGGTCGAATTTTGGAGAGCCTCCTAACGTCTCAAGTGTTGTGAATCCTCCACACAGGTACTCCGACTCATTTCTCTACTGCTACTGGGTCATTCTCAGCCATTGATCTATCTTTCTGCTCTCCAATCCTCACTGACTGTTCACTGGGAGGTTATTGACGACCTTCATTCCAGCGATCACTTCCCCATCCGCATTCATCTCCTGGATGATGTATTGCTGGAGCAGAGGCCGCCATCGTGGATGATTGGCAGGGCTAACTTGCCACTGTTCACTCGGTTGGCTGTGTTTGAATGCCACAACAGCGTACAGGAATGGGTGGACCACATCACACTTGTTATCCATCATGCTGCTGACCTGTCCATACCACAGTCTTCTGACCCTCTTAAGCGGCGCCTTGTGCCTTGGTGGACAGAAGAGTGCCATTCAGCCATCCGGGACAGGCGTGCAGCTCTTCGAAGATTTAAATGCCACCCAACAGTGGTCAATTTCACCGCCTTTCGAAACGCGAGAGCCAGGGCACGTCGTGTCATTAAGGAGAGCAAGAAAAGGTCATGGCAGGAGTTCCTGGACTCCATCAACCGTTCCACTTGTTCCATAAAAGTATGGGAAGCCATCCGGAGGATTTCCGGTAAACGCAGCCGTTTACCAATAGCTGCAGTCCTGAACCAGGGATGCCTCCAAACGACACCCAGAGCCATTGCTCAGACGCTGGCAGAGCATTTTGCACAAAGTACTGCCACTGCAACCCAGGATCCAGCGCTTCGTCGCTACCGTGCGACTGTCGAAAAAGCGAACTTTGACTTTCGCTCGAACAGTTCTGAGGCCTACAACTCCCCTTTCTCCTTGTGGGAACTTCAATCGGCACTTACTGAGACTTCTGACACTGCACCAGGTTACGACCGCATCCGATACTCCATGCTTCGACATCTGCCAGCGGCGTCAAAGGAAATCCTCCTCGAATGTTTTAATCTCATATGGCAGACAGGAGTGTTCCCCACCTCGTGGAGGGAGGCAATCCTCATCCCGCTCCTCAAACCAGGAAAGGACCGCACATGTCCCAGTAGTTATCGTAGTATCGCCTTGACGAGCTGTGTCGCAAAGACCCTGGAACGGATGGTTAAGCGTCGTCTGGTCTGGCTGTTTGAGACCAGACCGCTCCTTAGCCGCTTTCAGTACGGATTCCGAAAATTTCGGTCCACGGTCGACAACCTGACCCTCCTAGAGGCGGCTATTCAGCAGGCTTTCCTCCATCTGCATCACTGTATCGGTATCTTCTTTGATATCAGTAAGGCATATGATACTACTTGGAGACACTGTATTCTTGCACAACTGCATCAATGGGGCTTTCGTGGCCGCCTCCCCATTTTCATTCGGTCTTTCCTGTCTCAGTGGTTTTTTCGGACCCGTGTTGGTAACGCACTGTCTGATCTCTTTGAGCAAGAGAACGGTGTCCCCCAGGGCAGTATTTTAAGCGTTACCCTCTTTGCCATAGGCATCAACAGTATAATGTCTACAGTGAGGAGTCCAGTACAGTGCTCCTTGTTTGTGGACGACTTTGCTGTTTTCTGATCCTCCTCCAGTGTTGCAACTGTGAGCTGTCAGTTGCAGCTAACAGTGCGGCGGTTAGAAGAGTGGGCTGCAAAGACGGGTTTTCAGTTTTCTGCCGATAAGTGTGTTTGTGTTCATTTTAATCGTTCTCGTTGTCTTTTTACTTTGCCTGCCTTGCATATGGGGGATACTGTCCTACATTTTAGAGAGACATTGCGGTTTCTGGGCCTAATTTTTTACTCCAGGTTGTCATCGCTGCCACACCTACGTGACTTGAAAGCCAGAACCCTGAAGGCACTGAACGTCCTCAAGTGCCTCAGCCACAGGTCTTGGGGCGCGTCTCCTTCAGTTTTATCGAGAATTCACGGCTGGACTATGGGTGCACAGTATATGGGTCAGCAAGGCTGTCTTACACTCCTGGAAATTGAAATAAGAACACCGTGAATTCATTGTCCCAGGAAGGGGAAACTTTATTGACACATTCCTGGGGTCAGATACATCACATGATCACACTGACAGAACCACAGCCACATAGACACAGGCAACAGAGCATGCACAATGTCGGCACTAGTACAGTGTATATCCACCTTTCGCAGCAATGCAGGTTGCTATTCTCCCATGGAGACGATTGTAGAGATGCTGGGTGTAGTCCTGTGGAACGGCTTGCCATGCCATTTCCACCTGGCGCCTCAGTTGGACCAGCGTTCGTGCTGGACGTGCAGACCGCGTGAGACGACGCTTCATCCAGTCCCAAACATGCTCAATGGGGGACATATCCGGAGATCTTGCTGGCCAGGGTAGTTGACTTACACCTTCTAGAGCACGTTGGGTGGCACGGGATACATGCGGACGTGCATTGTCCTGTTGGAACAGCAAGTTCCCTTGCCGGTCTAGGAATGGTAGAACGATGGGTTCGATGACGGTTTCGATGTACCGTGCACTATTCAGTGTCCCCTCGACGACCACCAGTGGTGTACGGCCAATGTAGGAGATCGCTCCCCACACCATGATGCCGGGTGTTGGCCCTGTGTGCCTCGGTCGTATGCAGTCCTGATTGTGGCGCTCACCTGCACGGCGCCAAACACGCATACGACCATCATTGGCACCAAGGCAGAAGCGACTCTCATCGCTGAAGACGACACGTCTCCATTCGTCCCTCCATTCACGCCTGTCGCGACACCACTGGAGGCGGGCTGCACGATGTTGGGGCGTGAGCGGAAGACGGCCTAACGGTGTGCGGGACCGTAGCCCAGCTTCATGGAGACGGTTGCGAATGGTCCTCGCCGATACCCCAGGAGCAACAGTGTCCCTAATTTGCTGGGAAGTGGCGGTGTGGTCCCCTACGGCACTGCGTAGGATCCTATGGTCTTGGCGTGCATCCGTGCATCGCTGCGGTCAGGTCCCAGGTCGATGGGCACGTGCACCTTCCGCCGACCACTGGCGACAACATCGATGTACTGTGGAGACCTCACGCCCCACGTGTTGAGCAATTCGGCGGTACGTCCACCCGGCCTCCCGCATGCCCACTATACGCCCTCGCTCAAAGTCCATCAACTGCACATACGGTTCACGTCCACGCTGTCGCGGCATGCTACCAGTGTTAAAGACTGCGATGGAGCTCCGTATGCCTCGGCAAACTAGCTGACACTGACGGCGGCGGTGCACAAATGCTGCGCAGCTAGCGCCATTCGACGGCCAACACCGCGGTTCCTGGTGTGTCCAGAGCAAGTATGGTGGTTCTGACACACCGGTGTCAATGTGTTCTTTTTTCCATTTCCAGGAGTGTATTTGCAGATCCTTGACGCTGTTCACCATGCTGGGATTCGACTGGCCACGGGTGCTTATCGGACCAGTCCCATACCCAGCCTCTGTGCTGAGGCTGGCGAATCGCCACTTACAATCCGACGGCAGCTCCTGCTGGTGTACCAGGCTTGTAACTTACTTGCAGCTCCCACCTCGCCTGCTCACCATCTTGTTGCCCATCCACGTCTGGACTGCCTTTTTTCCCACCGTCCCCGGGCTACGTTGCTGTTTGGGATCCATGTGCAACGTGTGCTAGTGGCTCGGTGTGGAATCTGTACAACCCCAAATCCTGGGTTTTAACCGCCTGCACCCTGGCTACTGGAGAGGCCTGGAGTGATTTTAGATTTATTGCAGTACAAGAGAGATTGCACTCCTGCCACCGTTTTTAATGTAGCATTTTCCGCCATTTTATCTGAGCACCGCGACTATGTAGCTGTTTTTACAGCTGGGTCGAACAAGGGGGATTCCGTTGGTTGCTCAGTTGTTTTTCTGGATCGTGTCCTTAAGGTCCGACTGCCTCAGACTTTTACTGTCTTTTATGCAGAATTGTCTGCGATCTTGCGGGCACTAGAGCAGATGAGACATTCTTCCTCTCCTAAATTTCTTGTCTGTTCCGATTCACTCAGTGCCCTTCACTCATTGCAACGTTTGTATCCGGCAGATAAAATAGTCCACACCATCCAGGATGCTCTCCTCCGACTACAGCGACTGGGGAAGGTTGTAGCTTTCTGCTGTGTTCAGGGGCATGTTGGCGTTGCTGGGAATGAAAGGGCAGATCTCGCAGCCAAGGAGGCGTGTTTCGATTCACAAGTATCTCAGTGTGCTATCCCCCTGCACGCACTCACCTCCTGTTGAGCTCACGAGTCATGCGTCGGTGGGAGGATGAGTGGTGGTGGTGGTTGTTGGGATGTTTAAGGGGGACTAAACAGCGAAGGTCATCAGTCCCCCATTCCAAAATCAGGCGAGCCGAAAATCTACGGAGCAGATAAAAACCAAAGGGGGAGGAGACGTCCCCCCAGGCGCTAAAAGAACACAAATGCAGCAACAAAAACTACAGACAAGAACAGGACAGAGGAACACCAGACAGAAAGAAACAGAAGAAAGGAGGATGGCCGGAGACTGGTTGACTGACCATGAGAAAAAAAAAAAGGAAAGAGTCAACCATCTGACGGCACACCAGAACAGCAACAGACACAAGGACAAAAGACACAAAAGGGAAAGGCGCAGGACCTCCCTAAATCGAACCATAAAAACAACTACTACGGATAAAATGTAAAACATTGTCAGCCAAGAAGGCATCGTCGGATAAAACCAAAGCCAAAGTGCCCGGGAGAATAAAAGATTGCCGGAGTGTGCGCAGTCGAGGACACTCCAGCAAAATGTGGCCGACCGTCAGCCGGGACCCACACCGACACAAGGGGGGATCCTCCTGACGCAACAGATGGCCGTGCGTCAGGTACGTATGGCCGATGCGCAGCCGACACAGGACTACCGAGTCCCTGCGAGAAGCCCGCAGGGAGGAACGCCACACATCGGTCGTCCCCTTGACAGACCGCAGTTTATTCGGGGCTGTCATGCCACGCCACTCAGCAGGCCACATCCCAATCAGCTTACGGCGCAACACCATCTGCTGGTCGCGAGCCGTAAGGCCGACCTCCAAAGCCGGGGCGTCGATCGCCCCTTTGGCCAGCCTGTCTACACGTTCGTTCCCTGGGATGCCAACATGTCCAGGCATCCAAACCAAGACCACCGAACGACCAGAACGGGCAATGGCGGAAACAGTCTCCTGAATGGAGGACACCAGAGGAGAGGAGGGATAGCAGCGGTCGATGGCCTGAAGGCTGCTCAGGGAGTCACTGCAGATCACGACGGACCTACCTGAGCAGAAATGCAGATGCTCAAGAGCGCGCAATATGGCCACCAGCTCTGCAGTAAAAATACTGCAGCCAGTCGGCAAGGAGCGCTGCTCAACATGAGCAGCATGAGCAAAAGAGTAGGCAGTGCGACCATCAACCAGGGAACCATCAGTGTAGACAGTCTCACAGTCCGAAAATGAGGCGAGGAGAGCAAGAAAACGGCGACGGAGGGCCACAGGCGGAACCGAGTCCTTGGGTCCCTGTGCCAAGTCCAGACGGACGGACGGCCGGGACAAACACCAGGGAGGCGGAGGTGCACGGACCCGGAAGGGAGGCGGAAGAGGGAATGAACCCAATTCCGACAGCAGGGACTGAACGCGGACAGCGACGGAAAGCCCAGACCTAGGTCGCCGTTCGGGCAGATGGAGGACCATAGCAGGGAAAAGCAGGCGACGATTGGGATGGCCTGGCGAGCAATGCACGTGGACAGCATAGTCGGCGAGCAGTCGATGGCGGCGAATCCGCAGCGGGGGAACCCCGGCCTCCACCAGTAGACTATCCACGGGGCTCGTACGAAAAGCGCCAGTTGCAAGCCGGACCCCACAGTGGTGTATGGGGTCTAACAACTTCAACACTGAGGGTGATGCAGACCCATAGGCCAGGCTCCCATAATCAAGCCGAGACTGCACAAGGGCTCTGTACAATCGCAGCAGCGTGCAGCGATCCGCACCCCAAGACGTGTGGCTAAGGCAGCGGAGGGCGTTGAGGTGCCGCCAGCATTTTTGCTTCAGCTGAGTAATATGAGTAACCCATGTGAGCCGGGCATCAAACACGAGTCCCAAGAAGCGGCAAGTGTCCACCACTTCAAGCAGGTGGCCGTCGAGGTAAAGTTCAGGATGAGGGTGGACCGTCCGACACCTGCAGAAGTGCATAACCCGAGTCTTGGCAGCAGAGAACTGAAAACCATGAGTCAGAGCCCATGATGCTGCCTTGCGAACGGCGACTTGCAGCCTGCGTTCGGCGACTCCCGTAGTTGTGGAGCTAAATGAGATGCAGAAGTCGTCGGCATACAAAGAAGGAGTCACCGACGACCCCACTGCTGCAGCCAAACCATTAATGGCCACTAAAAATAAGGAGACGCTCAACACCGAGCCCTGTGGGACCCCCTTTTCCTGTATATAAGAGGAACTAGAGGTGGCACCGACTTGCACCCGGAAAGAGCGGCGCAATAAAAAGCTTTGAAGAAAAGCCGGGAGCCGACCACGAAGACCCCACCCATGCAACGTGGCGAGGATGTGATGCCTCCATGTGGTGTCATACGCCTTCCGCAGATCGAAAAATACAGCAACAAGATGCTGACGTCGGGCAAAAGCCATACGGACAGCAGATTCCAGCCGCACCAAATTGTCCACTGCAGACCGGCCCCGACGGAAGCCACCCTGGGATGGAGCGAGGAGACCGCGCGACTCAAGGACCCAACACAAACGCCGCCCCACCATACGTTCGAGCAATTTGCACAATACGTTGGTGAGGGTAATGGGACGATAGCTGTCCACCGCCAGTGGGTCCGCACCGGGCTTCACGATGGGGACAATAAGACCCTCTCGCCATTGCGACGGGAACACGCCCTCGCTCCAAATGCGGTTAAAGATGGTGAGGATGTGTCTCTGGCAGTCCCTGGAGAGATGCTTCAGCATCTGCGCATGGATGCAGTCCGGTCCTGGTGCTGTATCAGGGCAATCGGCGAGGGCAGCGAGGAGTTCCCTCTCGCTGAAAGGAGCATTGTATGTTTCATAATGACACGTGTGGAATGAGAACGGCGTCTGCTCGGCTCGCTCCTTTAGAGAGCGAAAGGCGGGGGGATAGGATGCAGTCGCAGAGCTCTGAGCAAAGTGTGCGGCTAGCCCAGGGACACCCATAGGGGTCTGGGAGCCATAAATCCGCCGGATCCGGGACCACACGTGCGAGGACGAGACACGGGAGCCCAGGGAGGAGACGTACCTCTCCCAGCACTCCTGCTTACGCCGTGCAATAAGACGACGGGCGAAGGCACGGAGCCTCTTAAAGGCGATGAGGGTCTCCAGAGACGGGTGCCGCCTATGACGCTGGAGAGCCTGCCTACGGTCGCGAATAGCCTCAGCAATCTCCGGCGACCACCAGGGGACAGCCTTCCGCCGAGGGAGGCCAGAGGAACGGGGGATGGCAGCCTCGGCCGCTGAAATGATGGACGTGGTGAAAACACGGACCACCTCGTCAATGTCACCCTGTGGGGGAGACGCAATGGTTACAGCGGAAGTAAAAGCTGGCCAGTCAGCCCTGTGGAGAGCCCAGCGGGGCAAGCGCCCAGAAGAATGACACTGTGGCAGTGACAAATAGATGGGAAAATGGTCACTACCACACAGGTCAGGATGCACCCTCCAGTGGAGTGATGGGACAAGTCCAGGGCTGCAAATAGAGAGATCGATGGCCGAGAAGGAGCCATGGGCCACACTGAAATGCGTGGGAGCACCGGTGTTCAAGAGGATAAGGTCGAGCTGAGCCAACACATGCTCCACGGCCCGACCACGATCATCGGAGACAGTCCCACCCCATAGAGGGTTGTGGGCATTGAAATCGCCCAGCAGCAGAAAAGGTGGCGGCAGTTGTGCTATCAGAGCAGCCAGGACATGCTGCGCGACAGTACCATCAGGTGGAAGGTAAATACTGCAGACGGTGATAGCCTGTGGCGTCCACACCCGAACAGCGACAGCCTCCAAAGCTGTTTGTAGAGGTACAAACTCGCTTGTGAAGAGAGTTAAGGACACATATGCAGACGCCACCAGACACCCTATCATAAGCTGCCCGGTTCTTAAAATAACCCCGGTAGCCACGGAGGGCGGGGGTTCGCATTGCTGGAAACCAAGTTTCCTGCAGAGCAATGCAAAGGAAAGGATGACGGCTGATAAGTTGGCGGAGCTCAGCTAGATGGTGGAAAAAACCGCTGCAGTTCCACTGGAGGATGGTATTAGCCATGAATGGGAAAGGCGTGAAGGGATTGGGGAGGCAGTTTACGCCTCCGGAGCCCCTGCTGCTACGGAGTCACCACCTGGACAACAGCCATCTACTGCATCCGAGGGACCGGCGAGATCCATGTCCTCAGCGGACGCCAGAATCTCCACCTCATCCTCAGACGCAGAGCTTGTAGGAAGCGGTGGAATGGGTGCCACCGCAATGTCGGTAGCCTTGGGGAGTTTCTTCTTCTTCTGCTTCTCGCGCTGCGCCTTGGGTGGTTCAGGCTGGGAGGGCGTCACTGGGTCAGTCTCAGGGACAGACGATGACCGTGTGTCCCGACGACCAGGGACTGGCGGTTGTTTGAGCCACTTGCGGCCGTCGGCTTTGGAACCGGTCGGAGCGTGCAAAGGAAGGTCCCCAAGGGCCCCCTTCCTTACGAGAGTAGCCGAAGAAGTCTTACGCTTCTCCGGCTGGGAAGGGGGGACTGATGTCCCCGATGGTTGGGGGGGTGTTGCTCCTGAAGTAGATGGAGCGGGAGCAACAGGAGGTTTAGTGCCCCCCACCATCAAGGGGGCAGGTGTGGGACTTCGACTCTGAGAGCTGACTGGAGCGGATGGCATTGTAGAAGGAGTGACAGTTGCGGCATAAGAAGCTGTCATGCGCACCGGATGAAGCCGATCATATTTCTGCTTCGCCTCAGTGTACGTCAGGCGGTCGAGAGTCTTTATTTCCATGATCTTCCGCTCCTTCTGCAGAATCGGACAGTCTGGCGAGCAAGGCGCATGGTGCGCACCACAGTTCACACAGATTGGAGGTGGCGCACAGGGATGATCAGGATGGGAAGGTCGACCGCAATCGCGACAGACGAGGTCGGACGCACAGCGTGAAGACATGTGGCCGAACTTCCAACACTTGAAGCACCGCATCGGGGGAGGGATATACGGCTTGACATCACAACGGTACACCATCACCTTGACCTTCTCAGGTAACGTGTCACCCTCGAAGGCCAAGATGAAGGCACCGGTGGCAACTTGACGATCCCTCGGACCCCGGTGGACGCGCCGGACGAAATGGACACCTCGGCGCTCCAAGTTGGCGCGCAGCTCGTCGTCGGACTGTAAAAGAAGATCCCTGTGAAAGATAATGCCCTGGACCATGTTCAGACTCTTATGGGGCGTGATAGTGACAGAGACATCCCCCAGCTTAGTACAAGCGAGCAAGGCCCGCGACTGGGCGGAGGATGCCGTTTTGATCAACACCGATCCAGACCGCATCTTGGACAAGCCCTCCACCTCCCCAAACTTGTCCTCTAAATGCTCTACAAAGATCTGAGGCTTCACAGACATAAAAGATTCCCCGTCAGCTCTGGTACAGACGAGATACCGGGGCGAGTATCTTTCGCTCTCAGTCATAGCCCTTCGTTCCTCCCATGGTGTGGCCAGGGAGGGGAACGATTTGGGGTCATACACATTAGCCTTGAAGTGAGCCTTGGAACGCTTAGAGACTGCTGACGGCTGGCCGCCAGCGAGAGATGATGTACCACGCTTCATTGCGGGTCATCCGCCCTGATGCCACCTACTCCGACCAAGGGCCCTCCCCACGGGCGCCACCCAGCCACAGCAAAGGCCACGTGGCAGGATGGCCATTGCCGGGAGTCCCGATGCCCCAGGGCGATGGGCATCTACTCCTTGGCATACGTGGGGAGTTAATGGCGCAGGCATCAGTAGAGCGATCCCTGTGTTGTCAGGGGGCTACAACCAAGAGGGTACATGGCGGCCCCACCACAACGGACTGGCTACCGTGCTGGATCTTAGGTGCAAAAATGGCCAAGGTCGTCGTCGCAGTTAAAAGAAACACTGCAGAGTGCAGCGTGGTAATCGCCCAAGAGATCGAAAACGAGCGGGACACCATTGCAACGACGAGAAAGACGGCTAAAGGTCTAATTGCACGACGGATACAGTGCACCATGTAAGGCGCCCTTCCCCAATTGGCTCGCTCTTCGGAATAATTTAGAAAGATGGAGGTCAAACCCGAGAGGGGACCATCACATAAGGCCGAAACATGTGAGACTCCTTTTAGTCGCCTCGTACGACAGGCAGGAATACCGCGGGCCCATTCTAACCCCCGAACCCGCAGGGGGAGGAGGATGAGTGGCTGGAAGTGACTGACAATAAGCTCCGTATAGTCAAGCCCACAATGCGTGTGTGGTGTACTTCCATTCAGCCTCATCAACGGGACGAGGTTCTCCTCACTCGGTTTCGAATAGGCCACAGCCCTATGACGCATGGCTTCCCGCTCCGGCGAGAGGACCCTCCAATGTGTGGTGCTCGTGGCGTCGAGGTCATTGTGCGCCACGTTTTATTGGATTGCGTTTTATTTTCTGACCTGCGGGCCGCGGCTGACTTGCCAGCGGACCTGCAATCTCTTTTAGGCAACACTCGGACGAAGGTGGTTAAAGTTTTAAAGTTCTGTGCCATGTCAAATGCTTTTACAAAGATTTTAGGGAGAGGATTTTAATTTGCTCACTGTGTGACAAGCTCATCCATATTTTATGTAAGTCGCCAGCCAATGACAATTTCCTATGGCATTCTAGTTGCTATGTTTTCCCTTTCCTTAGGTTTAACTTTCTTATGTAGCATTTTCCTTCGTTTCCTGGCCGGCCGAAGTGGCCGTGCGGTTAAAGGCGCTGCAGTCTGGAACCGCGAGACCGCTGCGGTCGCAGGTTCGAATCCTGCCTCGGGCATGGATGTTTGTGATGTCCTTAGGTTAGTTGGGTTTAACAAGTTCTAAGTTCTAGGGGACTAATGACCTCAGCAGTTGAGTCCCATAGTGCTCAGAGCCATTTGAACCATTTCGTTTCCGGCTTTCTTTGAGTGTGTGCTTCAGTATTATTAGGTCTGTCCACATTCGTTCCTTTTAATGTGTGTCAGGGCGCAGTGCCATAAGGACAGCAAGCCTAAATCATTTTTTATATTCAGATCCCCTAACGTCGACAAATTTGGCACTTTTTTATCCTGTTTCCTTCTATTGCAATTTTGACCGGAGTACTTGTTTGTTTCGTTGCTAATATATTCAAATACATCGTTCCCAATATATAGTTCTACGATATCCTCGACGCTCTGAGTATCTTTGGGAAATATGTTTGGATCCGGGGATCCTTCAAATTTGTTACTGGTCCTCGGTAAATCAAAGTCTGACCACTGTGACTGTCTTCTTCGTTTGATTCACCCGAATCTGTTGGCAACCGTAGCGTTCGCCGAATTATTCTTGAACGTATTTCACAATTTATTTGATACCCAACGTCTTCTTTCCAATCGGCCAAGTCGTCCGGAACGTCAGACAAGACGTCCGCGCATCCATCGTAAAATACTCATATCGTCTCTTTTTTTCTGCCATGAAGGATGGGCACAAGTACTTATAAAAACAAGAAACTCGTGTAACTTATTGTTACCTAAACAAAACACCGACAGAACGCCAAAGATACTGCTGTCGCCGGTCACTGCGCGATACCCTGCCCACGACACCACTGTGGTGTCGCCGGATGGCAGAGTGCTGATTACGAATATGGCCAATTGCCATTTTGTTAGCAGACAGTCCGCGCTGTAGACAGTGGATATTACTATTCGAATGGCTATTGCGTCACACGAATACTTCCACTCTGCGTGCGGCGTCCACCACGAAGGCGGGTCCATGACATTGATGAATAATCATGGGCAAATAATTGTTTTGTGCATTCAAAAAACACGCTAATACATGTGCTACGTATGATGTAACAAAATCGACAGTTATAAAATTATGAAAATACGATGTTTTGTGTTTCGCAGTCAGTTTAACAGAAAACCAGTAAAAGGCAATGGCACGAGACTTTTTCTCTCTCTACAGATCAGAATGAGAATGGCTGGGCATTTAAAACATGCAGATTGTTTCATTATACTGCTCATGAATTTACAGGTTTCGCACCCTCTGCCTGCTGACACTGACCCACGGTAACAGATTTACTGAGAGTCCATAAAGTTTCCAAACGTGTATAAGAAACGAGTGATTGCATTCAGGACCTAGTACATTTCTGCATATTATGCGTATCGTTAGGTGTTCGAACTTTATCTCATTCTGTAACGGGAAGTACTTTTCTTATTTGCTATGAAAGCTGCACCTGAATAAATACATAGTCAATGATGTTATGTGTGTAAGCGTGCAAATTTTGTAATAGGATCAAATCGTACGATAAGTTATTTCTTCTTTTCAATACGTTTTAAAAACAGTATAGTAAAATGGAGTTGCTTGAAACGGCGGGTAATTTGAAACGATTTGCTGTTATCTTGTTTTTTATGTTGGTATCAGGGTACATGTAATATAATTACTGCTTTTGTGTGTGATCCTGAACACCCATAGGAAGAGCAGTAGTTTTAGCATGAAATTGAAGTAAATTAATCAAGTTACTATCCCCTAGATATCGTTTATGTTGCAGTTTTGTAAGTATCGTTTTTAAACATTTTTTTCTCACCACGTCGTATACAACTACGTAAAACCGAGTGTATTTTAATACACAAAACAGTTTAGTTTCTCCAGGATTATTTCTCAATTACTGAAAATGAAATGATCATATGGCAACTGGAACGTCCCAGTCAGGTCGGGCCGCCAAGTGCACGTCTATTTCAGTAAGCGCTACATTGGGCGATAGTGGTGGTGGTGGTTGTTGGGATGTTTAAGGGGGACTAAACAGCTAAGGTCATAAGTCCCCCATTCCAAAAACAGGCAAGACAAATTCGCGGAGCAGGTAAAACCCCAAGGGGAAGGAAACTCCCCCCAGGCACTAAAAGAACACAAATTAGGCAACGAACACTACAGACAAGAAGAGTACAGATAACCACCAGACAGAAAGGAACAGAAGAAAAGAAGATGGCCGGAGACTGGTTGACTGACCACGAGAACAAAAAAAGGGAAAGAGTCAACCATCCGACTACACACTACAATCTGCAACCAAATATGAGAGACTAGAGGACAAGAGACACAGAAAGGGAAAGGTGCAGGACCTCCCTAAATGGAACCATAAAAAGGACTATCACGGATAAAATGTAAAACATCGTCAGCCATGGAGGCATCGTTGCATAAAACCAAAGGCAAAGTGCCTGGGAGATTAAAAGACTGCTGGAGGGTGCGCAGTCGGGGACACTCCAACAAAATGTGGGCGACCGTCAGCCGGGACCCACACTGACACAAGGGGGGATCCTCCTGACGCAAAAGATGGCCGTGCGTCAGGTAGGTACGGCCGATGCGGAGCCGACACATGATAGAGTCCCTGCGAGAAGCCCGCAAGGAGGACCGCCACACATCGGTCGTCTCCTTAACAGCCCGCAGTTTATTCGGGGATGTCAGGCCATGCCACTCAGCAGCCCACATCCCAAGCACCTTACGGCGCAACACCAGTTGCAGGTCGCGAGCTGGGAGGCCGATCTCCAAAGCTGGGGCATCGATCACCCCTTTGGCCAGCCTGTCGACACGTTCGTTCCTCGGGATGCCAAGGTGACCTGGCGTCCAAACAAAGACCACCGAACGACCAGAGCGGGTAATGGCGAAAACAGACACCCGAATAGAGGATACCATAGAAGAAGAGGGATAGCAGCGGTCGATGGCCTGGAGGCTGCTCAGGCAGTCACTGCAGATGACGATCGACGTACCTGAGCAGGAACGCATATGCTCAAGAGCGCGCAATATGGTTACCAGCTCTGCAGTAAAAATACTGCAGCCAGCCGGCAAGGAGCGCTGTTCAACATGGACAGCGTGAGCAAAAGCATAGGCAGTGCGACCATCAACCAGCGAACCATCAGTGTAGACAGTCTCACAGACCGAAAACGAGGCGAGGAGCGCAAGAAAACGGCGACGGAGGGCCACAGGCGGAACCGACTCCTTGGGTCCCTGTGCCAAATCCAGACGGACGGATGGCTGGGGCAAACACCAGGGAGGCATTGGTGCACGGACCCAGAAGGGAGGCAGAAGAGGGAATGACCCCAGTTCCGACAGCAGGGACTGGACGTGGACAGCTATGGAAAGCTCAGACCTAGGTCGCCGTTCGGGCAGATGGAAGACAATGGCAGGGAAAAGCAGGCGATGATTGGGATGGCCCGGCGAGCAATGCACGTGGACAGCATAGTCGGCGAGCAGTCGATGGCGGCGAATCCGCAGCGGGGGAACCCCGGCCTCCACCAGCAGACTATCCACGGGGCTCATACGGAAAGCGCCAGTTGCAAGCCGAACCCCACAGTGGTGTATGGGGTCTAACATCGTCAACACTGAGGGTGATGCAGACCCATAGGCCAGGCTCCCATAATTAAGCCTGGACTGCACAAGCGCTCGGTACAATCGCAACAGCGTGCAGCGATCTGCACCCCAAGACGTGTGGCTCAGGCAGCGGAGGGCGTTGAGGTGCCGCCAGCACTTTTGCTTCAGCTGAGTAATATGAGGAACCCATGTGAGCCGGGAATCCAAGACGAGACGTAAGAAGCGGCAAGTGTCCACCACTTCAAGCAGGTGACCATCGAGGTAAAGTTCAGGATGAGGGTGGACCGTCCGACGCCTGCAGAAGTGCATAACTCGATTATTGGCTGCAGAGAACTGAAAACCATGAGTCAGAGCCCATGATGCCGCCCTGCAAATGGCTACTTGCAGCCTGCGTTCGGCAACTCCCGTAGTCGTGGAGCGAAAGGAGATGCAAAAGTCGTCGGCATACAAAGAAGGAGACACCGACGACCCCACTGCTGCAGCCAGACCATAAAATGAACTAGAGGCGGCACCGACTTGCACCTGGAAAGAGCGGCGCAATAGAAAGGTTTGAAGAAAAGCCAGGAGCCGACCACAAAGACCCCACTCATGCAACGTACCAAGGATGTGATGCCTCCATGTGGTGTCATACGCCTTCCGCAGATCGAAAAATACAGCAACGAGATGCTGATGTCGGGCAAAGGCCCTACGGATAGCAGATTCCAGCCGCACCAAATTGTCCGCAGCAGACCAGCCCCGACGGAAGCCACCCTGGGATGGAGCGAGGAGACCGGGCGACTCAAGGACCCAACTCAAACGCCGCCCCACCATACGTTCGAGCAATTTGCACAAAACGTTGGTGAGGGTAATGGGACGATAGCTGTCCACCGCCAGTGGGTCCGCACCGGGCTTCAAGATGGGGACAATAACACCCTCTCGCCATTGCGACGGGAACACGCCCTCGCTCCAAATGCGGTTAAAGATGGTGAAAATGTGTCTCTGGCAGTCCCTGGAGAGATGCTTCAGCATCTGTGCGTATATGCAGTCTGGTCCTGGTGCTGTATCAGGGCAATCGGCGAAGGCAGCGAGGAATTCCCTCTCGCTGAAAGGAGCATTGTACTTTTCAGAACGATGCATGTGGAATGATAACGGCGTCCGCTCGGCTCGCTCCTTTAGAGAGCGAAAGTCAGGGGGATAAGTTGCAGTCGCAGAGCTCTTAGCAAAGTGCGCGGCAATGTGTTCAGCAATCGCTGCAGCGTCCGTGCAGACAGCGCCGACCAAGGAGATCCCAGGGACACCCATAGGGGTCTGGTATCCATAAATCCGCCGGATCCGGGACCACACGAGCGAGGGGGAGACACAGGAGCCCAAGGATGAGATATACCTCTCCCAGCACTTCTGCTTACGCCGTGCAGTAAGACGACGGGCCAAGGCACGGAGCCTCTTAAAGGTGATGAGGGTCTCCAGAGACGGGTGCCGCCTATGACGCTGGAGGGCCCGCCTACGGTCGCGAATAGCCTCAGCAATCTCCGGCGACCACCAGGGTACAGCCTTCCTCTGAGAGAGTCCAGAAGAGCAGGGGATGGCCGCCTCGGCCGCCGGGATGATTAACGTGGTTAAGACACAGACCGCCTCGTCAATGTCACCCTGTGCGGGAGACTCAATGGTTGCAGCGGAAGTAAAAGCCGGCCAGTCAGCCCTGTGGAGAACCCAGCGGGGCAGGCGCCCGGAAGAATGACACTGGGGCAGTGACAAATAGATGGGAAAATGGTCAGTACCACACAGGTCAGGATGCACTCTCCAGTGGAGGGATGGGACAAGTCCGGGGCTGCAAAGAGAGAGATCAATGGCCGAGAACGAGCCATGGGCCACACTCAAATGCGAGGGGGCACCGGTGTTCAAGAGGCTAAGGTCGAGCTGAGCCAACACATGCTCCACGGCACGACCACGGCCATCGGAGACAGTCCCACCCCATAGAGGGTTGTGGGCATTGAAATCGCCCAGAAGCAGCAATGGTGGCGGGAGTTGAGCCAGCAGCGCAGTCAAGACATGTCGGGGGAGCTCCCCATCCGGAGGAATGTAAACAGAGCAAACAGTAATAGCCGGTGAGAGCTCAACCCTGGCAGCAACTGCCTCTAAAGGCGTCTGAAGGGGTACTGGCGAGCTACAGACAGAGTGGTGAACAAAGAGGCAAACTCCACCGGACGCTCGTTGACAGGCAGCACGGTTCTTATAGTATCCCTGATAACCCCGAAGGGCGGGGGTCCGCATTGCTGGAAACCAAGTTTCCTGCAGAGCAATGCAGAGAACAGGGGAAGCACTCAGAAGCTTCCGGAGCTCAGGCAGGTGGCGGAAATAACCGCCACAATTCCACTGGAGAATGGAAGCAGTAAGGGACTGGGAGGGCGTGAAGGCGACTAAGAGGCAGACAACGCCTCAGAGCCAACTGCTGCCACTGGGGGGGGAGTCAGCTATGTCCATAGGAAAGGCCCCCGAAGGTTCCGTGAGGGCGAGATCCGCGGCAGAGGCGAGGATCTCCACCTCATCCCCGGAGCCAGGACTATGTACAGCAGGTGGCACTGAAACCGCCGGAACGTCCTTCTTCTTGGACGCATTCCGTTCCTTCTTCTCGCGTCTGCCCTTAGGGTGAGAGGACTGGGAGAGCTTCTCTGAAGGAGCGTCAGAGGCCGACGAGATGACGCAGAAGCCCTACGACCAGCAGGTGGCGGAACCTTCAGCCACTGGCTGAAGAAGGAGGGGGAGGGATCAAGCCTCCCAGTTGTGGAGCAGATGTCACTCGCGAAGTAAGCGTGGGGGGAGCGACAGAAGAGGGTTTGCCCCCAGTGGCTAAGGGAGCCACAGAGAAAGGCTTGCCCCCAGACACAAGGGGGGCAGACAGAGATGCACGGCCCCGAGGGCCCACTGAAGGCGGCACAGAGGAGGCGACAACCGTCGCTCGCGTGGGCAACGATAACGTGGCTGCAGCATAAGATGTTCGAAGGGAAGCAAGATACAACCTTTCAAATTTCAGTTTTGCCTCTTGATAAGTAAGCCGGTCCAGGGTCTTAAATTCCATTATCTTCCACTCCTTATGAAGAACGGGGCAATCCGGCGAGCATGGAGAGTGGTGCTCCCCACAGTTGACACATACAGGCGGAGGCGGAGGCGGACATGGAGAATCGGGATGAGAGGGGCGTCCGTAATTTCAACATGTGGCGTTGGATGGGCAACGGGAGGACATGTGCCCAAACTTCCAGCACTGGAAGCACCGCATCGGGGGAGGGACGTAGGGCTTGACGTCACAACGTTAAACCATTACCTTGACCTTCTCGGGCAAGACATCACCCTCGAGGGCCAGGATAAAAGCAACAGTGGCACCCTGTTAGTCTTGGGTCCTCGATGTACACGACGGACAAAATGTACTCCACGTCGTTCCAAGTCGGCTCTCAGCTCGTCATCGGATTTTAACAAGAGGTCACGATGGTAAATAATCCCCTGGACCATATTTAAGCTACTGTGGGGAGTGACGGTAACAGGGACATCACCCAGCTTATCACACAAGAACAACGCTCGTGACTGGGCTGGGGAGGACGTCTTGAGGAGGATGGATCCATTCCTCATTTTAGACAACCCCGCCACTTCCCCAAACTTATCCTCCAGGTGTTCCACAAAAAACAGAGGCTTCGTCAGAAGAAAGGAGTCACCATCAGTCCTGCTGCAGACAAGGTATTGTGGTACGTAAGGCTCCTGCTTGGCACTAGATCTACGTCCCTCCCATGGCGCAGCCAACGAGGGGAACGACTGAGGGTCATATTGCGCAGCATCAAAGTCTACTCTGCCTCGCTTAGAGACGCTGGTGGCCGTGCGACCACCAGCTTGGTATGATTTATTGCGCTTCATTGCGCCACATCCGCCCAGATGCCACCTACTCTGAACGAGGGCTCTCCCCAAGGGCGCCACCCAGCCAAAGCAACGGGTACCTGGACGATATCCCGTTGCCCAGAGTCGCCGTGCCCCAGACAAGATGGGCACATACTCCTTGGCATGCATGGGGAGGAAACAGCTCTGGCATCTGTAGTGCGATCCCTGCGTGGTCAGGGCGCTAAAAAGGGGATTGCGCACAAGACGAGAAGGAGGCAACCCAGAAGACGTTGGGTGTAAATCCCGCCACACGACAATAGGTAACATGCAAGATGGTGGTGCATGATGGACCAATAGAAAAACACCACGTAAGGCGTCCTTCCCCAAATGGCACGCACTAACAACGGAAATTTGGAAAAAAAAGGAGGTCAGACCCAAGAGGGGACCATCACAGAAAGTCGAAACGTTGGAGACTCCTTTTAGTCGCCTCTTACGACAGGCAGGAATACCGCGGGCCTATTCTTACCCCCGAACCCGCAGGGGGACACTTTGGGCGACTTGCGGCCGATGAGGAGAATGAAATAACGGAACACTCAGTGCCCACGGAGAGAAAATCTCTAACCCGGCCAGGAATCGAACCTGGGTCCAGCACTGGGGAGCAGTGAATGTGAAACACTGCAGGAACAAAATATGCTGTGTAAATTCTTTTACATTTACTTGTATTTAATTAACACAACATATACACACAATTCACCACATGTAATCCAATTGCCATGGCAGAGCACCTTCATGTGCAAAGTAATCGGCAAAAACATTTCTGTAGTGTGAATTGGATCTATGCCTGCATATTGGTTGTGGAGTATCCTCATGAATTCGAGGATATCAATACAACGTATCTAAAAATTGTACACCATCTCTGTTTCATATAAAGTTGTGTAGAATACAACATGCCTTTACAATGTCTATAGCGAGATCAACGTCAACATTCAGAGGCCTGTGAAAGATCCTCCACTTATTTGCCATTATCCCGAAAGTGCACACTACGAAACTTCTTGCTCGACAATGACGATAATTAAATACTTTTTTTCATACCAAGTCGTAGACCAACGCATGGACACAGAATTCTGTGCGTCTGAGAAAATGCGTCATCAACAATGAGTACATAACGCACTGGGGTTTTGTTTATTTCTGAAATTTGTTTGTCTTCTGGACTGTCCAAGTTATTAGACAGTATTCGCTTATAGAACACTGATTGTTGAGTCAGCACATTTACCATACGACCCAACATCCACAGCGACAAATTTGCAGTTTGCATCACTAACGGCCATTAATACAATAGAGAAATATTTCTTAAATTTGTTTGCTGGTTTCACCAGTCTCACATACTTTTCATCAACAGCACCGAGACAGTTTGGCAAATTGGCCTTTGTTTCAAAATCTTTTGCTATTTGCAACCAATCGTTTTTGGTAGGTTCTGATAAACATTCGTCTTTCAAGGTAATCCAGACTGATGAACACTCTCTTCTTACAATTTCTCTGATGGTTGTTACTCTAAGTCGAAAGGCATGATGCAAATCAACAAACGGATTTCCAGTTGCTAGATATCTGAAAGGGAGAAATTAATCGGTTCACGCTTCTGGGAAACGGGTTACATTTCAGGCAACATTTTCCTGAACGTAATTTCGTGAAACATTTTGCTCAGATCATCTAATAAGCAGAATTATTTGAATCTTTTTTAAAAAATTAACTTATGGTATGTGGAAACTCGTTAACATATCACTGCTTGCGGTTTCAGTTTACAAACAATGGACTTTATTCGTAGTTAAAATAATGTCATTATTACAGGTATGCAATTACAGAAGAAATGGCGCAATATCAAAGACTCCTCCAACTGAGAGAAGAGGAGATTAAGTGGTAAAAGTGGTCCTGTCGCTGCAAGGAAGACAATATTTGTATTTGAATTTGCTGTCATTCTTAAGTATCACCAGTCCACCCTCCAATACGCACAGCAGCGTATCGCCTGAAAACGTTGAGAATCAGGCCTCACAAAGTGAAGCAGCAAGTGGACCGTACACGGCTAGAGTGCTAGGCAAGGCAAGGAAGCCACAAGATGAAATTGGTAGAGAATTAATCATTGTGCTGCAAAAATCTGCAGAAGCAAGACAGCAAGAAGACGCACAAATGATTACAGACGAGGACAGGCTATGTTATTCTGATCCCTGATTTTAAAAAAATACCGCAGCACTTGAAGTTGTCAGTGAAACGACGTATCTTAAGTATTGTCGAAGAAGCTCAATGTAACCCTAGTTATCCAACCACATCCAGCCATGAACACCACCGACGAAACTTTCTTCAGCCTTCACAATCATCAGTATATTTCTCACAACGCCATCCTAGCAGCAAAGCTACCCTGCGCAACCTGCTTGTTCTTCTTCACAAGACGACATAGCGAAGTCTCCACAAGAAACCATCAATGATGACATTATTGACAATAGTGCTACGTCACCTTTACTCAGTTGTTAGGTGAATGATGAAAATACTATTACGTGAAGTGAAATTAAATTTTTATTGTTTATTTTCATAAAAAAACTTTTAATAAAACTTACTTTAAGGTAGCTAGCAGTTTGTCTTCGTTTCCTACGCATAGCCGCATTGTTGTGTTTATACTCCTTATACTGTCTGCAATTTTCTTAAACGATTCATCAAAAGTTTTTGATGACATTCTAGTGAAATTGAAGAATTTATCTTCGTGCTCGCAAAGTTCACAAAAAAAGTAACAAACATTCCGTTCATAGAGGGTGATTGCAACATAAGATGTACCCAATATCGCCTCTTCTTTCGTTTTTTCCCACGATTCCAGAGGTACACAGCAGTAGCTATCTCCGTGGCGTCCATCGTGCCACTGGCGTGTGGCCAGTAGACTGCCAGCCGCAGTCCTGGTCGCAGTAGCTGCGCCCACGGCCAACCGTTGGTCGTGGCCGTGGCCGCACTAGTGCGCTGTCGCACTTAATCATGCAAGGTTTTTTTTGTGGTTTTAGGGCGCACAACTTCAATGGTCATTAGCGCCCTGACTACGTTAAGAATGCACCGCGAGGCACAAGTTTAAAACAACAACTAAAAGGGAAAACACGATAAAAGACAGACTGACAGGCATAGGATTAAAAAACAGCATAATCAAATGTCCTTAGAGAGGTTTGTCAAAGTGATAAAACGAAGAACACGAGCAGCTGCTCGTGGGTCATCCGCTAAAATGGCAACTAGAGTACATGGCAGGTTAAGATCTCGACGCAGTGTGTTAAAATCCGGACAGGACATTAAAATGTGGCGGACAGTCAGCAATTGCCCACATGGGCAGAACGGCGCCGGCGCAGCCGTCATCAGATGGCGATGGCTGAACCGGCAGTGTCCAATGCGTAACCGGGCCAAAACGACCTCCTCCCGCCGAGAAGGGCGGGAGGAGGACGTCCAAGCCGCGGGAAGAGGTTTCAAGGCCCGAAGCTTGTTGTCTGTAAGTGCAGCCCAATCGGCATGCCACAGCGATAAAATGCGCCGACAAATAACCCTGCTACAATCTGATGAAGGGACACAACAAGAAGCTGTCCGAGGCTGGAGGACCGCAGCCTTGGCCGCGGCATCTGCAGCTTCGTTCCCAGGGATACCGACATGGCCAGGGACCCACATAAAGCTAACCGGAGAACCGACGTCCACCAGCTGCCGAAGAGAGCGTTGGATCCGGTGCACGAAAGGTTGAACCGGATACCGATCACTGAGGCTCTGGATGGCGCTCAGGGAATCGGAGCAGATGACATAAGCAGAATGTCGGTGGCGGCAGATGTAAAGAACAGCCTGGTAGAGGGCAAAGAGCTCAGCTGTGAAGACCGAACAATGGCCATGGAGCCGGTATTTGAAACTTTGTGTCCCGACAATAAAAGAACACCCGACCCCATCATTGGTATTAGAGCCATCGGTATAAATGAAGGTCATATTGATGAACTTCGAACGAAGTTCCACAAAACGGGAGTGGTAGACCGAACCGGGGCTAACCTCTTTTGGGAGCGAGCTGAGGTCAAGGTGAACGCGGACCTGAGCCTGGAGCCAAGGTGGCGTGTGGCTCTCGCCCACTCGAAAGGTTGCAGGGAGTGAAAAATTAAGGTGTTGAAGGAGGCAACGAAAGCGAACTCCAGGGGGTAGCAGGGCAGAGACATACAACCCGTATTGACGGTCGAGAGAGTCGTCAAAAAAGGAACGATAAGACGGGTGGTCGGGCATTGCCAGTAGCCGACAGGGATACCGACAAAGCAGTATATCGCGCCGGTAGGTGAGTGGCAATTCACCAGCGTCAGCATGAAGACTCTCGACGGGACTAGTATAAAACGCTCCGATCGCAAGTCGTAAACCCTGATATTGTATGGAGTTGAGGCGGCGTAAGATGGATGGCCGTGCAGAGGAGTATACGAAGCTCCCATAATCCAGCTTGGAGCGGACGATCGACCGATACAGGCGAAGTAGGACGGTTCGATCCGCTCCCCACGACATACCACTGAGAACACAGAGGACATTTAGAGAACGGGTACAACGGGCAGCCAAATATGACACATTTGGAGACCAGCTAAGTGTCCTGTCAAATGTAAGACCTAAAAATTTTGTTTTCTCCACGAATGGGAGAGCAACGGGACCGAGTCGTAAGGACAATGGGAGAAACTCTTTGTAGCGCCAGAAGTTAATACAGACCGTCTTCTCGGCAGAAAAACGGAAGCCGTTGGCGACACTCCAGGAGTAAAGACGGTCAAGAGAACGCTGAAGACAGCGCTCCAGGAAACACGTGCGCTGCGCGCTGCAATAGATGGTAAAATCGTCTACGAAAAGGGAGCCTGATACATCAGCTGGGAGGCAATCCATTATTGGATTGATCGCTATGGCGAAGAGAGCGACGCTCAAAACTGAGCCCTGTGGCACCCCATTCTCGTGACGAAAGGTGTCTGACAGGACACAACCCACACGTACCCTGAACTGTCGATCCATTAAAAAGGAACGAATAAAAAGAGGGAGGCTTGGTTGGTTGGTTTGGGGGGATTAAAGGGACCAGACTGCCATGGTCATCGGTCCCTTTTTCCAAAGACAAAGAACACCCACAGAGAATAAAAACAAGGAACAGAAGAGATCACAGACGATACAGAACAAGAGATACTGAGACAACGACAAGACAAAACAAACTAAAACCACACAGAGTGTGATGGTGGTTGGCCGACCATAGACATAAAAAAGGAAAGGCCAACCACTTAGAAACACATTAAAAAATCAGTGTAAAACCATAGGCCAAAGGCCAGAATCAACACAAAACAATAAAATAAAACAGAAACACTCAGAGTAAATGATAAAATCCCCCTGCCCGAATAAAACGTAAACCTAAGTCAGCCATAGTGGAGTTGTCTGTTAAAAGGGCAGGGAGCGTAGCAGGCAGCGCAAATGTCTGCCTGACCACAGCTAAAAGGGGGCAGGCCAGCAAAATGTGGGCCACTGTCAAAGCTGCCCCACAGCGACATAGAGGAGGGTCCTCCCGGCGCAGTAAATAACTGTGTGTCAGCCGGGAGTGGCCAATGCGGAGCCGGCAAAGAACTACTGAGTCCCTGCGAGTGGCTCGTAGGGATGACCGCCACACAGCCGTCGTCTCCTTGACAGCACGGAGTTTATTGCGCATTGGCAGTTCGCGCCATTCGTCGTCCCATAGCGCCAAGATTTTGCGGCGGAAGACTGCCCGCAAATCAGTCTCTGGGAGGCCAACGTCCAGAGATGGCTTACTGGTGGCCTCTTTCGCCAGGCGGTCAACATGTTCGTTACCCGGGATACCGACATGACCGGGGGTCCACACAAAGACCACAGAGCGGCCGCAACAGGCAAGAGTATGCAGAGACTCGTGGATAGCCATCACCAGACGAGAACGAGGGAAACACTGGTCGAGAGCTCGTAAACCGCTCAGGGAATCGCTACAGATAACGAAGGACTCACCTGAGCAGGAGCGGATATACTCGAGGGCACGAAAGATGGCGACCAGTTCAGCAGTGTAAACGCTGCAGCCATCCGGTAAGGAACGTTGTTCGGAAAGGTCCCCTAGAGTGAGCGCATATCCGACACGACCAGCAACCATCGAACCGTCAGTGTAAACAACACCAGAGCCCTGATACGTGGCCAGGATGGAATAAAAGCGGCGGCGGAAGGCCTCTGGAGGGACTGAGTCCTTAGGGCCCTGTGCCAAGTCGAGCCGAAGGCTAGGGCGGCGAACACACCATGGGGGTGTATGCAAAGTAGCCCGGAAAGGAGGTGGAACAGTGAAACCCTGGAGCCCAGAGAGAAGCTCTTTGACGCGGACCGCTATTGTACAACCAGACCGGGGCCGACGTTCGGGCATACGGACGACCGACCGCGGGAACAGGAGGCGATAGTTTGGATGCCCGGGCGAGCTTAGAACATGGGCAGCATAAGCGGCCAGCAAACGTTGGCGTCGGAACCGCAGTGGAGGTACACCTGCCTCCACTAGTACGCTGTCCACAGGGCTGGTGCGGAAAGCACCAGTGGCAAGGCGTATCCCGCTGTGGAGAATCGGGTCCAGCACCCGTAACGCAGATGGGGATGCTGAGCCATAAGCCAGGCTCCCATAATCCAGACGGGACTGGATTAACGCCTGGTAGAGCCGCAACAGTGTAGAGCGGTCGGCGCCCCAGCGGGTGTTGCTCAAGCATCTCAGAGCGTTTAGATGCCGCCAACACGTCTGTTTCAGCTGCCGGATATGAGGCAGCCAAGTCAACCGGGCATCGAAAACCACCCCCAAAAACCTGTGGGTCTCCACCACAGCAAGGACTTCGTCGGCAAGATAAAGCCGCGGCTCAGGATGGACTGTTCGGCGCCGGCAGAAATGCATAACGCAGGTCTTGACTGCCGAAAACTGAAACCCATGCGCTACAGCCCAAGACTGCGCCTTACGGATAGCGCCCTGTAGCTGACGTTCAACAGCTGCAATGCCAGTAGAGCTGTAATAAAGGCAGAAGTCGTCAGCATACAGGGAAGCGGAGACAGAATTTCCCACGGCCGCAGCAAGCCCGTTAATGGCTATTAAAAACAGACAGACACTTAAAACAGAGCCCTGTGGCACACCGTTCTCCTGGACGTGGGAGGAACTATACGAGGCCGCGACTTGCACGCGGAAGGTACGACACGACAGAAAATTGCGGATAAAAATCGGCAGAGGACCCCGAAGACCCCATCCATGAAGCGTAGAAAGAATGTGATGACGCCATGTCGTATCGTATGCCTTCCGCAAGTCGAAGAGGACAGCGACCAGGTGCTGACGGCGGGCAAAAGCAGTATGGATGGCCGACTCCAGAGTCACCAGATTGTCGGTGGCGGAGCGGCCTTTACGGAACCCACCCTGAGACGGAGCCAGAAGGCCCCGAGACTCCAGTACCCAATTCAAGCGCCGGCTCACCATCCGTTCAAGCAACTTGCAAAGAACGTTGGTGAGGCTAATGGGACGGTAGCTGTCCACCTCCAGAGGGTTCTTTCCAGGCTTCAAAACGGGGATGACAATGCCTTCCCGCCATTGCGACGGAAACTCCCCCTCGACCCAAAGACGGTTGTAAAGATCGAGAAGGCGCCGCTGGCAGTCCACTGAAAGGTGTTTCAGCATCTGACAGTGGATGCCATCTGGCCCAGGAGCGGTATCAGGGCAAGCAGCGAGGGCACTGCGAAATTCCCACTCACTAAATGGAGCATTGTAAGATTCTGGGTGGTTGGTGCGAAACGAAAGGCTCCTGCGTTCCATCCGCTCTTTAATGGAGCGGAAGGCCTGGGGGTAATTCGCAGAAGCGGAACTCATAGCAAAATGCTCTGCTAAGCGATTTGCAATGACGTCGGAGTCGGTACAAACTGCTCCATTCAGTGAGAGCGCAGGGACGCTGACAGGTGGCCGATAGCCGTAGACGCGTCGAATCCTGGCCCAGACCTGCGATGGAGTGACATGGAGGCCAATGGTGGACACATACCGCTCCCAGCACTCCTTTTTGCCTTGGCGGATAAGGAGGCGGGCCCGCGCACGCAGCCGTTTGAAGGCGATAAGGTGATCGAGGGAGGGATGTCGCTTGTGACGCTGGAGCGCCCGCCAGCGATCTTTAATCGCTTCAGCGATCTCAGGCGACCACCAAGGCACAGCCTTCCGCCGAGGGGACCCACAGGAATGGGGAATGGCAGATTCGGCGGCAGTAACGATGCCGGTGGTGACCGATTGAACCACCGCATCAATGTCATCGGTAGAGAGAGGCTCAAAAGCGGCAGTGGAGGAGAACAAGTCCCAGTCAGCCTTATTCATAGCCCATCTGCTAGGGCGCCCAGAAGAGCGGCGCTGTGGTAGTGACAAAATGATCGGAAAATGGTCACTACCACACAGGTCGTCATGCACACTCCATTGGACAGACGGTAAGAGGCTATGGCTACAGATTGAAAGGTCAATGGCGGAGTAGGTGCCATGCGCCACACTGAAGTGTGTGAAGGCACCATCATTTAACAGCGAGAGATCGAGCTGCGACAATAAATGCTCAATGATGGCGCCTCGACCTGTTGCCACTGACCCACCCCACAGAGGGTTGT